>NW_027185655.1:77222486-77331850 GCF_028583685.1 Petaurus breviceps papuanus
GGACTCTCAACAACGGCTTCCCAGAATTCAGATCAAATCACAGAACACTTCTCAAAGTGAGTCCCAAAACAAAGCTACACATCAGGGCTTATATAGCCTTCTCCTGGCTCAGAGAATGTAACAACCTTATTGACCCACTGGCCAATCAAAAAGTATCTACTGAAAAACAAGCCTCCCACCCCAGGCTCCAGGTGCACGTTAGCCTAGGGGCAGGGAAGATCTTTAAAATTTACATTCCCATTACACCCCCTGCCAATCAATTCCAACACTATTATAAAGTTATACGACAACATTATTGTAAAGGTATTCCTCCTCAAATTATAAGTAACATACATCTTGATTATATACAGGCTACTGCCACAATTCCATGACATGTTTAGAAATAAATGCCAGATTTGATGGCTCTTCTCCCCTATGACTTATGAAGACTACCTTATACATCAAGACAGAATCAACCCCAAAATTTTAGAGCTTGAAGAAACTTAGAAACAAACCATTTATTTGACGGTCCAACCCACTTATTTGACAGAGAATAACTTTTAAAACTCACATTTCAATAGCTTTTTCACCCGTTTATGGATCTACAGCTGGAAGGTACCTCAGAAGTCATTAAGCTCCACCCCCTCATTTTACAAATGAAGAAACTGAGTCCTATAGAGGTTAAGTGACTTGCCTGAGTTCTCATCCTCTGCTTTAGAAGCAGGATTTACATCCAAGTCTTTTGACTTCAAAGTCAGTGTTCTTTTCTTTTCTTTTTGTTTTGTTTTGTTTTTTTGCTTTTTGTAGGGGAGAGGGCAGGGAAATTGGGGTTAAGTGACTTGCCCAAGGTCACACAGCTAGTAAGTGTTATATGTCTGAAGTTGGATTTGAACTCAGGTTCTCCTAACTCCAGGGCTGGTCCCCTATTCACTGCACCACCTAGCCATCACTGACATTTCTTTTCATTGCACCATGTTGCCTTTCCATTTTTACAAGACCCCTTTCCCACAAGAACCCCATGAAGTTGGTAGTCTAAGTATTGTCCTTATTTTAGAGATGAGAAAAAATAGGAAGAGATGGGATTACTATCTTACTTATAGCTCCAAAGCTATTAAGTTGCAGAGTTGGAACTAGACCTTCATACTCCTGACCCCTAGACCACTACTCTTTCTACTAGATATGAACCAACTTTTACCTCATTGGCTGAGGGCACTGTCCAAATTCTTATTCAGATAGATAAAATAAAGTAGGATCCATGCACTGAAGCTTGAATATAAGTGATGTGACGAGTTTTTCATTATCAGTATGCTTTTACAGTTGGGCTAGGGGGGTTATTTGGTTTTATTGCTAATCAAGGACACTTAAAAACAAGGACAATTAAAAGCATAGATGGAGAGATTACCTTGAGCACTTAATATGAAATAGTCTCTGGAAGGAAGTCTGCTATCTTTGTGAAATAGGCTAGGCACTATTCTTGGTATCAGCAAAACAAGAACAAAGTGGTAAATGAAGGGTTTTAACATTCCTGAGCATAGAAAAAAAAGGCACAAAGAGTCATTTTCCATCCAAACTTTGGCTCATTCATTATTCCCAGGTGCCAGAGTGAGTGGGAGAAGCTTAATGGATGTCACAAATGAAAACCTTCTTCTGGCTAACTGTATGTGGTTTATGTGGAGTGGAGGAGGGGTTATACTTTTTAGATATGACATTATTCTTTGAAACTGAGTTGGCTCCATTTAAGAGCTATTAATTATTTCTGGGATTCCACTTGAAAACCCCAGAATGCCATTGTTGTTATAATATTAAGATAACTAATAAATGATTAAACATATTGCAACTACCAAGAGCTATTCAATGATTAATGAGATGAAGCTGTGTTGTAAAAGCTGGCTGCTGCTTCCTTTCCCCTCAGGATGTCCAGACTCAATTGAAAGGTTGGCTTAAATTTTCCATAGCTTCATGTCTTAATTATATACAGAATGAAAAATTTCAAAATTCCCTTTAATTTGGTCTTACTTTTAATCTTTACAAAAGAATGTAATGTTGCAACCCTACATCACAACCAAATTACTTTCATATGCTTCCAGGTATTTTCTGTGATGCTACATTTTTAACTTAAGCTACACATTTGGAATTATGTTTTTATAAATTACTAAAATGTCCATACTCTTTGACCCAGAAACACTAAAGCTAAGTGTATTTCCCTAAAAAAATTTAAAGACATATGTAGATGTTTCATATACACGCAAGTATTCATAGCAGCATTGTTGTGGTCAAAAATAATGGAAGAAACTAAATGCTCATCAATTGAGGCATCACTTGAATGGCACAAAGAAGAATAAAATACATTGTACATTACTGACCATCAATACTAGGACATGTGCTAAAAACTGTGGGGGATAATAATTTCACAGTGTATTGTTGAGAGAAAAAGAATTGTAGCTCTTAGGACTAAGTGATTGTTTAGACATTATGTCTGAATTCTCACTGCTTCTCTAATTTAATTTAATTCAGAAAACATTTTTATGTGCCTGCTATGTGCAGAATACTTTGGTCCCTGTGCTTGTGGGGCTGACAGTTGTAGGCACATGTAGCATGTACATAGATGCTACAAAATAATTTGTGATGAATGACTCAGAGTTGTAAAGCAAAGTGCTTGGGAAATGTCCAAGGTAGAAATAGTTATTACCAACTAGAGGAATCAGAGAACAATTAATATGGCAGCTTAATTGCCCTTTAAAGAATGGGTAGATGGGGCAGCTAGGTAGTACAGTGAATAGAGTACCAGCCCTGGAGTCAGGAGGACCTGAGCTCAAATCTGACCTCAGACACTTAACACTTACTAGCAGTGTGACCTTGGGTAACACCCATCCTTTCACTCACTTCTTAAAGAGGCTTATTCACTGACTGGGCTGTTATCTCACTCTAAGTGAGTACCTGAAAAGATCTAACCCTAAAAGGGTCAGTGTCTCCCATTGCATCCTGAGTCATCTCCAGTCATCCTGGTGAATATCTGGTCACTGGGTCCAGATGGCTCTGGAGGAAAAGTGAGGCTGGTGACCTTGCACATCCCTCCCTCACTCAAATCAAAGTCAACTGCAAATCGTGTCATCGACTTCCCTGATGTCATGGTCCTCTTCGAAAATGAAGGACAAACACAACCTCTGAGCAGACCAAACTTCCTGAATGGGACCCAGATTATTAGGTAATTCAACTTATCTTCGAGGTCCCTCCCCTTCTCCTCTCCAAAGGAAGGTAAAAGTTGATAGCCAGAAGCTACCCACTTAACTTGGGGCTCACTGGTGTCATGCTTTCCTTCCTTCCTTCCCTGCTTCTCTCCTTCCTTCCTTTCTTTATCTTTCTCTCTCTCTGTCTCTGTGTCTGTGTGTGTCTCTCTCTTTCTTTTTTCTTTCACAAAATATTAAACCCAGTTCACTCTGAAGCTCATAGACTGGACCACAATAGATCCCTGCCCAACTTCCACTTAATAGTTATATTTTGGGCCCTCCCAGCTTAGAGCGAATGCCAATGGTAACTTTTTCTCTTTGGAACAGCAAACCTGAGAGTCTTCCCCTCCCTGCTTGATATTTTTTTCTTTTTCCCAATTAAAGGAACCATCCCTTCACTCACTTGTAGGGGAAGAGCAGAATGTGTGAACCACAAAATACCCTGGGAAAGTTATTCCTAGAGCCCCAAACACATTTAACCCCGCCCACCCTCCTGCCACGCTGCCCTGCACCCTGTGAGGAATTTGTGTCCTCAAGGCCACATGTGACCCTCTAGGTCATCAAGTATGGCCCTTTGGCTGAATCCAAACCTCACAGAAAAAATCCCCTTAATAAAAAGATTTGTTCTATAAAACTTGGACCCAGTGAAAAGACCACACCCAAGGACCTAAAAGGCCACATGTGGCTTCAAGGCAGCAGGTTCCTCACCCTTGCCCTAGAGGAACTAAGCCTTCCCTAGGGAAGTGCTGACCTTATTCATGAGGGTTCACATGGCCTACTATGTTTAGCCTGCTCCAGATCACCAACCAAACTTTTCCCTGGCCATCTTCCTGTCATGCCACCATGTGCATGAAGACAGGATTAGAAATTTCTTTCTTTTTCTTTTCTATATAACTTTAACTCTGAAATAGTAATCAAGTTAAAGTTATGATTGTTTCTGGAAAGGGCATGTTGGTTCACTGTCCTATGGTTCACCCACCATCCCTGGGACTCCTAGACCAAAACCCTCCCTAGTCACTCTTTTCCTATCTCTATGTGTTGTCTCCCAGTATTAGAATGTAAGCACTTTGAGAACAGCTTATTTTTCATTCGTATTTTTATCCTCAGTATTGTGTAAGGCACAGTTACTGTCACATAGTAAACATTAAGTAAAAACTTTTTTCTTTCATTGATTAATGCGCCACACACCTCCCAGATGACCACAATATCGAGGAAAAGATGCCTTTACTACCTTCAATTTGATCATTTAGTTTCACAGACAACAATCAAGGCTGTCAAATCTTTAGGCAAAGGATGCCTTGCTAATGAAAGTCAATTAAGTTTTTCTTATATATTAATAATATCTTCTAACCAATATGTGTTGGAGGTTGAACCTGAACCCATGTCTTCCTGATTTCAGACTGGTCTTCTATAAATCTGCTATAATGCCCCCTTCACCCTCTTTTTTGTCAAAAAAAATGTGAGACTTTAATTTAAATATTAGTTCACACTGGCCAAAGCAGGCAGTTTTCTAATGTCTGCTGCCCTTAAAAGATGGAAGTGAAAGGGGTAGCTATGTGGTGCAGTGAATAAAGCACTGGCCCTGGACTCAGGAGGACCTGAGTTCAAATTCAGCCTCAGAAACTTAACACTTACTAGCTCTATGACCTTGGGCATGTCACTTAACCCCAATTTCCCCGCCTTCCCCTGTCCAAAAAGCAGGGGGGAAAAGAGAGAATGGGAAACTAGAGGAAATTGAAGTAGAGGTGGGGCTACCCCACAGCTAGCAAGGTTGGAGCAGTTGCTTTAATCCTCAGGGAAGCTGCTGTTCCTAGCCATGGTGCTGACCACTTCTCTGATAATGTGAAAACTTTGGATCTCAATTTTTTCATCTACAAAATGAGAGGTCTGCTCTTGGAAGACTTTCAATGACCTTTCTAGTTTTCCAATTCTAAGACTACATGGCTCTTTTCTAATCTTCAATCTATTAAACTATTTTCTCTTCTTTTCTCAGAATCACTCAGTGACTGTCCTCCAATTATTTGAAAACTACATGCTAGGACTTGTCCGAATACTTATTGTGAGCCACAGGATAGGTTTGGTACTGATCTTGCTAGACTGGTTTGTGTGTTTTTGACCCAAAGTAGAAACAATCCACTGCAGTTCCTGCTAGTTCTCCAGAGAAAAAAAATTGTAACTTAGCAATCTTTAGATAATAAAAAAAATAGAGAAAGCTACTGTGCAGACTCATTTTAAATATATGGACGAGTTTTCCAAATATCAACAATCTTAAAAACTAAAAATCATTTGTGAGATTATAAACTTTGATGGAAGAATAGGGAGTGAAATAGAACGAATGTAAAATATATAATACATTATGAAATTTTCCAACTTTGAGGGCCAGAACTTTATTTTTGCTGTTCTGCAGTCTCAGTTTGCCCAGGGTCCAGCATTACACTTTGTATATAATAGGCTAATATTTTTTCTTGAATAAATGAATAAATATTTCCAAATTTTTTAATATATACTTCCAAACTGAACATACACATTCCTACTTCTCTTTGAGAAGCACAAAATCAGAGAATGAATTCAACTAGGATGATTATAAGATTTAGATTTAGAGCTGATAGGAACTGAGAGAGCTTCTAGTCTAGTGGTGTCAAACTCAAATAGAAATGGATTCTCTATAGGCTTCATATTCATTTAGAAAACCACAGATCAACATCATCTATATTTCATTGTATTTTTATTTGCTTTGTTACAGTGTTTCCCAATTATACTTTATTCTGGTTCAGGAGAACTCAGTAGTCCTGTGGGAGCAAATTTGACACCTCTGGACTCAGGCTTAACCCTTTCATTTTAAAGGTGAGGAAACTAAGAGACTCACAAAACTAAAGTGAATTACTTACCCCAGATGTAGCAAAGAGCAGAATCTAGATTTGAGTCTAAATCTTTTAACTTCAAATGTAGCTATACTGTGCCACTCTGCCTGCTCAAATGTTAGCACATTTTTTAGACTTTTTTTATTTTTTATTAATTTTTTAGACTCTTTCCCCCCAACACCAAGTGTGAACACAAGTTAAATTCTTCTCTTCAGTTATCATATTAATAGTTTTCAGAGATGATGAAACCATGACACTATTAATAGGAGGTAAATTTGTCTTATTTATTTATTCATTAGTTTGTTTTTACAAGTATTTATCTCTCCCACTACCTTCCCTGAACAATAAAAAATTTGGGGGAAAAATCCCCATAAAGAAATGTTCATATTCCAACAAAACAAATTTCAAGATTGTCCATGTCCAAAATGTAGGTTACTTCCTACATTACAAATGTAGCACTTCTCTGGCAGGAAGTGTATGGTGTTTCATCTTCAATTTTCTGAACTTTAGATTTACATTGTATTGATTAGAGTTCTAAAGTTTTTCAAAGTTGTATTCTCTATAATGTTGTAGTCATTGTATGAATTTCTTTTCTAGTTCTGCTTGTTTAACTTGGCATCAGTTCATAGAGGTGTCCCAGTTTCCTTTGAGATTATCAATTTTATCATTTTTTTATGGCACAATAATACATAATCAAATTCATGTGCCATAATTTGTTTAGCCTTTCCCTAATAAGTGGGTACTCCTTTACTTTCCAGTTTGGGAATAGGTATGGGTAAGGAATTGCTACAAATATTTTTGTACATGTAGATTCTTTTCCTCTTTCTTTGATCTCTTTGAGGGAAGAGGCTTAGTAGTGGCATGGTGGGTCAAATGATATGAACAGTTTTGAAAGTTCTTACTCATAGTTCGAAATTGCTTTCCAGAATGTCTGACCAAATTCATAGCCCCATCAATAGTACATTGCTACACCTATTCTCCAGCAATGCTTTCAACACATCTTATTTTCCTTATTTATCTTTGCCAACCTAATGGGTGTGTGGTGGAATCTCAGAGTTTCTTTAATTTGCATTTTCTGGATTTTTAGTGATTTAGAGCATTTTTTCATGTCCTCATTGATTTATGTCACCTTTTGTGCCAAAATCACATATTCATTTGGAATTTACCATGAGTTGAGAAGTTGGTCTATACCTGATTTCTACCAAACTGTCTTCCAGTTTCCCAGAAATTCTTGTCAAATAGTAGTCCTTATTCCAGTAGACACTATGCTTTTGTATTTGTTTGCCCCTTCATGTTAGGTACCAAATATGTTACACCAATTAAAAATTGAGTGTTTCCCTCTCTATTTATCAAGATCAGATATTAACCTATACTATTGAAATAATTTTATATGGCTTAAAATAAAGAAGAAGAATATTTTCAATGAGATCACCCAGGTGTTAATCTGACCTTTTACTCTAGCCTGCTTGTGTTTAACAATATTTATAAAACATAGGAAAGAGGATTCTTACTATCAAGGAAAGGATAAAGATATCACAAGTTGGGCAGAAACTCTGAGATTCTGGGAAAGTTACTGTTTGCCATTTCCTTCTCCAGATCATTTTACAGATGAGAAAATGGAGGCAAACAGGGTTCAATAATTGCACTGGGGTAGCTAGGTGGCACAGTCAATAGAGTACCAGGTCTGGAGTCAGGGATACTACTCTTCCTGAGCTCAAATCTGGTCTCCATGAAATCACACAGCCAGTAATTTTCTGAGGCAGGATTAGAATTCATGTTGTCCTGGCTTCGAGTCTATTTTTTTTATTTTACTTTGATATTTGTTGCTCTATCTCTGGACTTTTTGTTGTTGTAGTATATTCTGCAATTGGAGCTAAGTGAGTTGCCCAGGGTCACATGGCTAATAAGTATTAAGTGTCTGAGGGCAGATTTGAACTCAGGTCCTCCTGACTCCAGGGCTGGTGCTCTATTCACTGTGCCACCTAGCTGCCCCATTTTCTTTTTTTTTTTTTTTAACAGTTTTACTGCTTTGTTAAAATTTTCTACGGTCTATTCTAAGCAATCAATTCCCATTTGTCTTTAAAAAATTCTTCTTGAAGAGATCTGGTGCCTATTTTCTAATGGTTCTTCCATTAAGCTTCTAACTGTAAGGTATGATTGAATTTTGTTTCCACAGAAATTCTGTGAAACATGATTTGAAGCCATATACTGATGGCGATTATCAGGGACAAAACTGTTGGTAGAGAGTAGTGGGGGATGCCAGCACCTGAAAACCAGCATAACTACTACTTTTATTTGTTCTGAGAAGGCCTTTTCCTGTACAAAAAAAAAGAACTTCCAGGCCAAACGTCATTCGCAAAGAATGAGTATTAGATACATTATAATGGGACTTTCATTGTTGATATCCTCTCCTAGCAATAGAGAAAAATCCTTTCTCTTTCTATCTCATGCAGACAAAAGGGGAGGAGACTTTTGGGCCTTTCCTTTATATAAGTATAAGGAAAAATGAAGATGAGAAAGGAGGGGGGGAATTGAAATGTGGAAATGAAAAGATGTAATCAAGGGATGAGATTTAATGATCCCTAGAATGCTGGCCAATGGGAGGAAGGCAGGGAATTAGATTTGAAAACAGAGCATTCGAGTCTGGCATTTGTCTGAAGCAAATGTACTCTCTGTTCAGGAGGGGCCCATTCACTAGGAATGTAGAATAATTGGCTAAAATAAAATGAGAGCTTTCCTGAATTCACAATGAGCATTTTTCTTCGTCTAGAGTGAGCATGTTTCTCATAATATGGGAGTGGGGGAGGTGTTTCTGAGTTCTGTTCTGAGAAGGGGTCTATCACATGGGTCTTCCTTGGGGCTAATACCTTGCCTGGGAAGCCCTGTGATCCCCACAAGGGTATTTCTAACATAACCTATTCTGGGGGCTTTTGAATTAACTTCATTCTTGTTTCAGTGTGGGGGTCCTAGTTTTCCTTGCAATATTATTTCTTTCTTCCTGAGTTCTGACCTTTATATACTTCTTTATTCTGTTTCTTGAGTATGTAGCTCAACTATGTTTCTTCCTAGTTCTTCTTATCCTTTCACCAATTACACCAGTTCTTTTTTTATCAACAAATAGGATGTGTTACCAGTCTAGACATTCTATTTAAGAATAGCATGGTTACTCTCTGTTACACTAATATGACCTATGAAACTAAATTTTCTGAAAACTTCAAATTTATATTTGATCAGATAATGTCTGGAACTGGATGAGCAAAAATTTTTTAATAATTTTCTTTCTCTAGGATACTGGCTTAAAAGATGAAGTGATTTTGATAGCTGGAAATTAAAACATAAAAGACAGCACATTTAGACCAGCACAGCATGAATTCTATTAAAAACATGATAGCTGTTTTGAAAAATATATAAAAAAACCACCATTTGCTTCATGTTAAGCAAAGTAAAAATGTGGAACAGTAGTTACAGAGAGCAGTTATCCAATAGATATGTAAATCAGTGGAAAGAACCAGGTACATAATAATCATCACAAAATAGAAAAAAATGTTAGCCCTGCTTTGGGATTAAACCATAACTTTGATGATCAATATTAGTCAACAACTACTTTACTCTAGGATTCAGTAAAGGACACTCTCCATAGAAACATATCATTAGCATTTCATATGATAATATTGATATTTGTATTAATGCATTTTTGTAAAATTTGAGGAATCATAAGGGACTGGGGCATTGGGCATTAAGAATCATGAATCTGAGGTTCTGATCCTAAATCTGTTACGATCTGTAAACTAGGGGTGATAATAGCATCTACTACCTATTTGTGAAGATCAAATGAGATGCTATTTCTTTTTTTATATAAATTTTATGTTGACTTTTAGTTTACAACTTTCACAAGATACAACATACACAAGACTTTTGAGTTGCAAAATTTCTCCCCGTCATTCCGCTACCCATGACCCCAAAACATAAATCCCAATAAATACCCCCTCCCCCAATTTCTCTCTCCTATATCCTCCCAGATCCCCCCACCAACTTTCCAGTAGGGCAAGATGGATCTCCATACCCCAATGCCTGTATATCTTATTTCCCAATTGCATGTAAATAATAATAATAACAATTTTGAAAACATTTGATTTTAAAACTTTGAATTCCATATTCTTTCACTTCTTCCCTCATCACTCACCCTTACTGGGAAGATAAGCAATTCCATATAGGTTGTACATGTGGAGTTGTGCAAAACATTTCCATAGTGGATATATTGTGAAAGACTGACTATATTTCCCTCCATCCTATCCCGCCCCCCCACTTGTTCTATTTTCTTCTTTGACCCTGTCTCTTTTCAAAAGTGTGTGATTCTAACTACCCTTCCCCCCAATCTGCCTTCTGTTCTAACCTCCCCCCCTACTTTCCTGTAAGGTAAGATACCCAATTTAGTGTGTATGTTGTTCCCTCCTTAAGCCAATTTCAATGACAGTAAGGTTGACCCATTCCCTTTTGCCTTCCTGTTCTTCCCCTCCATTGTAACAGTTTTCCCATGTCTCTTTTATATGAGATAATTTGCCCTATTCTCTCTCTCTCTCCTTATCTCCCCTCATTATATTCCTCTCTCACTTCTTGATTTTATTTTAAAAATACCATCCCTTCCTATTCAATTGATCCTCTGCCTTCTGTCTATGTATACCTGTACACAAATATACACATACTCACATATACCCTCCTGTATAGACATATATATGTATGCTGTATATACATATACACACACACATTTATATTCCCTTCAACTCTTCTCATACTGATAAAATTTTCGTTGTTACAATTATTTTTCCATGGAAATGGAATGTAAATAGTTCAACTTTGATAAGTTCCTTATGATTTATTTTCCCTGTTTACTTTCTCATGCTTCTCTTGCTTCTTGTATTTGAAAGTCAAATTTTCTTTTCAACTCTGTTTTTTTTCATCAAGAATGCTTGAAAGTCTGCTATTTCATCGAATAGCCATATTTTCCCCTGAAAAATTATACTCAGTTTTGCTGGGTAGGGGATCCTGTGTTTTAACCCTTGCTCCTTTGACGTCCATAATATCATATTCCAAGCCCTTCGATCACTTAATGTAGAAGCTGCTAGATCTTGTGTTATCCTAATTGTGTTTCCACAATATTCAAATTGTTTCTTCCTGGCTGCTTGCAATATTTTCTCCTTGATCTAGGAACTCCAGAACCTGGCTATAATATTCTTAGGAGTTTTCTTTTTGGGATCTTTTTCGAGAGACAATCAGTGAATTCTTTCAATTTCTATTTTTTCCTTCTGGTTCTAAAATATCAGGACAATTTTCCTTGAGAATTTCTTGAAGGATGATTTCTAGGTTATTTTTTTGATCATGGCTTTCAGGTAGTCCAATAATTTTAAAATTATCTCTCCTGGATCTATTTTCCCAGTCAGTAGTTTTTCCAATGAGATATTTCACAATGCCTTCTATTTTTTTTTCATTTGTTTGGATTTGTTTAAGAGTATCTTGATTTCTCATAAATTCATTAGCTTCTCTTTGCTCCAATCTAATTCTGAAGTAAATATTCTTTTCAGTGAGCTTTTGAAATTCTTTTTCCATCTGGCAAATTCAACTTTTTAAGGCATTCTTCAACTCATTGGTTTTTTGGGCCTCTTTTGTCATTTGAGTTAATCTATTTTTAAGGTGTTATTTTCTTCAGTCAGGTTGTTGACTCTCTTTTCATGATTTTCTTGCATCATTCTAGTTTCTCTTCTCAATTTTTTCTCCATCTATCTCATTTGATTTTCAAAATCCTTCTTGAGCTCCTCCATGGCCTGTAACAAGTTCATATATTTCTTGGAAGCTTTTGGTGCAGGAGTTCTGATCTCGTTGTCTTCCTCCCATTCCATACTTTGATCCTTTTTGTCCCCCAAAAAGGAATCTAAGGTTTGATTGCTTTGCTCTTTGCTTCCTCTGCTTGCTCCTGTTGCTGCTCAATTACTTGAATTTTGAGTGTTTTGCCACAGTAGAACTCTGCTTCTGGAGAGGAGAGCTTTGTCCCAAATCACTGGGGTTTTCACAGCTTCCAGAGCTTGTTGGGTTGGGTACCCTCTCTCCAGCCCCCACAAGCTCTGGCTCACTCGTCACACACCCCAGGACCTCCACCCAAGACAGTGATCCAGATTCAACCTGGTTAAAGCAAAAGCAGTTACCCCTCAGAATGGTCACTTGGTCCCCCTAAGATCTGCAGGCAAGGAGCTCTGAAGCAGTCATGTGGAGGCAGCTGCAGAGCCTCAGCAACTTGCCTTCTTGTCCTGGAGGCAGTGGCACTCTAGGTCCCCCAGTTCCAACAGATTTCCACACTGACCTTTTACTTTGTCTTTGGCATTTATGGGTTGATAATTCTGGAAACCTCCACAGTTGCTGGTGATTCACTCTCCTGAAGTCCACTCCAGCTGCTGCTGGTCGCTGTGGCCCTGGTGCTAAAACCATGGTCTCATGTGGTGGTTGGCTCAGCTCCCAGCACGCTGCTATTGACCCTTCCTGTCAGCCTGCCAGGCTGCCTTCCATGGAAGATTTGTTTCTCTCTGTCACTTTGTGGGTTCTGTAGCTCTAAAATTCATTTAGAGTCATATTTTATAGGTATTTGAGGTGGTTATGGGGGGAGCTCATGGAGTTTTCCTGCTTCTATGCTGCCATCTTGGCTCCACCCTTATGAGATACTATTTCTAAAGTACTCTACTCAGTGCCTGGTATATAGTGAGCACTATAAAATATTATTTATTGCTGCTGTTGTATTTTTATTTATTTTGTTAATACATTTACCAATTCAATTTTAATCTGGTGCCAAATATATTCCCTGCAAGTGAGTTTGGCACCTCTGACACTTCTCCACTTTCCATCTGCAGCTCTGTGTGCTTGGTTTGAAGATTAGGAACAAGATGCCCCTCCTAGAATAAGCTTTTCATCTGAAATCTCATCATGTTATAAAACTCAGTCTTGGACTTCTCACCTCCCTCAGTCTCCTATCCCCTTCTATTGAAGGTCTGCAAGGTGGAACACTGAATTCTTCCCAAAGGCTTCCTTAATTAGTCTTTCCAACTCACTCTTCACTTTCCTCCTGAAGTTCTGCTTCATCTGAACACCATGAAACAAAATACCCTTCCCTCTGTACTAGGTAACCCCTGGTGTCCTCCCCACCCCTTTCTAGATTCCTTTTGTATTTTGTCTTCTCCCATTAGATTGTAATCATTCTTGAAGGCAGACATTATCATTTTTTTCCCCTTTCTATCTCCAACATTTAGCATAGTGCCTGGCTCCATAGAAGGTGCTTAATAAATACTTACTTACTGAATGAATTAAAGTAAAGGACATAATCTGCAAAAATAAATACATTGACATTTCATAAGATAATAGTATTTGTATTATTTGTGAGATTTGAGGAATTAATTATAAGATACTATGAGCACGAGGACCAGGAGTCTTAGGTTCTGGGCCTGGTTCCTCACAATCTAGTTATATGACCTTGGGCAAGTCATTCCATCTTTGTCCAGTTTCCTCAGCTATAAAATGAGGGAACTGAGCAGACCACAGATCTTAAACCTGCTTCCAGCACAGTACACAGGTTACAAGAGTAATGAAAGTAGGCAGCATATAGTTTAGTGATATTTGGGGGGGGAGTTATTTGTCTTCTTGTGGTAAGTAATAACTAATTTCTATTTTTGAAAGGTATTTTAAAAATCTTTTATTATAATATAAGATTAAAGCTCTGTGTATAAAGATAAAGCAGAGCCATATATAGCTAGCCATTTTTACACCTGGGGCAAGTGGGAGATCAGGTGTGGTCCCTCAGGTGTGGTCATCTGGAAAGAAATGCCATGAGGTCACCATGAGGTTCCTAGACTGTTAAAAGGGGAAAGAGCAAACTCCAAGAGGAGTCAATCAGTGCTGCAGTTTCAGGTGTAGGTCTGGGCAGGGTATGAATTACAGACCTGTACAATACTGACAGCGTCCTCTAAATTTTCTTTCCTGTAGAAAAGACCTGATTACCTTACTCTAGTTATGGTCTTTGAGTGGATTGATAGAAATCTCTTACAACCAGATTCATAGAATAGTATGATGCATAGAGCCATGGGTCTGAGTTCTACCTCTGCCATTTACTAGGCATGGACCTTAAGCAGGGCATGTAAACTAATCTCCATTAATTCATCTGAAAAGTAAGAATAATGATAGCCCAATTAACAATATCTTAAATTTAGAGAACACTTTCAAGTTCACAAGCACTTCCTTTAGAACTATCCTGTGTGGTAGGATCATAGATCCCAGAATCATAGATTTAGAACTAGAAGAGACCTGAGAGTTTATCAAGTTCAATCTCTCATTTTACAGATGAGGAAACTGGGGCACCAAGAGGAGAAATGGTTCCCTTAGTGCCACACAGCTAGTAAATGTTTGAGGATTTGAACTCAGGTCTTTCTGACTCCAAGTTTAGCACTTTATTCAATATGCAGGAAAGTAGTGCAAACTTTTTTTTTATTATTTTCCTTTATCAGTACATTAAAACCCCAGTAGGTAACAAACACTAACCCAATTTTACTGATTAACAAACTGAGACCCTGGGACGTTAAGTGATGACCATAATAAAAAATCTAGGAATTTCCAGAGCTAAAACTAAAATCCAAATCACTCCAAGTCAGTACATTCTCTACCTGTGTTGCCCTGATTATTCATATGTGAAGCTCTTTAGAAACTGAAAAGATTATACTTTATGAAGTATAAATTATTGTCATTAGTCATTTAATCAACTATCATTTATTAAGCACCTACTGTGTGACATATGTGTCAGCTAGGTGGATAGAGTGCCAGGCCTGGAGTCAGGAAGACTCTTCTTCCTGCATTCAAATATGACTTCAGACACCTATTACCTGTGTGACCCTAGACAAGTCACTTAACCCTGTTTGCTTTGATTTTCCTATTTGTAAAATGAGCTGGAGAAGGAAATGGCAAACCACGCAAGTGTATCTTTGCCATGAAAACTCCAAATCGGGTCATGAGGAGTTAGACACGACTGAAAAAAATGACTGAAAATGTGTTGGGTACTGTGCCTTTAAGCACTAGTAATACATGAAAAAAGGTTAAAAAACAAGTTTCTACTCTAAATAAGCCCATAGTCTAATGGGGAAGACAACATGTAAACAATTGTATGTAAATGGGATATATATATATATAGATATATATATAGATATATATATATATAAAAGAAAAATTGGGGGTAGTCTCAGAGGGAAGGCACTATTATTGTCAGAGCAAATATTCTCAAAGCTTTGTGCTCTACTGATGATCAGTCAGTAGCTTCATCTTCCTAAAGGAAGGACAGTATCATTCGTTATACAATGTAGATGTATTTTAACATCATTACAGAATGAATTTTGCATTACAAATTAAATGTGATCTGAAGAAAGAAAATCACTGCTGCATTCTTCCTCTTAGTCAATATACTTCTAGGAAACTCACAACCATTGGCCCTGTTGTTTGATCATAGCTCAGTTGAATCCTATATCACATCTTTACCAGAACTCTTTATTTTGGGTGACTTTATTAACTTTTAGTGCCTTTGTAGTTTTCCACATCCCTTGATGATGTCATCATTAAATAGCCCTTTGTGGAATATAAAGCTTTGAGTTGAAAAGTCCCTAAGCAACTGGTACATTTTATTAAGAGCTACCAGACTCAGGAAGGCCTTTAATCTATTATTTATTTTCCTTTATCAGTACATTAAAACCCCAGTAGTTAAGTAAATAATTCCAGGAAAATTGCTTCAGTCTGGTTTTAACAAGCATATCTTAATTTATAATTCCTGTGATTAGGCAATACCAGATTGACTTGTCAGACTCATCCCTAAGTATACTTACTGCCCTTAGGGAAATAAGGGACAGAGGGGATAACTGGGGTCAGCGTGACCCACAGGCCACTAGGGATGATCATCCAAGTCAGAGAGTACTAACAGGTCTTAGATTGAATCTCCCTATGTCAACTGTCCAAGTGATTCAGGTAACCTTCAAAAGTTTTGCTTTATATATGTAATTAATTTGACCTCCAGTATCCAGATCGAAATCAACCCAATTGCTGTTTATTAAATGGTTTAGATACTGTGCAAAGTGCTTGATCACACAAAGATAAATATGATATGGGTCCTGCTCTCAAAGAACTTACAATGAGGAAAGATATATAGGCATGTGAGGTCTAGCCCTGAAAACAAAGAGCTAGAATTCCTGCCCAATTTCCAAAGCAGTAAAGGAAATAGTATACTATAGTATGATATAATATAGTTCGGGAGCAGGCCATTTCTACAGGGGAAATTTATGCTTGAAACCAAAATAGACTTTCCTTGTCAGAGTCATTTATATAATATAATTGCTGGGTAGGAGAAATGTCATAGCAAATGTTGCTATCTCTTTTGCCCTAGGCATGTCTCCAATCTTCCCCATCTGTGCTTACATGTAAATGGGCACAATTCCACTACAGAACAAAAGCCATAAGGAGAAGGCAATTCTTCTCCCTCCCCCTCTCTATGTGGTAACCAGAGTTCTCCTACAAAGCCAGTCTCATGTCTGAGTTCCAATTATTAGCTATCTCACAGAGCCAAGCACAGCTGACTCTCTTGTTTGTGCACTTTGAATTATGTTTTAAAGACAAACTAAAGAACATTAGAATTTCAAAAAAAAAAGAAAACCATGTTTTCAATAAAATGTTATAGTGAATGTTTTGAAGCCATCATGTGTTTATGCTAACAATTTCTGAAAGTTCGAAAGTCATCTGCCATATCTGGAAATATTAATCAAAGGTTACAATTTGACTGGGGCTCAGAAATGTTCTCATATAATATATGCTGCTTACCCCCCCCCAAAAAAATTAAAAGACATTTAAACTCAAGACTCTAAAATTTGAATAATTTTAAGTTAAATTTATTAATTACTAGAGAGTTTTATACCAATCATAAAGCATTTCAGACCCAATTTTCTTTTTTTCCCTAGTATGGGGGGAGCAGA
Organism: Petaurus breviceps papuanus; assembly: GCF_028583685.1. NCBI lineage: Eukaryota > Metazoa > Chordata > Mammalia > Diprotodontia > Petauridae > Petaurus > Petaurus breviceps. Next base: position 77,239,587 of record NW_027185655.1, read on the forward strand.
GAAGAGATAAAATAAATATTTGTTATGGGCTATCAGAATCAAAGAAGTGTTTATTCATTTCCATCAACACAAATCCTAAAGGTCCTCTGGGGAGTTAGCTTTGCTACCTTTCATGATTATCACCATAATTTCCCCTTCCTGCTCTGAGACCTTCTTTATTCTACAAGCTACATGCAGACACATATATACATACAGACACATACACACACTAAATATATGCAATGGAGATGTATCTAGAAATTTTTGTGCACGGGCCAAGTAGCACAAACTGCTTGCTTAATTAGAATAAATGCTATGAAACATGCCTTTAACCACTGCTAAGCAATCTCCATGTGTGTATATGGGGTGGAGAGGTATATGGAGGCAGACTGTAGAGGAGCTTATTTAAAGTGTGATTGGCAGAATGCTGTTTTTAAATTACTTTTTAAGTGTTGATCTCTTCTGTTTCCATTCTATTAAAAAGACTACAAATGTTGTCTTCCCCCTATAAATTTTGGTACCTTGGACAAAACCTTTAGTGCCCTACTCTGGTTAAGACCCAAATAAAGTATTTAAAGGTAGCTCAATGTTCCAATGACCTCAAAAAGAAACAAAATAAAATTTTCTCTATATTCATTTTTTTAAAGTGTCCTCTCTGATTAATGAGAAAACAGTGTCATAGGAAATAGCATGGTAAGCAAAAGTGGAACTTTTCTAAATTACCTCTTTTTTTAATGGGAATTTAATGGTCAAAATTTAAGTAGTCAACTTCTTGCACAAAGACTTAATTGGTTATGTATGAATCATGTGTCTAAAACACAAAACTGAAGAATTGTGACGAAGACAAGAAAACAGTTGCAGCTGCAGAATTTTAAAATATTTAGTGCAGTTCAAGGGAATACAAACATGACATCAGAGAACCTTAGTCTTTCAGTTACCATAAAATTTTAAGACCTGAAAATTTTGTATTTATGAGAAATGTCCTGAAAGTAAAAAAAGCACTGAGAAACAAGTTATACAAGCTTAAAAATAAAGCTTTTTTCTGGCACCATAGTTGAATGAATCCTATACCTTGATACCATATTTCACTGCACAGATTTTATGCCATACTTTTTTTTTTTTACAAAAAGTGGGTGTGACCATTATGTGAAGCTTTTAAAAACATGACAGTATTACTTAAAAATCATTTATTATTAACTGTCTTTGGTGCAAGATTAGGATGCATGGAATACTCATGAATATATGTTAAAATTGAATGTGAACAATGCATGTCCACTGAGAAGTCTAGGCTTTGGCTCCCAAAGTGCAAGATATAAATGCATATCCATATGCCACTGATGAATACATTGCTTCTCCATTTACCTTTTAAGTAGTGTGAGACACAAAATCATAACATGCAGCAATTATACAATGAAAGGTTATAAAACATTTTTTGACTGAAAAAACAGGGCGTAACGATTATGCAGTGGCAAAGATTATGCAGTGAAATATGGTACTCTAAGTCTTGAGGGCATTCAGTGTGTAAAAGTATTTGTTAATAGAAATTTGTAGCAGACTCCAAAATGCCTGAGTGTCCATCATCAAATTAGAATATCCAGCAATATCCTTCCAAATAAATTCAATTATTAGAGTTGTAAAGAACCCCAGGATTCACCAGGTTCAGACTCTCCAATCTAATCAAGAACACATTTATTAATTGACAGTGCTAGGTACCCGGGACAGAAAGGTCCCCAATTGCCTTCCCATCGACCAGAGGAAGATCTTGGATGTTTCAAAAGGTGAGAAGATTTAGAAATTTTTATCTTTGACAGTAACAGTGTCCTTTGTAAAGTAGCAGCAGACGGTACTGTCGGCATTTAAAGCTGAACAAACTAAACATATGGGAACAAAAAGTTTTAGGACTCTACAAATAGCCTAGCCAAAGCTACATTGTGTCTATTGGGAATTTCATGAGGTCCCTATAAATGAGTCCTCCACAGGCTATCCCTCCAAAGCCTCTCTACCCCAATACCACACAGAAACCTCTTCGGTGGTGGTTAAGGGTATGTTTTTTAAGGATAGCATTAATCTAAGTAAGTTAGCATTTTGTGCTACTTGTCCTGGGCACAAAAACAATAATAATATTTCCAGCAACTAAGAGTTATGAGCTTTGCCATCTGTGCTATCTAAGATTGAGCCCACTTTCCCCTGGACTTTGTATGTATATGTAGAAGAATGTATTCTCAGTCTGTTGGGATTTTTGGTACTAAATAGTTTGTGCCTTAACTAGGATCTTAGCTAATAACCATTTGTAAAGGTTAATTAAATCTAGATAGAATATTGTTAGCAACTGATAATCAATGAGGGAACACATCAGTAGAAATTCATGAGAAATAGCATTAGAAATATATCAAACTTCCAGGTTACCACTACAACTCTGAGGAGAGAAATAGCCAGACATCCTCTGGGAACCTAACCTGCTAGTCCAAATATGGGTTGGAAGGGTGATCTCAGATCCAGTGTTAGCTACACAAAGACAAAGCAACAAATAGTCCCTGTCCTAAAGGAATTTACAATCTACTAGAGGCAAGCAATATGTGCTCATTTAAGTATTTACATAAGTCCATAAAAGAAGAGTAGACTGACTTCTTCCTATAGAAAGGAATGAGTGAGGAAAAATATTCATTTTACACATGAAGAAACTGAAGGTCAGGAAGGTTAGTTATTAAAAAGCTCAGAAAGAATAAGCTAAAGGCAAAGTTAAGACAAGAACTCAGACATCTTCAATCTAGTGCTCTCTCCACTAAATATGACCCTGTACATTGAAGAGATCCCAGAAGAACAAATAATGAACTACAGAGCACTAGGGTAAGATTGAAAAGGAAAAAGACAGTAGTCATGACTGAGAAGAATAAATGCAAAGATGTAAAATAAGAGACAGTGTGAATAGAATGCAAGTGTTAAAGTCACAAAGACTGGGTTCAATACCTGCCTCAGACATGTACCAGAAACATTACAAAAGGTAAATCAATTGACCTCTTAAGGCCCCCAGGAAATACTCTAAGACAATAAGTTACAGATCATTAGCAGATCCAAATCTATGAAAGAAGTTCTCCTCGTTGATGAAATCATATGTCTGGATCCTTTCTTTCCTTCTACCTCTCTAAAAACAGTAAAGTTAAAATAGCACAAAGAAAGACCTAAACAGACTCTAACTTCAGCATTAATCACTTGATTAAAAGATAGAGGCCAGAAGTCATTGGAAATAATATTTAAATATTGCCTTTGTGTTTGTTGACTGGATTTTCACTGATAGATTTTTAAATGATTCATCCTCATTTTCATTATCATTTCCATCTTCAATGGCACTCCTACAGAGAGCATGATGGCAGTTTAGTGGTGTCTTGAGGGGTAATAGTAAAGAGAATAGAAAAGGTGATGATGATCTGAATGTCTCTCAAGAAGAAAAGATGAGGCAGAAAGGCACCCAGCATGGTAGTGAAAGTGAAAATCCAAGTTCCCTTCCTTCATTGACACACCTCAGAGGTCAGTGACCCCGAACTTGGGCCTACCTTGGCCTCCTGAATGTCCACTTGAAATAAATCATCAATGATAAATTCTCAGGAGAGAATTCTTGAATCTAACAAAAAAAACTACTCAAAGCCTCTAAACCAATTTGTCCTCACCTTTTGTAAGATGATTATTAGAGGAAGAGGCTACCTTCATTCGAAAATCTGAGGTCATTTCCATTCAGTAAGATTCTAGACAGGGAATGATGCTATTTACACACAAACACATATACACACACAAAAGGATGTATGTCTATAAAGAGAATGACACAGAGAAACTGACTAAGGCAGTACTAGGTTTTTCAGAGAATATATATGTGTATATGTATATGTGCATATACATTAATAGAAATATATGTGAACATACATATATATGAATTGCATTATCTAAACATTTTAGGAATCAGTAATTGTGCTGTATATCTCCCTTCCCTTTGGTAAAGAGGTGTTTTTTTTTCTTTTCTTCATGTTTTCATGAACACTTCAAGAGTAATAAATGTCCCCATCTCCAAATAATAAAAGACCCTTAGCACTTGTTTAGTTTTCTTTGTTCGAAATCTTTATTATTTCTCTGTTAAGGTATACAAAAATAGGTAAATCCTCTACTAAATATTGTACCAATAAACTTCTTATATACACTTTGTATACATATTTATATTTATTTATTTATATTATTTTAGTCAGAAAAACCTTGTATTTGAATAAGCATATTCATATGTATTTCATTATACTCCTTATTTTTATTTTAAAATTCTTTGTTTCTTATTCATAATTGATCTTGATACCTGCTCCCATTGTTAGCAAAAGCTCTGACATGCTCAAAGATAAAATATCGAACTAAAAAATCTTCCCCTCACCACCAAAACCTGGGCTTATAGGTAGCTGTGAGCATCTTTCATAGAAAATAAAGTTAAAGAACTAAAGTTAAATTTTAAGTTGGGCCTCTGATGAAGTGAATTCCATGAATCACACGTAGTAAATATCTTAAAAGCAGGAAAATACTGTCAGGAATCTCAGGGATCTCTGAGATTCTTTTATTTTTTAATTTATTTACTTACTTTTAGTTTCCAACATTCATTTCCACAAGATTTTGAGTTACAATTATTTCTCCCTGTCTTTTCCCTAACCCCACCACAATCCTCCCCCATCCCACACTAACTTTCTAGTAGGACAAGATGGATTTCTATACCCTAGTGCCTGTTTATCTTATTTCCCAGTTGCATATAAAAACATTTGTTTAAACATTTGTTTTTAAAACTTTGAGTTCCAGATTTTTTCCCTTCTTACCTGCTCCCACTGTAAAGATAGGCAATTCATTATAGGTTGTACATGTGTAGTTACCCAAATCATTTCCATAGTTGTTATATTGTAAAAGACTAACTATATTTCCCTTCATCCTATCCTGCTCCCCACTTATTCTATTTTATCCTTTCATCCTATCCCTTTTCAAAGATGCTTGCTTCTAACTACCCTCTTCCCCAACCTGCCCTCCCTCCTATCATCCCCCCTCTTATCCCCTACTCCCTTATTTTCCTGTAGGGTAAGATACCCAATTTAGTGTGTATGTTGTTCCCTCCTTAAGCCAAATTCAATTAGAATAAACTTGTCCCATGCCCTTTCACCTTCCTGCTCTTCCCCTCCATTGTAACAGTTTTCTCTTATCTCTTTTATATGAGATAATTTACACTAATCTATCTCTCCCTTTCTCCTACCAATATATTCCTCTCTCACCTTTTAATTTTATTTTTTAGATATCATGCCTTCATATTCAACTTATTCTGTGCCCTCTATGTATACATTAACATACATATGACCACACTCATATACATATTTATATATATATACACACTCCTATACATATATATATGTATGTATACATATATAATACATATATATTTCCTTCAGCTATCATCATGCTAAGAAAAGTTTTATGAGTTACAGTTATTGTTTTTCCATGTAGGAATGTAAATAGTTCAACTTTGATAAGTTCCTTATGATTTTATTTCTTGTTTACCTTCTCATTCTTCTCTTGCTTCTTATATTTGAAAATCAAATTTTCTGTTCAGCTCTGGTTTTTTCATCAAGAATGCTTGAAAATCCTCTATTTCATTGAATGACCATATTTTCCCCTGTAACTTTATACTCAGTTTTGCTGGGTAGGTGATTCTTGGTTTTAGTCCTAGCTCCTTTAACCTCTGGAATATCATATTCCAAGCCTTAATGTCCTTTAATGTAGAAGCTGCTAGGTCTTGTGTTATCCTGATTGTGTTTCCACAGTACTCAAATTGTTTCTTCCTGGTGGCTTGCAGCATTTTCTCCTTGACCTGGGAACTCTGGAATTTGACTATAATATTCCCGGGAATTTTCTTTTGGGGATCTTTTCCAAGGGGCAGTTGGTGAATTCTTTCAATTTCTATTTTTCCCTCTCTTTCTAGAATATCAGGACAATTTTACCTGATAATTTCTTGAAAGGTGGTGTCTAGGCTCTTTTATTGATCATGGCTTTCAAGTAGTCCAATAATTTTTAAATTATCTCCCCTGTATCAATTTTCCAGGTCAGTTGTTTTTCCAATGAGATATTTCACATTGTCTTCTATTTTTTCATTTGTTTGGATCTAGTTTATAGTATCTTGATTTCTCATAAAGTCATTAGCTTCCAGTTGCTCCAATCTAATTTTGAAGGAATTATTCTCTTCAGTGAGTTTTTGAAATTCCTTTTCCATCTGGGAAATTCAGCTTTTTAAAGCATTTTTCTCCTCACTGGGCTTTTGGGCCTCTTTTGCCATTTGAGATAGTCTATTTATTAAGGTGTTATTTTCTTCAGTGTATTTTTGAGTCTCCTTTAGCAGGCTGTTGACTTGCTTTTCATGATTTTCTTGAATCATTCTTATTTCTTTTCCCATTTTTTCTTCCACTTCTCTTACTTGATTTTCAAAATCTTTCTTGAGCTCCTCCATGTAACTAGTTCATATTTTTCTTGGAGGCTTTTGATGCAGGAATTCTGACTTCACTCCCTTCCTCCCACTCCATGACTTGATCCTTTTTGTCCCCACAAAAGGATTCTATGGTCCCTTTGTGCTTTGTCTGCTTGCTCATATTGTCAGCCAATCACTTGACTTTTGAGCTCTTTGCCATGGTAGAACTCTGCTTCCAGAATAGAAAGAGCTTTGTCTTAAATTGCTGAGGTTTTTTGCAGCTGCCAGAGCTTTTAAGAGGGCACCCTCTCTACAGCCTCCACAAGCTCTAGAACCTGGCCACATACCCCAGGATCACCACCCAAGACCAGGATCCAAATCCAAGCAGACTAAAGCAAGAGCTATTACCCTCTGAATGGTCTCTTATTCCTCCTATGATCTGCAAGCCAGGAGCTCCTGAGGCAGCCAAGTGATGGCGGCTGCACAGCCACTGCATTTCCACCTTCCCCCCCAGGGCAGGGGCTAGACCATGCTCTTCTGTCCCCCCATGTTCCAACAGAGCTCCACTGACATTTTACTTTGTCTTTGGTGTTTATGGTTTAAGAAGTCTGGAAACCACTACAGCTACTGATGATTCACTCTCCTGAAGTCTGTTGTGCCCACCACTGGTCAGGGCTGCCCTGGGGCAAAAACTGCATGGCTCATGCAGGGCTGCACTTGGCTCCCAGTGTGCTGTGATAAACCTTTCCTATTGGCCTGCCAGGCTGTCTTCAGCAGATTTGTTTCTCTCTGTACTTTGTGGGTTCTGTAGCTTTAAAATGTGTTTAGCATCATTTTTTTACAGGTATTGGAAATGGTTGAAGCCTGAGACTATGCCAAGTTTGTGCTTCTACTCTGCCATCTTGGCTCCACCCTGAGATTCTTTTTTGTCTATTAGGATGGACTGAAGCCCCAGGTTAAAGTTGCCGTGATCTTCAGATACCTGTGTCCAACTGTTGGTGCTTATACATATAGGCTTGAAGCCAAAATCTCCTAATGGTCTAAACCAACATGTTGCAAACTGAAAGCATTCCGTGATATTTCAGCAAAGGTCCTGCCTATGTTGAAATCTCAAGAGGGCTGCATGCTAAAATTTCATTCCAATAAATTTTATCTTAGCTTTATGCTTAAGTTATCTTTCATTTTGTGTGTATATGGCTGCTGACATCTATTTTAGAGAGTGTTATTGTTGAATTAGGAGGACCAGTAAGCTCAAAAAAGCCAAATTCACCTTGCTACTGTCTCTTGCAATAAATTCCTCCTTTGATATTCACTCTATCTGTCTATATCCTTCTGATTCAATCTCTGCTTCTATTATCTACCAACTTCTAGATCATTCTCCTTTCTCTCTCAAAGTTTTTCTTTCTACCCAATTCTTGCTCTAATATTTGAATACTTAAATATACATATCTGTGCCCATTCAAACATTCTAGCCTCCTAAATCATTAATCTCCTCAAGTTCTATAATTTATCATTTAATTCCACCTTTGCCCATGGATGGATATACTTTCACTTTGACCATGACCCATAACTATACCATATAAATGACCTTGAACTCTGAAATTCTTCTTTCATCATACCTTCAGGTCCTTCCATGTCTTCCTATGACTCACTATTCTTCAACATACTCTTAAAACTTACTGTGTCTTCCAATTTCTTTACTTCACCATTTTCCCTGTCTGTCATCCCTGTCCTTGTCCTGTGGTTAAGTGATTCAACTATAAACTGTCCTCTGGCATTAAATCCTTCCCCCCTCCTAATTATGCTGCCATCCACATACTCCCAAACTTCAGTTTGGGACAATATCTAGCCTTTATTTCTCCATTTCTACTCACAATCTTTTGAATGTACTTGGATCATGTATCTTTAAATTTTTTTTTAACATCATGGACCCCTTTGATAATCTGGCAAAACCTATAGAGTTCTTCTTGGGAATAATACTTTTAGATTAATAAAATAAAACATATAGGATTATAAAATAAATCAACCATACTAAAATACAGTAAGTAGAATGTTAAAAAAAAAAAGGTTCACAGTTGCCATGTTAAAAAAAAAACCTTGGGGTGGTTAGGTGCCACAGTGAATGGAGCACCAGCCCTGGAGTCAGGAGGACCTGAGTTCAAATCAGGCCTCAGACACTTAACACAAAAATTAGCCACGTGACTTTGGACAAATCGCTTAACCCCAATTGCCCTCCAAAAAGCAAAAAAAAAACTATATCATAGGGAAAATCATATAACTTTGCCAGTTGAATTTACAACAAATTTATGGTAGATAATATTAACTGCGCTCTCATTGTTATATGAAAAACATTTTGTTCTTCACTGACTCTTAAAATTATTTTTTCAATGAACAGAAATCTATTCTTTTTCCTTCCCATTCATTGGAAGGGGGAAAAAACCCTTGTAACAAATATGCAAAGTCAAGCAAAATAAGTCCCTACTTTGGGCACATTAAAAATATATATTTCTTATTCAGCCATCACCCCTTTGTTTCATTAGAGTTCTTCTGAAAGCATGGTTGTTTATTACACTTATCAGAGTTGTGAGAAGAAAATTAATTAATATTTGTACAGACAGCATTTTGCAAACCTTAAAACACTATACAAACACTAGCCATTATTATTATCATTGTTGTTATTGTCATTATTAATTCACTATTAATTCCCAATTAATAGACATTCCTTTATTTTCCAATTCTCCTGATTAACTCTGTTGCACTCTACACAATTCCTGTTCTGAACTTTCTTCTTTCTCCTGAAGTCCCCAACTCTAGACATACCCAGGCAGATGTAACAATACCAAAAGAGTAAAAGAATGGCTCAATGAGGAAGAGACATAAAGTACATCAGGCTACTGGGGACTTCAGTGACAGAGAGAGAAGTAAGAAAGGCAAAGATGAGGTAATGCAGCCCTGAGGATAGAGACCTTGACCCTGAATTCATTTTTCATGTTAAGACTATAACAGTAAGAATGGGCCTTAGACAGCATAGACTGGAGGTGTGGTCAGAGTGGCAGCTTGTACAAGGATAAGTACCAGAGGAGGAATCAAATCTGAATTGTAAACTTTTAAGTGGCTACCCTTGAGGAAGAGTGAGATTCCAGCTAAGTTACCCTACTTCCTTAGTTCCCCAAATTATTAGTTTATGGTACTTTTAGAGACTATGAATGGGAAAGACAATTAGAGATGTTTAAGTCATAAACAAGAAAAGAATGGGAATATTTTTTTACAACCACCATTGAAAATTGTTTCTGGTGGGAGCAGCTGATCGATAATAACTGAATTCAGGTACCTGAACTATGACCAGGAGTTCCTAAGCTTTAGACATGTTTATAGACTGGTTAAGGGATGCCTATATATACAAAGAGTCTATGTGTAGTCCATGTGCAGTCCATGTGTTAGTTGTTTTAATATCTCTTTGATTTTATTCTTTTCTAAAAACTTTGCTCATAAGCAAAGAAACTGTAAACAGGATGATAAACTCACATTTATGGGATTGGTTCCATTACATCACATTCATATAATTTGGCCCATTGAATGGACATAAAGCATAAAGTGAAGAAATGGAGTTTTTTGATAGGTGAAAGCTGTTCAAATGAAGATTTAAATTAGATAAATACACACTGACCATACCTCCTAGACTGAAAAGAGGATCACCACCATCTGTAAAGGGAAGAGAGAAACTGATGGATAGAATCAGTAATTGAGAATCACAGAAAAAGGGGCATTCCAGCCAAGAATCTCATGGGATTGAGTATAGAAGGTCTAGTGTCTGAGCCCTCATCAATGTAAAGTGTCAGAATGCTGTATAGCAGTCCCATATTGGGTTAAAATGAGTCACTGAGGTGGCACATGATAGAACACTAGACTGGAAGTAAGGAAATCCTGAGTTTGAATCCTGCCCCAGACACTTACTAATTATGCGACCCTGGGCAAGTTGTTTGAACTTCTCAGCTTTAGTTTTCTCATCTATAAAAATGAGTGTTGGCTTCGATAGCCTCCGAGATCTCCTCCAGCTGCAAATCTATAATCTTATAAATGTGCTCCACCTAATACCTCAGGAGGCTTAGAGGTTTTCTAAGCTCATCTGACACTCCCTTTAAATTAGTAACAATAACAATAACTAACATTTATATGGTGCCTACTATGGTGCTGTGCTAAGTGCTTTACAAATATTATCTCATTTGATCCTCACAACAATACTGGCAGGTAGGTGCAATTATTATCCCCATTTGACAGATTAGGAAATTGAGGCAACCAGAGATTAAATGATTTGCCCAGGGTCACACAGATAGAACTGTCTGAGGCTAGATTTGAACTCAGGTCTTCCTGACCCACAGCTCTATTCACTGTGCCACCTTGCTGCCTCAACAAAAGGATCTAAGACACAAAGTCATTAAAGCCTTAAAGCGTAGAATAAATAGATAGTCATCAAAATAACAAATCAAACTTTATATTTATAAAGCCTTTTCCTCACAACAATCCTATAAAATACAGGTTATCATTACCCTCTGTTTACAGCTGAGCAAACTGAGACAAAGGTGTTAAATGAGTTGACCATTAATATACAGATCATCTTCTCATGGGACCCAGAGCTTCTTCCATTAAATGACATTCTCTCTAATTTTACTTGGCCACCCTTTACGAAGAGAAACTATCTTGCCACTGAGGTTTTTTGCCTTTTACCAAAGTTCTTCTCTCCTTCATTGAGAAATCAATACTTTTTTCCTAGGCTAAGTGGGTGTTTTCCTATATAGACTGAGGAAGATGGAGTTCATCTGGTTCTCAGCACCAACTTCTGGTTTAGGTTGAGTAGCAACTTTAACCTTACTCTCTAATCAGCATATTCCCTACCTCCAGTGGTTTGTTCGTAAATGTTTAACAGCTATTTCTCCCAAACACAAAGGTACATAAGGCACATTTCAATTTAATCTGCACTAACAACATTTTCTCCATCTCTTTCTTAAGTCTAAACAATCCACAAAACAGCAAATCAAAACTGGTTTTGCAGCATTTTGTGGTTTCCAAAGGTGTAAATGCTCACAGTGAAAATTTAACAACAGGATCTCAAGAGATGGCATGGACTGGCTTCCAACATACCTCTTCTTGCCTCCCTGTTTAATGCCGGGGTCCTTTTGTATGTTGCATCTCTGGCATCTGAATCCTACTTTCCTAAGTAAATGTAACAGGAATTTTGCTTACTCATTTTCAATTAGCATTACCAATTCAATGCAAATACTTGCAGTTTGAAAGAGTCACTTAATATGGATTATACAGAAGGTCCTCCACCAGAATCCTATATTTTGCCTCAGCACAGTGCAGAGATGACCCTGAGCTCTTAAAGTTTCCCCCAAGAATGTTAGCTCTGGCACCTTGAAGTCTGATGTAGCAATATACATGTATGTCTCTTGTCTAGAGTCTAGCCTTATTGTACCCAGGTAGTGGCAGTGGATAGAATATTGGATTTGGAGTCAAGGAAACCTGAATTCAAATCTTCCTTTAGATAATTCCTAGCTGTATAACAATGAGGAAGTCATTTAACCTCTCTCGCCTCTCTCTAACCACAGTTTCCTCATCTGTAAAATGGGAATAAAAATAGCACGTACTTTGTAGTGTTGCTGCACAGATCAGTTGAAATGTTATATTTAATGTGCTTTATATATGTTAGCTATTATGCTAGCAAACTAAATTAAGAAAGGTTTATATCAACAGGATTTTAACCCACCAGGTAATGAATTTTAACTTTAACTTTGGCCATAGCAAGTCATTAAACAAACCAATAAAGACAGAGAGGTATTGCAATCTGTGTCAATGAAATGAGAATCCACAATGATGAAGTCATGAGTCCTTAAGGTAATAACCATCACAAGAAAAACAAATACTAACTCTCCAGCTATGTAGAATGAAAGACTCAGACTACAGAGACCTAGCAAAGGCAATCAAAACCATGTGGGAAGAGAATGAAGTACATGTTATTCCCACCATCCTGTCTGCAACTTAGGAGTTGTCCCAAAGATGTCTTCATTGAGTGTGCAAAAGCTGTGCTTGTTTCCCAATATTCTGATTCAATAACAAAATCCAATTACTTTATCTACCCCTTCAATAGTCTGAAAAGTGTAAATATTAAAGAATAATAATGGGATAGCAGCCCATCACTGGTCTGTTACTAACAACTCCAACCAATTAAGGTGAAAAGATAAAAATAATAATAGAAATATAAAGAAGAAAGCATTCAGTCTAGATACAGAGATATCAAACACTAGGATCATAGCAAATCATAAGCAATACACATGTGCAGATACATATATAAATACACCTGCTTCTTTTTGTAGGGAATAAAAGAACTCATCCCACTCAGCCCAACTAAGAAGGTGACTTTGCAGTAAGTGCTAGAGAATGAAAAGTTTGCAGTTTGGCAAAGAAGAAGAGGACATACATTTTTTGGGAAGGTGTGAAAGCTTGTACCTAAGTTTGCTAGTAACATCTGTGAGGAAGAATTAATCAATCTGTATCTATATGCAAGCCAACTGAATTAGGATTGAGAATTTCAACCTGTCTTCTTCAAATATAATGGTTATACAAAAACAGCAAAGCCAGTTTTTCTGAGTCCTTACAAAACTAGCCAAGGAGATTGGCTATGGAAAATATAGGGCAAAACCTTGATCTTCTCAGATTCTCCTTTGATCACAGAGAACCAGTCAATTAGTCTGAGTAGAGGAGAGATAGCTTCAAAGACTTTAGAAATCTGAGAGAGAGGAAGCAAAAAGGAAAGATTATGGAATACTTTGAAAAACACAAAAATCTTCTCCAAAAACTTTTCCAAGACTTGAACTCTTCTAGGTGAAACAGTGGTAAAAACAAAGTCCTTTGCTAAATCTTCAAAGAAGCATTTCCAAAGTAAGGAAAATGCTGTATAACTATTTTTAAAACTTCAAACATAACAGTGTAATTTTTAATAGCCTAGGAGAGGGGAGAGGAGCTCCTAATACTACAAAGGAGAAGCATACAGGATGGACAGACACATAATGAGATCACAAAGCCATCTGAGTATTCAAGTACTTTTTTGTTTAAATGTGTTCCACAGAAAAATAATACATTGATAGAAAGACTGATAAATAGATAATTTATTAAGGCTGACTATGTGTCAGGAATTGTGCAAAGTGCAAGGAATACAAATGAGGGGACACAAAAGCCAATGGGACAATCTTTTCCCTTAAGGAGCTTGCAATTCTAATGGGGTAAGACAGCATAGAAAGAAATACTGGAGAGGGGTGGCTAGGTGGCGCAGTGAATATAGCCCCGGCCCTGGAGTCAGGAGGACCTGAGTTCAAATCTGGTCTCAGATGCTTGACACACTTACTAGCCATGTGACTTTGGGCAAGTCACTTAACCCCAATTGCCCTCCAAAAAGAAAAAAGAAAAAGAAAGAAATGCTAGAAACCTCCCTTGTTCTTCCACCCTAAGACTACCAGAATTAAGAGGACTGGGAAGCTTGGTTCTTGGAAAGATAAGGCAAAAGGCCTATTGATGGAAGTGGAGGAGAGGGCTATGTAGAACCAGTGAGGGAGTCCATGTTTCCATTTGGGTAGAAATAGTGGGAGAGTGTGAACATGAAGAGGAGACTGGAGAAAGTGTCAGTGGAGTCTTTGCTCCTGGCAAGCTATTAAAGAGTTTAAAACTTAAAAACTCCTTTAGGAAAGAAACTATTGCATTAATATTTCTGACCCACTAATGATCAGATTATAAAGAAGCATGATGTCCAATGGTGTGTTTAAAGAATAAACAATTTAATGCAAAATTTAAGACAGTTTCAGCCTTCAAAAGACTGAGAACTAGGGAGGATTGTTAAAAAGTTAAAAAGAAGTAATTTCTGCTGATTTGTGAAACATTCATAGAGATTATAGAAAGTGAGTAGGTATGAAGTGCTAAATAACCCCATTTTCTCTCCCAATTTAAGCTGAACTAAGTGTAAGGTAGGGACAGCTAGATGGCACAGTAAAGAAAATGCTGGCCCTGCACTCAGGACAAATTGAGTTCAAAACCCACATCAAAAACTTACTAGCTATGTGACTCTAGGCAAGAGTACTGCCTCACACATATTGTCTCAAGCCCTATTTGCCTGAGTCCATCATCTGTAAAGTGAACTAAAAAAGGAAATGGCAAATAGTTCCAGTATCGTTGCCAGGAAAACCCCAAATAGGATCACAGAGTCTAAAGTGACTGAATGTAAACAATCAGTGATCTATCCATCTTTATGATTTATTTTAATATTTATAGAAAATTTACCAAAAATTAACATTTGTAGGAAGAAAGGAGATAAGCATTTATTAAACACTTACAATGTGCTATGCAATTTGCTAAGCAGGAAGAAATAAATACAAGCAAAAAGGAAGATATCTTCTGTCCTCAAGGAACTTACATTCTAATGAGGGAAAATAAGAGATGAAAGAAAGTTGAACAACAATGGAAGATGGTATGTAGTACAGGGGATGGTTTGGAAGTCCAGAAAGCCAAAAATAGACCAGGGAGACTGACTATGGTCCTTCCACAAAATGGAGTTCCCAAAGGAAGTCCCCCATGAGAGAAAGGGAGAGGAATTTGAGGGTGAAAACACGCTGAAGAGATGCTTGGCTCTTCCAGGACAAGGAGGCCCCCAGGCTCTGAGAAAAGTTCTGGGACTGAGAAAGCATCAGAGAAGGCATGGTTTGGAACCCCAGAAAGTCAGGGCCAGGAGGAAAATAAAGAAGGAAAAAACAGAATTTTGTGAAATATAGTATGCTAAATATGCTCTGTGCCAGTTATCTATACCTCAAGGTACCTGGTTGGTTTCATAATTCATATCAATTTAGAACTATTTATGTGGTATCTTCTACTTACAAAGAAATGAGTAACTCTATCAGGTTAATCTGGTGAACCCACCAGGGGTGGGGAACCTGTGACTCAAGGCCACATGATCTAGACCCTCAAGTGCAGCCCTTTGACGGAATCTAAACTTCAGTTTGTATCTCATGCAAATATCAATTGAGAAATAACAAAATATTCTGCAAAGTAAGGTAACAGGTTGCCAAGGACATTATTATACCATTTACAAAAATCATTAATAAATAAATTCCAACTTACATTTACATAGCATTTCTTTTTTAGTTTTGCATGATAATTCTATGAATTAAAACAGATGCTATCCCAATTCCACAGAGTTAGGAAAGGAAGACTAAACCAACTCATGCAACTACATGAGAGAAATTAACTTATTTTGCACACAAAGAGTATGCTTTTCTAAGATTACTTTCATATATAATGTCCTTGAAATTGTCCTCAAACCAAAATAATTCCTAACATAACATGGCAATTTTAATAGGTACTATTTGATCAAGAAAATTTTGAAGAGAATAATTTAGTTTAGTTTATGCCATCTGTAGGCCCATCAAATTAACTGTTGTTTGTTAAGGAGATTAAAAATTCTTAATCTAAAGTAGGAATTCATTTCTCTGACAAACTGTGACACCTGAAATCTCAGAGAGACATCATTCTCACTTATGGATACATTTAAATATTTAGTACCTAACACCCTTTCAATGGTGACATCAATCATTTGACTCCACCAGTACCACTCACCTTCATTTTTCAAGTGATAAATTTGCACTTTATTAAATGCTACAGCTGGGTCATTCCTGCATGCTTTAATCTCTCCCCTACCCATTCTTTATGAAGTATTATAAAATAAATGTTTTATTTTAAATAAGGAAACCATATGCTTGATGGAGTTTTTTGTCACTTTAATAAAAGAAAAAATATGGGAACCTTATGAAGCAAGACTGGAATGTTTCATCCTATCTGGTTTTTGAGACACCAAATGTCAGGCAAAGTAAGTAAAGATGAATAAGAATTATGGATGGAAAAAATGTTTTCAATTCCATTGTGATAGTTAAATACATTTCTCAAAGTTTCTCTCTCTATCTTAAGCAGTAGGTCAGGAACTTAGAATTTTCTTTTCCCACATGTATCACACATCTATTTGTTCTTATTTAGAGTTAATTTTGTCAGATTGAAAATATTAAAAAGTGTAGTTATGTATCTTTAAAACACATTACATATTAGGATATAAATATAAATAGTATTAACCTCAATTCTAACAGAAACACTGAAGTTACTACTATTTTCGAAGAGCTATCCTAGGTGCAGGGTGTCCATATCCTCATGGAGCTTATAGTCTAATGGAAAATAACATTTCTACAAAGAATCTTAATATGAGACAGTTTGGAATAGTGGATAAGTCATCAAATTTGGAGATAGAAAGACTTGGGTCCAATCCTGCCTCAGATACTTACTAGCTTACAGATGATCATGGGCAACTCATTTAAGTTTTTGTACCTCAGTTTCTTCATCTGTAAAATGAAGGGGTTGGATTTAATGGACTCTAAAGTCCCCTCCAGTGCTAAACCTACAGTCCTATTATCATAAGGTTGGGCACTTGCCTACTCAGGCATCTATGGCAATATCATGACTAGAAGCTGACATGGAATGAAGATGAAGAGGACTAATGATAAAGTCCCATCTACCTCTTCTTGGTACCATCCAAGGAACTTCTTGGTACCATGCTGATAGGATCAATCAGTCTATCAGCATTTATTAAGCATTGTGTCATGAAGTGGGAAGGTCCCCTTGGTTAAAAAGTGAATTCTTAATTTGAAAAAAGAGGTACAATCCACTGAACATCAGATCTGGCAGAGTTTATAAAATATAAATTATGATTTCACCCTCCATTTCTCAAGTGGGCAAAAATGAGTGGGCCTGGGTTGTACCATTTAGCCCAACTCAATCATAAATAGTAGGTCTTTAGCCACAGTTTTTCTGGAGTCACTTTGCCTTGCTCTCTCTTCCCTCCAAGTAACCAACAAGCATTTATTCATATGTGTCAGGAACTGTCCTTGTGGTTGGTAACACAAAGACAATTATGAAGCAGTCCCCATATTCTAGGAGCTTACAGTTTTTCAGGGCAATGATAGAATATATGTCTTCTGGAAGATCACAGTACCAGAAATCTCCCTTTACAATTCTCTCTTCTTTCTTCTTCTCCTCCCCACGCCATCTCTTTCTTCTTTCTTTTTTTGTTTTTTCTTTAAAATTAACTATTAGTTTAAAGTGATCATGAACAAATGCAATATTTCAAGATACAAATAAGAACACAAAAGAGCAGATTATAAGAGACTTTAAATTTACATTACATATAATGAAACAAAAACTTTGTGAAATTAAAGAAACTAGAAGAACCAATAGTGATTCACCCTGACTCACTTGCCTGAGATGGCATTATTGATGATACTCTCCATTGTGCCTCTGACCTCTATCTTCATTTTCCTCTCTGGTTGAATCATTTGTCTTTAACCACTCTCTTCTCTCTTCCATTTTGCCTTCTTCACATTCTCCCATAGAACATTTCTTAATCATTATGTTATGACATGACACAGACCCATTATTAATCTATACTTGGGGCTCTTAACCCTTTTCATGTCGTGGACCCCTTTAGCAGTCTGATGAAGCCTATGGACCTCTTCTTAGAATTATGTGTTTAAATGTATAAAGTAAAATACATGGCATTACAAAGGAAATTGAAGTACAGTTACTAAATTATTTTTTTTAAAGTTCATGGACTCCCAGGTTAAGAATCCCTCTATTTTCTGTCTTTTCTCTTTCCCTCTCCATAAGAACATACCTACATACATGTATGCTCAGTCAAGTTAATTTTTATCAACCTGTTTGGAGGTCACTCTAGTTACTTCTACTGTACTCCATAATACACATCTGTAACTCAATCCAATAAACAAAGCTTTATGAAATGCCTACTATGTTCAGGGTGCTCTACTAGGTGCTAGGAATACAAGGGCAAAATCTAGCCTCTACCTTAAAGGAATTTACATTCTATGGAGTAATTAAATTACCAGATATGTCCACATATGATAAAGGGAGGATACCCTCTTGGGGAGAGTTATTTCCTAACTGCAAATGTTTTCCTTATTTATTAATTTATATTATTAAAGCTCTTACTTCTTCATAACTATGAACCTTTCAAAAACTGATTTCCTCTCTTTTTCCCTCCAACCTCTGCTTCCTCCCCCTAAGTGGTCATTGTGAGACTACTAAGCAAAACAGAGGAGAGTAGAGAATTTAGGCATTTTACCTGTACAGATTGAGTTAAGAAACATTGCTCCAGAAGTCTGGAATTAGTTTCCAGAATGTATCATGCCTCTAGCATACATCAACCTTTGGTTATAAGTAGGAAAGAAATTAAATTCGTTTTGTCCTTCTGGTTTCTCACTGTTTCCATAAGTATAATCCAAAAGATCAATTGAATGTCCTCCATGCTGTAATAGTAATGGAATATAAAGATCCCCCTGTATTGGCTTGGTTTTTGATTGTGTTAAAACCCAGAGCTTGTTAATCCCATTTGTGGGATGGACTTGTTGACTTGAAAAAAGAAGGCTGAACTGGGAGGAGCTGGTGATGTAAATTTAGAGAGACACAAGACAAGAGAGAGACAGAAGAACTTTTTGGAAGCAGCACCTTTGGAGGCAGAGAGAGACTGAGAGGATTGCTGAGGACCACTTTGAATTGCCCAGGACTTTTGAGAGCTGCCACCCAGAGCTGCCAAGGACTGAGGAGACATGGCTGTTATGCTGGTACTTTGTCTATCTGTTTTGATGTTGTTTTGCCATATTTGTCCACTGGTGAAGGATAATGCTGTTGTTGCAGAACTCTTGGAATCTTGCTGTTGGTTCAGAAGCCCCGAAGAAGGATTTTCTTAAACCTTGCTGTTGTTTCAGAAGCCCTGAAGAAGGATTTTCTTGTATGTTTACAGAAATCCTGGAAGAGGATTTTGCTAATGTTTTCAGGGGTCCTAGGACTGTTCTGCAGACAGAGAATGAATTAATGAAGAGACTGGCAATGTATCTTGTGGCCTTGCTAAGCTTTGTCTCCCCAGGAACAAAGATTGCTGAGAACTTGCCTCCTGTCAAGATGAAGAAAAGACCTCCATTTGTATATTAAGTGCTGTGCTTAAACTTGTTGTAACTCT
This sequence comes from Petaurus breviceps papuanus, assembly GCF_028583685.1. NCBI lineage: Eukaryota > Metazoa > Chordata > Mammalia > Diprotodontia > Petauridae > Petaurus > Petaurus breviceps. The sequence goes on from NW_027185655.1 coordinate 77,259,140, forward strand.
GGGGTAGATTCAATTGTGATCCAGGGGTGGGGAACTTTTGAACTTTTTGTGTTCTATGATTGAACAAATGAATGTACTTTACTTATGATTGGAAACTAATCTCCATTTGAGAAGAGGGGCTTTATGATGGACTAAATGAAGGTATAGACTATGGGTGGAGTAGTATTTAGAACAGGGACTTTGTAATTGATTAAATGAATGTAATGTCCTGGGGTGGAGAAGTACTTGATTAAATCAGGTAGTACTTGGAGATTATTGAATCACACTTAGTAAATGCTGTATTTTGAATTATGTCATATTTTGATTTTCTCTGTTCTTAATTTTTCACTGAATAAAATGGAGACACCTATGCTGGTATTTTGAACCTTGGGAAGTTGCCTTTGCTTGGCATGACATTACACATGCATACTATGGAAAAGATTGATTCAAACATAAAGTATCTTAGAAACTTTCTACCAGATAGAGTTTGTTCTGCTGTCAAAAAAACACTGTCTACTGTTTGTTGCCAAAATGTATGTTTCTGTCTGAAATACATAGGACAATAAACTTTTTCTCATGCAAAGATCATGTCAAGGCAAAGAGCTTTAAAATATAGGTATATAGGGGCGGCTAGGTAGCACAGTGAATAAGAGCGCTGGCCCCAGAGTCAGAAGGACCCAGGATTGGTTCCAGCCTCACATATTTAACACACACACACACACACACACACACACACACAAACTGGCCATGTAACATTGGGAAAGTTACTTAACTCCAATTGCTTTAAAAAATATATAGGTATATAGATTATCCTAATTAAGGACCAAATCTCATAAAGTACACACATGGCGATTATCCTCTTTGGCATTTAATCCCTTCACAATCTTGCTCCAATTCTCCTTTATTGCCTCATTTTACATTATTCCTAGTCTCACATTCAGTAGTCCAGCTAGACTTGCCTTCCCCACAACCCTCTATATCTCACACCTCTGAACCTTTGCATCAGCTGTACCCCATACCTAAAGTGAATTTTCCACCACTTCTTCCTCTTAGAACTCCATGTTTCCTTCAAAACTCAGCTCAAGATGTAACTTCTATAAAAAAAACCTTATAATATAAAATCAATTGAAAAGAAAAAAGTTTCACATAACAGAATAACAAAAAGTAAAAAGATCAAACTAAACACATGCATTGGTGGTTCAATAAAGTCTCCCTTTATTATAATTGATCTGTCATCAGCTGTCTCTTCTAGTTTGTCAGCTTAGAATCTGTACAGTTAGGAATTTGAATAAAAGTGTCTAAGAGGAAGGCTACTCCCAATCATTGGTCTCAGGATCTCTCTGAGCCATGCACCCATATGCTATACTTATTTATGTATATTCTGTCTCCCCCCCTACCCCAACGGAATGTAAAATCCTTAACAGGGACTATTTCATATCTGTCTTGTATACCCAGTGCCTGAGATATTCCTTGCCACCTTTCACACTGGCCTCCTAGCTGTTCCAGGAACAAAACACAAATTCTTTAGGCTCTGTAGACTTTCACTAACTGAACCCAATACCTGGAACACTCTTCCTCCTCCACCCTGCCTACTGACCTCTTTGGTTTCAAGTCTCAACTAAAATCACATCTTTTACTGAAAACCTTATCCTTGGGGCAGCTAGGTGGAGCAGTGAATAGAGCACTGGACCTGGAATCAGAAGGACCTGGGTTCAGATCTGGCCTCAGGCACTTAACACAAAAATTAGCCATGTGACCCTGGGCAAGTCACTTAATCCCAATTGCCCTGCAAAAAAAAAAAAAAGCGAAAACCTTACCCAACCTCTCTTAATTCTAGTGCCTTCCCTCTATTACTTGTTTCCTATCCGTCCTGTTGTAGCAGCAAGCACCCCAGCATATCCAGGGTGGTTGCCAACACAGGTTCTTAGATCTGCTTTTCTAAAGGAACGAAACTCAAAATGGGTTAACAATCTTGCTTTAATCAAATGTATGTCATTTACCTAGTTCAGGGGAAAAAGGTCAGAACCCCGAACTTCAGAGAATACAAACAAGTTGCAAGGAGAAGTTACAAGAAGACAGAGAAACAGATCAAGCAGACAGGCTTCCAAATGTCTGGCCATTACATCCATACCTAGTCACAGTTACCAGAGAGGGAAGCACCAAAGCCAGGGGACTCGATGGCTGTCCAGAGTCTCATCTGGTCAAATCACACAACAATTCTCAAAGTGAACTCCAAAACAAAGCCTCACATCAGGGTTTATATAGCCTTCTCCTGGCTCAGAGAATGTCACAACCCTCTTGACCCACTGCCCAATCACACAAAACCAAGGTGTGGGCACTCCTGAAAACCAAGCCTCCCACCACAGGCTCCAGGTGACCACATTGAGCATATTAGGGGGCAGAGTATATTTTCAAATCAAGAAAGGTTCCCAGAGTCACTTAAGACTGTCAAAGGGCCTATGGACAGGGAAGATCTTGAATTCCCATTCCTATAACACCTGTTTATAACACATTTTATATATTTTTGTTTATGATTGCTTGAATTAGGTTAGGGTTAGGATTAGGGTTAGATTATAAATTCTTTTAATTTATCCTTCCATTAGATTATAATTTCCCATTTTAATTGTACTATGACTCATTCTAAATTCCAAAAGGAAAAAAAATATGGAGAGTTTAACACAAAAGAAAGGAAAGTTTCTCTAATCCTATAAGGCCTTGCTCCCAAAAGAGTTTACACTAAGAATTTCATAGCTCAATCTAATAGAAGTGTCTTGGGGTGGCCAAGTAGTACAGCGAGTAAGAGCACCGGCTCCAGTGTTGGGATGACCTGGGGATCGAATCCCGGGCTCAGACACTTAGCACCTACCCAGAAACACCTGGCCATGTAAACTTGAGTAAGTTACTTAACCCCAATTGCTTAGGGGCAGCCAGGTGGCTCAGCGAGTAAGAGCACCAGCTCCAGTGTCAGGATGACCTGGGGATCAAATCTGGGCTCAGATACTCAGCACCACACCCAGAAATAACTGGCTGTGTAACCTTGAGCAAGTTACCCCCAATTGCTTTAAAAAAAAATAGAAGTGTCTTGATAGAAAGGTAAAAGTATGAAGTTTCAGACACAAAGTAGGTCTTTTCTATGATTCAGTATTCAGAATCTCTATTTGTAGGATAGAGTATCTAACTTTTCTTTATTTGATAGTTAAAAAAAAACAGTGGCCACCATTTTATCCTCAGCAAAGATTTCCTCACACTGAGAGGAATCATTTGTCTCTACTCTGATGCATAATTGCTCATTTGTGGAAGTGCCCTAAGTGAGAGCAAATGAGTTTCTTCTCTTCTGCCTCCAGTTCCCATGGCCTTTTCTTGACAATTACTTGAAATAAGGTAGAGCCCCTGCTATGGAGGGCCTTCCAGTAGCACTCACTATATACTCTAAACCCACTTCCTTATCCCTGAAGTCTCCAAGTAGCTCCAGGGAAGTGAACACATATGGGACTAAGATGTTCTCATTAAATAGACTCTTTGTCTGCTCCAGTAGAAGAAATGCAATCTATATTTCAGCTTTGATTAGAGTCATTCTCTTTAGTGGCAAAAGGCAAGTACAAATTTATGCTGAATGAGTAGATAAGACTGCTGATTACATGTCTCTTACAGTCAGTTATTCTCTGGGCTAAAGGAGGAATGGGAAGAAAAAGTCCTGATAAATTTGGAACTTTAATCTTTATCTTATATTGTGTTTTAAAGAAGGTAAACGAGACTCCAAAAAAACTACATTTATAATAGTCAATCAATTTAATAATCCAACAAACATTTTTTTCTGTGCCTACTATGTATTGGATATTGCACTGGGTACTAGGATACAAACAAAATGAAACAGAACAAAACACAACTGTCCCTATCCTCAAAGAGCTTACATTCTATGCTGAGGAATCAGCATGAATACACAGATACAGGTAAATAAATACAAAATATGTAGAAAGAAAACATAAAGTAATCGGGGGGTTCTGGTTCGAACTCTGATCATTTCGACTTATATGACCACTAAAAAGTCACAATCTCTTGTAGCCTCAGTTTTTTCATCTGTAAAACAGGGATAATAATACCTGTCCTTGACAGGGCTGTTGTGAGGATCAAAACATATGTGTGTAAAACACTTTGTATATATTAGAACTCAATGTCACTTAGGATACTTCATACTTTTCAAAGAACTTTAACATAGGTGACATTTTATATTCAATTTTGTCTTCATAAACGAAATATGAATGTTATTACTTGACTCTCAAAGTTTTTAAAATGTGGAAGCAAACAGAGAGGGTAAATGAGTGAATCTTAATTACTGGACTCATACCAACAGAAACCGGTCTCTCCTGGTGAATCCCTGACATTCAATAGCATATGAGAATTCTCCTAAATATGGAGCAACTTGATAGTGTTGCTGTATTATTCCTATTTCTCCAGAAATGGGAATAAACCCAAGCAAGCTCTGAATTCTCTTTTCAGATTCTTAAAACAGTTACAGTATGCAACTTTTAGAACTCACAGGCATCTCAGAGATCCAGTTCCGCTTTGTCATTTTACAGATGGAAAACTAAAGGTGAAAATGACTTTCCTATGATTATATGGAGAGTGACAAAGCCAGCATTTGGATCTAGGTCTTATAGTGTTAGACCCAATGTTCTCTTCACATAGCAAAGCTTAATGTACCACAACCATCCTTCACTTCTAGCTGAATACAAAAGAAAATAGCAGTTATTTTCAACATCTCACTAGCTGTGATATAAAGATTTGTATCAAATTTAAAAAAAAATTTTGATACAAATTTGATACAAATTTTTTGATACAAAGATTTGTATCAAAATTTGTATAAAAGATTTGTATGTCCTTATCAAAACTACATTGATCAATCACTGTTTCCCCCTGTTAGACTCATTGTAAGTCCTTTCTATGAATTAGTTATAAATAATTGCATTAGCTTGTTGTACATATTTCTGCAACCACCATCATCAACAAATAATTGAGTGGCTAATAGGGGGTAAGCACTGGGGGTATAAAAATGAAAAAGTCTCTGACCTCAGGGAGTTTACAGTCTAATGGGGATGGGAGATCTGATGTGCATGCAGATTGGTATGAGACAAATTAAGCAGTCATAGGGGTAAAGGAAATATTCAAAGTAGAAAAAAAAAGTTAGAGGGTGGAAAGAGCATGTCATGTTGATTAATTAAACTTGCTTTTTATAGTAGTAATCCTTACTGATGTCCACCTTTAACAGCCTTTGCCCTTGACCCTATCCATTTCTGTTGAGTATTTCTGCCTAAGCAGTTGCTTTGTAGTTGTGTTCCCAGACTCCATCTTGGTGTCTCATTCCCCCAAAAAGACCAGCATGATCCAAAATATCTGGCATAGATTTAAATATCTTTTGATTACTTCCCTTCCCATGCTTTAACTACATTACCCAACATCCTTCTATTTTTATCAATGGCTGACGTGATCTTGGTCCCTTTGAGCATCAACCATCACTCTTGGAGCACAGAATATAGTAAATTATCTCATGCCATGGAATTAGGTAATTACCAAGGAATGAAGTGATGAATTTCCATGTCAAATCACTTCCTTTCATTTCTAAGTTCCAGGCCTATGTACTTTTGAATTGTCTCAGGCCAAAGCTCATGATTTTCCCTAAGAACATTTCTAAAACTTTCCTCTATAGAATGGGTCACTGTCTTCTTTTCCTTTACTGATTACAAGAAGCAGTGGTGGCACAGTGGATGAGCACTGACCCTAGGAAAACTTGAGTTCAAATCTGACCTCAGATCCTTCATAGCTATGTGAACCTGGGCAAGTTATTTAACTTCTATTTTCTCAGTTTTCTCAACAGTAAAATAGGGATAACAATAGCACCTACACAACAAGGTTGTTGTGAGAGATAAATGAGGTAATTTTATTTAAAAAATAGCCTTAGCACAGTGGCTGGCAAATAATAGGCGTACACACACATGTATACATATACACACATACATACACATGTATACATATACACACATACATATATATATACATATATAATTTAAAATGCTTATTCCCTTTTTTCCTTCCCAGAAAGAGTTAAAATGTCGCAATATGAAGTGACATAGACCTTCTTCATCTGTATTTTCTATTCTATCATGGCTTGTAAGAAAGTCAACAAAATTGCAATGTCCCCATTACATGCCAAGAAAAGTAAAGAGGAAAGGGGAAAGGAAAGGAAAGAGGAAAGGAAAGAAACTTTCCTCACAACAACCCTGTCAAATACAGGAGATGGGGAGAAAAGGGGAGGGAAGGAGAAGGATGTAGAGGAGAAGAGAGGAGAGAAGGGGAAGGGAGGGGAGGGGAGGAATAAATATGAAAAAGAAATTCTAGGTGTGGCTAAAGAACTAAGAATCAGGCAAGAGGAAAGAGAGGTCAATACTTATTCTGAAGCTTTTAGTCTTAAAGAGCTGACCAGGCCCCATGAGGTTAAGTGACTAGTCCAGGGTCATGCAGCCCAGAAGTAGCAGAAGTAGGACTTTAATCCAGTCCTGTAGGGCTTTCAATTTTATGACATCACAGCAACATATATGGTTATAATAGTGGAACAAATAATGCAATATGCATAAAGAGTAAGAGCATATAATAAAGTACTGGTTGGGAATAGATTAGTGTAAGGAAGACACTTGAGCCAGGAAGATTAACCAAGAATAAGTTGCTGTGAATGTGTAGAGAGATGGATGTAGAGATCATTTAGTGCATCCCATCCACGGGGTCAGCTTCAAACCATAAAAGTTAGGTGGGCATGTATGTATATAAGAGAGAAAATACTACCTTTTGTTTTTCTCTCTGTATTAATTTTCTCCTCCACTGAAGCAGATAATTAAATATATGCTTTATTTTTATTTCATTGTCAATAAACATAAATACAATAAATCTTAAACCCAAAAGGTCCATTTGTCTGTCTGTCCGTAGTGTAAGGGCTTTGGCAAACATGTTATTTTAAACTTTTAAAACAATGCCAAGGAGAGGTAGAATATTTTTGTTTTAAAGAATAATCCTTTTAAAAAATGCTAAAAATTGTTTTTACATGTAATTGGAAAAAATAAAATATTTAAATATTAAAAAATAATCCTTTATCCAAAAATTATTAGGACTTAATCAATACAGGAATTTGTTTTGCTTGACTATGTATATTTGTTTCAAGGGTTTGGTTTGGTTTCAGATGGAGTGAAGATGAATGATTTTGTTAATTTAGAAAACTGAACTAAAATATAAAAAGTTTTCAAATACTAGCTTCATATTTGCTAAGTCAAACTCAACTATTCCCTTAACATTGTGTATATTGTGATCTTTTCCATTTGACATCAAATATCATGAATTACAAATAATCCAGTATTTTAATAAAGCATTAAAATTATTTTATTCTAATAATTATATCCACATTTTGGGGAATCATTAGTGTCTCATTAAGACAATTTTGTCACAAATCTCATCCTCTAAAAGGTCTTTATAAATGCATGGAGTTATCTTTGCAGGAATAGCTGTTGGTATTTTATATTTTTATGACCTGGTGCTGCATATATTTTGGAAATCCATCTCTGGGAAAGGAATTCTGAGGCAAAAACACTTACAGCAGATTGAGAACAACCTTGAGAAATGATTACCTATGCTAGAGGCAAAGCAGATAGAGGAAGCAATCAAAATTTAAGCACAGACTGCATGCAAGACTTGTAGATGAAAAAACTTAGATCAATTTGTATGTGAAATAAGCCCACTAATTGTTAAGGTTATAGGCTTCTTTACTTAACATGGGCATTATCTGCTGCTGCAGAATGAGGTTTGGTTTTAGAAAAATAAATTACTTAAGAGTTCATCTTACTGCAAGAACTGGAGTTCGGTTAAATAAAACTTGCAAATAAGTCCAAATATTTTGAGTCCACAATTTTGGTTTTAATGTTTTCCTCTCTTCTAGGAGTTCTATCAGGTACATAAAAAGTGTAATGCAATAGAAAGAACACTGATTATGGAGTCCAAGAGACTTTGAGCAAATAATATAATCTCTTTGAGCCTTACTGTTATCTTTAAAATGGGAATAATGGCTCTTATCTCCATCTGCTTCCCCAAGTTGGAAAAATTATATGGAATAATATTTGTCATGGTACCATAAAGTACTATGAGAAAACAGGGTATTATTATTTCAATAATTAAACACATGATGTCAGATTCTTTACTACTCATTTTGCACAAGATTCTATTTATTCCCCATGGACAGCATCTACCAGTATCCAAGTGCCAAGACACGAACCTAGCTATGTTGCCACCAAGGGGAAGAAGGGAAATAAGCATTTAATAAGCATCTTGTATGTGGCAGGTACTATGCTGAGTGCTTTACAAATATTATCTCATTTGATCCCCATAATGACCCCACGAAGTAGATACTATTATTATTATTATTATCCCCATTTTATAATTGAAGAAACTGAGGTAGAGAGAAGTCAAGTGACCTGCCTAGGATCACATGATCAGGAAGCATCTGAGACTGGATACCACAAAAGTCTTCCTTACTCCAGACCCAGCACTCTGTCCACTGCACCACCTAGCTGCCTCAAGGAAGCCCAAAGACAGACATAGGCAGGTGAGTGGTGGAACCATTGAGTTTGACAAAAGTCAATGCTGCAGACATACTCACCAACATCACTCTGCTCCTTTAGAGAGCTGTCTCTAGCAAACTTTAAACATGCTTAAGGTGCTTATTCCTTGTAAGTAAGGAGGATTGTGTTATCCTTTTAGAGTTCAGTTTCTCAGGATTCATGGCCATGGCAATGTTTAGTTTCAGATGTTAGATAATAACTCCCAGAATAGCCCCAAAGATCCTAGATAGTAATTCCTAGAATCATAGTGATAGACAGTCCTACAGAGACTGTGCCATGCAATATGGGGTGACATAAAGTGTGATAGTTACTACACTTGTGCAGAATAATGATATTGCTGATGTCAACTTCTGAGCATAATGTTGGCAATATTTCTTCTTGGTCTATTGCCCTATAAAGCAAGTGGGCACTTGTCAGTGAGTGAATAATCCATGGGGGAACCCATTTGGGATTTGCATAATGTATAGAGGAATGCATGTACGTGGTTCAATCAGCCCCCAGTGAGACATGAGGGGATTTAGCGGAGCACACAAACTGTGCCTATCTTGATTGACCCCATCAAGACACAGGGATAGTTGCTACCCTTCTCACCCACCCCTTGAGCAGAGTGCTTAGGGAATGCTGTAGGAGCTGGTGCTCCCATTATCAGTAACTCCCTTTGAAAAAAACTAGACTAGAATAAAGTAAGATTATTAACCCCTCCAAGGCTGCCTTCTTTCCTTCCTGTCTGAACAGATCAAGAGTGAACTTGTTAGAAGATGGAGTTCAAAACCTCCAGTGCCTCCTGTGTGTTATTTGTGAAACTTAATTCCTAGAAACTGTGAAGAAAGTTCCTCTAACTTCAGAGCCCAGGAGAAGTAATTAATTCACAAAAGCTTTGTTAGGCAAGTATTATAGGCATTATTATCTCCACTTTGCAGATGAGGAAACTAAAGTCAAAGAATTTAATAACTTGCAGTCACACAGCTAGTAAGTGTCAGGATTCTGTAGCGAACTTTCAGAAGTTTCTCGGCTTTGCTAATGAAATATTCCCCTTCCCTATATTATTATCTGAAAGGCAGACAAGCAAGAGGATGCATTGTGAAGGGAATGTTTTGGGGTCCCTTGACCTCAGTAAGTATATTCCCCTGTCCTATACAGTTATCTGCAAAGGTTACTGGGCAGATAGCAAGAGGGTGTGTAATCTTTTTTGTTTATACCTCCAGATATGGTCCTAGAATAATACTCTGATAAGTAACTTACCAAGGGTAAATTGTGAACAGGATTAAGGGAGGCTCCTTCTACATTATCTGCATTCCTTTGATGTAGTATCTTTCTACATTGTCTGCATTCTTTTGGGGTGTCTACATTCTCCTGGGGGGGCATAAAAACTCTGTGAGCTCCTTGCATCTTTGGCTCTGTATGAAATGGTCCTGTAATAAACAGACTATTGATTACAGCCCCATCTCATTATTCTCACCACTTGCTAGCCCACCAACTGTGCTGGCCAGAGTAGGATTCAAAGCCAAATTTTCCTGAGTCTATGTCAGTAGTCTACTGGAGTGGGGGTGAGGGTAGCTAGAAATAGTTTTGAGGGGCATTGTGAGCTCAGATGGGGGGGGAATTCTTTATTTTTCACAAACCTCTACTGAAATAAGCATTTCTTTCATTTACTTGAAAACAGTAACTTGAGAAGAGACTCATAGGCTTCCCCAGGTCATCAAAGGGTTCATGACCCTGCTCTAACCAATATGTCACCCACTCACTTAAATAAGGTAGTATATCACCTCACCACTATCTTTAAAGGCATAAGAAAGCCCACTAATTTTCATCAACCAATATGTATCCTGAAAAACATTTTTACTATAATCAACACAATGATAACCCATGATTGCAGAACACCAATAATGAAGACTCCTGCCTATCTCGTGAGAGAAAAGTGATGGACCAAAATACAAAATAAAACACACATTTAGGAGCATAGCCAAAGCAGGAATTTATTTTTCTTGACTTCACTTATTTATCACAAAGGTTTTGTATTTGTTTTCCAGTGGGGGGAGGGAGGAGAAGATTGGAGGGAAAAATAACTGTTTGATCATAGAAAAAAATTGAATCAATCATTTTATTAATTTTCTACACTCCTTACCCTCCCTCATTTTCTTCATTTATACCTATCTCACTCTTACTATTTTCTCTGGCTCTATTCTGTGGGTGGGAGTCAGAGTTGGTGTTGAGGGTGAATAAACAAATAGTGGGGAAGGCAGATGGGGAGAGGAGCAAAGCCAAGGCAAGACTCCCGTGTGCCCTGGGCAAGGATTGACAACTGTGGTTACTCCTGCCACACATCTTCAGCCACATTAAAACTGTTTTTCTGAGGTGTCACTGTCCACTAGAGGCTTTGACCATTTACTGTAATGCATGAAATGTAAAAATACTCATATAGGTGAAAATGCAATTTATCCAAATGATGATATCCAGTTGGATATGCAATGCACCAAATGAGTCAATTACTAATGAGCTAGACCTGGAATTCAATAGAAAGAAAACAAGCTGGATTTCATTTGGGAAATCATGCAGTGCTTCCAATGATCTCAAAGTGTTTGCTATTTGGGCAAATAACCATCCTTTTAACACTAATCTTCTCCCTGTGATGCTCTCTGACTCTATAACCTACACCATAATCTTAGAAGTAAATTGCAAGTGGGAAATGGGAAGGATCACATTGGGTACAAACAATTTGTGTCGGAGAATGATTTGTGAGCAAGAAGTGATATGAAAGGTATGACCAGATTACATAAGACTAGGAAAGGATGTGGGAGTGAAAGAGGAGTGATGGAAATCAGCCCAAGCAATACAAAGACACACCCAAGACATGAAGAGATGAAGGGAGAAGGTCTCTAGTATTGGAGAGATCTCTGTGAAAAAATGTCTAGAACACACAGACAGATATCACAGAGACTAAGAATAATGACTATAGATAACATGTTCATATTGCTTTGAAAGTGGCAAAGTCCTTTACATATATCACTTCATGAAATTACAATAACACTGTTAGGTAGGTATCACAAGTAATATTATTCCCATTTTAAGGAAGAGGAAATTGAGACTCGGGGACATTAAATGACTTGCCCATGGACACACAGCTAATAAGTGTCAGATAGGTGATTTGAGCCCAGGGCTTCCTTGATTCTAAATCCCCTAGCATGCTATTCACTTCACTAAACTGGCACTTTGATCAAGGGAATACCTACACAGACAAAATGATGTACTTATTGGAACTTCACAATAAATGTTTATATGCCATAGAGAGTAGAGCTTTCTGTCATTAAAAATACTTGCATTTGGCTTCCACACTTCCTATCTGTGCATCTTTGGACATGTAACTTACCTTCTCTTGGTCTCAGTTTCCTGATCTGCAAAAAAGGAATAACAATACTTCCTATATCACAGGGTAGTTATGTAGAAAGTGCTTTGTTAACCTTAAAATATTCTATTAATATTTATAATATTGGTGCTATTTACAAAAAGTAATATCACCAAGTAGACTTTGTAGCACTTTCTTGCCTGTTGCACTCCTGTAGGCTGCCCACCTTGCCCAACCCTAGTTCTGGTTCTGAAGGTAAAGTATGGTATGTAATTCTGAACAAATTCTTCTAATCTGGTACTTTAAATCCATAGGACTTGGAGCTGGAGATCTTCAAAATTATTCAGTCCAAGGTTTCTTAATACTTGGGTATCCATGAGTAGATTTCAGGAGGCCTATTAACTTGGATAGCAAAAAAAATATGCTTTATTTTCACTAATATCTATATGAAATTTAGCATTTCCTTCTATTATGAATTTTTATATTTTATTTTTCCCAATTACATGTAAAGACAATTTTTAACATTTGGTTTTTCTAAGTTTTGAGTTTCATATTCTATACCTCCCTGCTCTAAGACAATAAGTATTGATTATGAATTTTTAAAAGAAAACATTATTCTGAGTAGTCCACAGATTGCCAAAGGGGTCTATAGCACAAAAAAGAGTTTAAAACCCACTGACCTCATCCAGTATCCATATTTTACATTTGATGAAACTCAGACCCAGAAAAATGATTTGGCCAAAGTCACAAAGGTGATGATAATGATATTGCTGCTGCTGATAAAATTGCTTATATTTATGTAGTCCTTTAAAGGTGACAAGATAAATTTTATATATTATCTCATTAAAGCCTTCAATTTGAACATAAGCTGTATTATCCCATTTTACAGATAGATACACTGACGCTCAGAGGAGTTGCTCATACTCACACACCTAGCAAGTGTCAAGGAGAGGATTTGAACCTACTCTTCCTGACTCCAAATCCAGCATTCTATCTTTCTACCCTATTGTTGCTTCTCTGCTAGGAATCATAATTAGCATTTGTATAGGTTTCAAGATTTGCAAAGTACTTTCCATTCATTATCTCAATGTATGAAAAAAATGAGTTTAATTGAATTGAGGGAGAAACTAGACCAAGAAAGAGGGAGAAGTAACCCCTTTCTTTAAAAGATTAAAAAGCAAAGAGACAAGACAGATATCTGGTCACTCTATTCTTAAATGTAAATTAAATAGGAACTAATTGTTCCTGCAGGCATGGTTGGGGAGGTCTTTTTTCAGACACTGCCTCCATGAAAAGCAAAATTCTTAGTAATGAAAAATGAGGCTGACCTGGATAGTGGTCTGTGTACATATTTACCTTACTTATAAATTTAGTCTCATCACTCAGTTACTCCTTGTTTTTGCCAATAATGATAAATCTTTCTCTGGCTTAAGAATTTATTCATGTTTTCCCCTAAGATGTGAACCTATTGAATGTATTATTTATAAATTCAGTTCATTTCCACCCTTCTATACCGGGCAATGACTTTAAAATTTGGGTCAAAAATTAATCTAGCCATGGGGAAAAAAAGAAAATATGTTTCATTTTGTGATTCTTCCCTTTTTCAGAAAAACAAAACTAAATATGCAAGGGAAGTTCTGAATCCAAAGAACAAACAATTCTGGATAATTATGGTCCCTTATTTTGCTTGGCTGAGCAAATGTGAAAAAAAAGGAACTTCCCTACCTGGATGAAGAGAAACTGTGTGCCCAGAATAATGGTGAAATATAGGGTATATTCATAGAAAAACAAGTTAGTACTAAAGAAAATCCTCCAGTTAGTTAAGACCTTCTGAGATGATAGCAATGGCAGAGAGACTAGAGCACTAACTTTATAGTCAGCGCAATGTATATTTGACAAAGGTATGATTTTCTCTGCTTTATCTGATTATATCTTTTAAGTGATATGGATTAAAATCATAAGTCCTTGAAGTTAGGAAAATGAGCTCTGAAATAGGAAGAAAACTCTACTTTGATCAAAGTGATAAACCTAACTCATTCGTCATTTTTTAAATTAACAAGAACTTATTTTCTTTTCTCCCAACTACATACACACACACACACACACACACACACACACACACACATACACACACAAACTGTGGCAGGGAGAAAGAGAAGAAAAATAAAAAATAAAAACATATGATAAATATGTATGGTCATGCAAAGTAAATTCCCATACAGGACATATCCAGAAATGTATCATGCTCTCAATTTTAAAAGTCAATTCAAATGGGGAATTATCCATCAATTTAATGGAATTCTCTGAAGTGTTCTGCATTATATAGAGAGGGATCTGGGATTTTGGCATCCTCTGGTTTGGGAAAGGCTTCTTCCTTTCTATCTGGAGTCCCTCAAGTCTCTCCCCACTTCAATCTGTCCTCCACACAGTTGTCAAATTGCTTTTCCAAATCATGTCTTTCTTCCCCCATTTACTCTCATTAAATTCCAGTGGCTCTCTATTACTTCTAGGATCAAATAAAAATTCTTCTGGCATATAAAATTCTTCACAACATGACACCTTCCTATCTTTCTAATCTTTTAACATATTACTCTATTCAATGTACTGCATTGTTCAGCCATATGGACTAGGCCCACTTGCTCCTACTCACACAGGATACTCTATTTTCTATCTCCCTTCTCCATGCTTTTACACTGACTGCCTCAAACCTTAAATGCTCTGCTTCCTACTCTGGCTCTTAAAATCACTTCCTTCTTTTAAGACTTAGTTCAGATGTCACCTACCATACTGGTAGAATCCAAGTTCCTCTAGCTCCTGTGCCTTTCCCTTCAAGACTGACTTCTATCTTCACTCTTTTATCTTTTATGCACTAAAAAAATGTATATTTTGTCTCTCCCTTTAGAATATAAGCTCCTTTAAGGTAAGGATTTTGTGTCTTTATTGCATCCGTACTAATTAGCACAGAGCCTCATAAGCAGAAAGCTTTAAAAATGTTTGTTGAAGCTGCAGAATCCACAAAATGACACAGAGAAGCTAACCTCTCACTGAGGACAGCCCAGCAGGCCTGCAGGAATCTGCCAGTGCTCTGGGAGCCAAGCTCAGCCCCATGCTGAGGCTTCAGCCACAGGGCGGGCCTGACCAGCCACCAGCCAAAGGGACTCCAGATCAGCAGCAGCTTTGGCCATTTCCAGAATTTTGAAGGACAAAGGGAGAGGTCAGTGCAGTCTGGACTTTGGGACCCAGTAAGTGGGAGTGCATGGCTTTTGCCCCCAGGGCGAGAAGCCACTGAGACACAGTCACAGCCAGCCAGTGCCACGTGGCAGCTTCAACTCCTGGCCTGCAGAGTGTAGGGGGACCAAGCACCAGTCTGAGAGATAATCACTTTTGCTTTAACCTTCTTGGATCTGGATTGCAGTCTAGGGTGGAGGTCCTGGGGTGTGTGTCCAGCTTGCCAGAGCATGTGGAGGCCTCAGAGAGGGCACCCATCTAATACCTCCAGCAGCTGAGAAAACCCCAGTGTTTAGCACGAAAGCTCCCCTGTCTGGTGGCAGAGTCCTACTGTGGCAAAAAGCCCAGGGGTCAAGTGACTGAGGGGCAACATGACCAGGCAAAGGAAACAAAGCAGACAGAAGATTCCAACATTAGACTCTTATTTGGGGGACAAAAAGGAGCAAAGCATGGAACAGGAGAAAGGTAGTGAAGTCAGAACTCGTGCACCAAAAGCTTCAAAGGAAAATGCGAGCTGGTTACAGGCCATAGAGGACTGTAAGAAGCAGATAAGAGAAATGGAGGAAAAATTGGGAAGAGAAATGAGAATGATGCAAGAAAATTATGAAATGAGAGTCAGCAGCATGACTGAGGAAAATCAAAGCTTAAAAAATAGACTAACTCAAATGGCAAAAGAGGCTAAAAAAAGCAATGAGGAGAAAAATGCCTTAAAAAGCCGAATTTGCCAGATGGAAAAAGAATCTCAAAAGCTCAATGAGGAGAATCACTTCTTCAGAATTAGACTGGAGCAAATGGAAGATAATGACTTTATGAGAAATCAAGATGCTGTTAAACAGATCCAAACAAATGAAAGAATAGAAGGCAATGGGAAATATCTCATGGGAAAAACCATTGATCTGGAAAATAGATCCAGGAGAGATAATTTAAAAATTATTGGACTACCTGAAAGCCATGACCAAAGTAAGAACCTAGGAATCATCCTCCAGGAAGTTCTCAAAGAAAACTGCCCTGATGTTTTAGAACCAGAGGGCAAAATAGAGGTTAAAGAATCCACTGATCACCTCCTGAAAAGGATCCAGAAAAGAAAACTCCTAGGAATATTATAGCCAGGTTCTGGAATTCCCAGATTAAGGAGAGAGTATTATAAGCAGCCAGAAAGAAACAATTTGAATATTGTGGAAACACAATCAGGATAACCCAGGATCTGGCACTGAGGGATCAAAGGGCTTGGAATATGATATTCCTGAGGTCAAAGGAGCTGGGATTAAAACCAGCAAATTAAATACTCAGCAAAACTGAGTATCATGTTTCAGGGGAAAATATGGTCATTCAGTGGAATAGAGGACTTTCAAGCATTCTTGCTGAAAAAAACAGAGTTGAATAGAAAATTTGACATTCAGATACAAGAAGCAAGAGAAGCATGAGAAGGTAAACAGGGAAAAGAAATCATAAGGAACTTATCAAAGTTGAACTATTAACATTCCTACATGAAAAAAAAAATAATTGTAACTTATGAAACTTTTCTCAGTAGTTGAAAGGAATAGAAATATATATATATATATATATGAGGGTATATAGGCATATGAATACATATGTGAATGTGTGTATATATGTTTACAGGTACACATAGATAGAGGGCACAGGACCAATTTAACAGGAAGGGATGATACTTAAAGGTGAAATTAAGAGGTGAGAGAGGAATAAAATGAGAGGAGATGGGGAGAGACAGAATAGGGTAAACTATCTCATATACAAGAGGCAAGGGAAAATGGTTACAATGGAGGGGAAGAATAGGAAGGCAAAAGGGAATGAGTCAACCTTATTCCCATTGAATTTGGCCTGAGGAGGGAATGAAATACACACTAAATAGGGTATCTCACCCTCCAGGAGAGTAGGGGGGAAAGGGGATGAAAGGGAGGATGATGGAAAGGAGGACAGGTTGGGGGGAAGGAATTTGGAAGCACCCACTTTTGAAAAGGGATGGGATAAAAGTAGAGAATAGAACAAGTGGGAGGTGGGATAGGAGGGAGGGAAATATAGTCAGTCTTTTACAATATATCTACTATGTTATTGGTTTGCATTAGCCACACATGTACAACCTATATTGAATTGCTTATCTTCCCAGTAAGGGTGGTTGACAAAGGAGGAAGGGAATGAATCTGGACTTCAAAGTTTTAAAATCAAATATTCAAATATATATACACTATTATTAATACTATTTTACATGTAATTGGGAAATAAGATACACAAGCACTGGGGCATAGAGATCCACTGGAAAAGTAGAAAGGGGTATGGGAGAAAATATGGGAGAGAGCAGATTAGAGGAAAGGATATCCTATGGGACTGCCATTTAGGGGGAAAATGGAGAGAAAATTTGTAACTCAAAATCTGGTGGAAATGAATGATGTAAATCAGAAGTTTAAGTTTAAAGCATTTGAAAAATTAAAAAATGAACTAAAAAAAGAATAAATTAGGCAAAATATTTTTAAAAAGAAGAAAATAATAATAAAAAGAAAAATATGAAAAAATAAAAAATAAAGAAAAATGTTTGTTGATTCATTAATTTTCCCAAATTGAGTGTCCCTCAACTATTTGACATTTTGGATCACCTTAATGTATTTGAAATTTCCTCTCCACTGATCTTTTATGTTCACAAAGCCTGGTCCTCAGACTATCCTGCTCTTTCTTTCTTTTTTTTTTCACTTCCTCAAATAACTGAGTATTTCAATTGCACAAGACCACCTTTGTACCAGCATTGTCATCTCTTCAAAAGGGACTATAGCATCAGATTCATAAAACCTCAGTTAGAAGGACTTTCATTGGTAACTCAACTCAAACATTAGCAGCTAATTTCTAGTCTTTTCATTCCCTGAATACCTGAATAAACATGCATACAAACACACATAGACATACAGACAGACAGATCGACCGATCAATAGATAGATAGATAGATAGGTAGATAGATAGATAGATAGATAGATAGATAGATAGATAGATAGATAGATAGATAGATAGATAGATAGATACAGAGAGAAGAAAAATTGAATAGAAAAAATTTCAGAAGCACAATATTGCTCAACACTGAAAGAGAGTAAGGAAGGATGTGAGTTATTGGTACATGAACAAGCAGTGATTAATGGTCAAATCACTGACAATATGTTTCAAATAAATGTAAGTACTTAACTGTAATTTTAGCACAAAATAAAGTACTTAATATGTCATTTTTCAGAATGACTTCTAATCTAAGCCTATAGCAGCCACACTTGGGAGGATTTTCTCTCTTGGATGAATAGCAAGTTCAAGTCCAAGCTAAACAAAATGTCAAGACACTGTCAAGCAAAAAGAAAAGAAAAGAAATTGAGAAATAACCTTCCAGTATGAAAGTAACTTACAAATTTCGAGTGACACTACTTTTCTGAATAACTGGTTTTATTTGAAAGATTTCACACTAACCATTCAATGGCCAGCAGAATCTCACCAAAGAAAACTCAAGTTTTAGCAACCAACCCCACAATAAGTGTCAGTTAAGGGACTACAATAGGAGAACCTAAGACAAAATTCAGGTCCTAAATTTGCAGTTTCCATCTCCCAAAATAGATTGTGATTAATTCAAGGAAGTAATTCCAATCTTTTGCTCTGAAGTTCTAGACAGACTTGCCATAGGGTTTAGGTAGGTTAGAAGCATCCTCTTCTTTGCTTTTGAGTTTTCTCAAAACTCCTGGCAGTTGTGGTGGCCAGGTAGTACAGCGAGTAAGAGCACTGGCTCCAGTGTCTGGATGACCTGGGGATCGAATCCAGGGCTCACACACTTAGCACCCACCCAGAAACACCTGGCCATGTAACCTTGAGCAAGTTACTTAGCCCCAATTGCTTTTAAAAAAAAAAAACTCCTGGCAGTCCCTTTGGGTCCAATTAATTGGGTACAATGCAGAGACTCAGGACTCAGCACCGCATTTGGAAACAATCCTAGCAGAAGCTTCACATGTCCATGAAGAGGATCATCTGGATGGATCGGGAAAGAAATTAAGATGTCTCTTCACTCACTTGCCAGTTATAGAGATGGGATTCTTTATTTGCAAATAGTTAAGTACTTATTATATACTATTGTATCTATTATTTTTTTAATCTATGTTCATTCTCAACATTAGCTCAATTGTCTCTTTGTCTTTTGAATCTCTCTATTAAACCTTCTCTGTTCAGGATTCTTTGTCTTGTTTTAGAGAAGGTGGGCTGGCTCCTAAAAGGGAAAAAATAAGTGCCTAGTATTTCTGGAAATTTCAAAACCAAGGTGGAAAAAGTTGAAAAAGAACAAAATTTGTAGAAAAACTTGAAATATATGTAAAGCAACTGTTTTAGTGTCTTTAATAGATGGAAAGTCACTTTGCTAGTTTAGGAATGCAACGTTATATTTATTATTTATAACAACCTGCTAATGAAACTAGCACATTCAACAGAGTGACATTGTATCTCTTTTTCCTTCAAAATTCTGCACACTGCTCCTGTGTCTGATGCCTCAGGCACTATCCAATGAAGCTAGGATGTGCTAGCAACCAAGATAATGAAAAACTGTCCCAGCCACTGGTTGTCCCAGTACAAACACTATCCCCAAGATATACACTCTTTACATCGGTAAGGGAAGGCCACCTAAGGGATAATGAGAAAACTCTTTCCCCTCCCTTATTTTCAGCATGAAAAACCCTAGGGTATTCTAGTAAATGTTTAACGACTGCTTCCCTCTCTCTGCTCTCCCTAACAACAACAAAAAAGAAAACAGCTTTACCTTTAATCTGCATTAACATTTTTCCTTTCCTTTGTGAAGTCTACACAACCAATAAAACAATAAATAAAGCCCTGATTTATAGCCTTTCCAAGGCATAAATGCTCACATTGAAATTTTAATTATCAGCTTGTGAGTCAGCACCCATGGGAAAACTCATGTTCTACATTATCCCCTTCTGTCCCTCCACATCTCTAGAACCAAGTCTGTCTCACATTGTTTAAATAAATGACTGGTTCATAGACATCATCATAATCACTGGAATAGTACAAGAAACTGCAGGTTTCATGGATGGTGGGCAGGCTGGAATTCTCAGCACTGCCTCAAAAGCAGGACAGCCAAGTAGTGATTTTGGCTTGAGCCAAATAAACTTAAGGATGTAGGGAAGTTGGGAAATTAGGTAAAGAGGACAGGGTTGAGGAGTAAATAGGAGCCAGAGGTCAGCAACTCATCCGAGAATAGATAATTAGCAAGAGTCAAAAATAAACTGGAGGCCTAACACCCAGAGTTAGAGGACCAGACAGATCTCAGAAATCTGGATAGAAGAGATATGGATCCCAATAGGATATGTCAAGGGCACAAAATTCAGCCTGGTCTCACTGCAGAGGTTTCCTGATCCAAATGCTTCTATGCCTGTTTTCAGGACATGAGATGTCCTAAATGTGGATGGGTTAGGTTTACTCAGAGAAAGGGGGCTATATGTGACATGGAGAAAATGGTGAATCCACTCTACCAATGGCTAAATTAAAAAAAGATGAAATTATAGACGAATACTTGTTCTTATCTGATTTCTTATCTGAAAGCATTTGAGGCTTTTTCAAAAGTACTATCAAGTCTCCTTTCTTGATTATACAGCATATTCCAAAAGTCCTAAAAGCTACTACAGCTTAAAACTGGGCTAAGACTTTTGGGATACCCCATGTATTCAATTTATGCTGTAGCAAGACACTGAGATTTGCCCATGCCTGTGTCTACGAACTCAGGAGCAGAAGGTCTTTTCCTATATGACTAGAAATCTTCTAATTTAAGAGTCCTTGACTTTTTGTGTGCCATGGGCCCCTTCTAGTCCAGTGAAGCCTATGGACTTCATTTTAAAATGTTTGTTGCCTACATTTATTTTTTTTAAGCAATCGGGGTTAAGTAACTTCCTCAAGGTTACATGGCCAGTTATTTCTAGGTATGGTGCTAAGTATCAGAGCCCAGATTTGATCCCAGGTCATGCCAACTCTGGGGCCTGTGCTCTTACTCGCTGTGCTACCTGGCCGCCCCTGTTGCCTACATTTATAATTGAAGAAAATGCTAAATTTCAGTTATAGGTTAATAAAAATAAAGGTTCATTTTCCCATATATATATATATTAATGGATACCTTGAAATCAATACATATATCCCCAGAGCAATAATTCCTCTCCTAAGGCCTAGAAATAACAGTCCTTTCCAGAATGCTACTGTAAGAAATACCTCCCCAAAAGGTTTGGCTGGTAGCTATGGCCTGAGTAATTCCCAGAACCATTTTTGTAACAAAGCACAGCTAATGATTATAAGTAGCTAGTAAATTATGGTCTCCAAAATCATTATTGGAGAATGCTAAATTGTGTCTATTGGAAAGGATCAAACAGCCCAGTTACTCATTTTCATTTATACCTTAAACTTGCTATAAATATAAAAAAAAAATAGCTCTTCCTAGCTAAGACAAACATATCTGTTGGCAGTTGCTAAGTGCCATAGCAGATGCTCTACTAAATACTGGGGCTGAGAACCCTTTTTAACATAGAAGACTCTCCTTAGACTGCACAGCTAATGCATATGCAGGTCAAACTCTTTCCCCCAGGAATGCTTTAAAAAGCTTCCATTTTTAAATGTCTGATGCCTACAGGCAGCTAATGATGCCTGAACACAGCAGTTAAAAGAAGGTTCAAAAATTCTCTAAAGAAAAAAGTCATTTTCACTTTTGTACTTAGAAAGTTACAGAATAGAAGATATAGTAAGACCAATAGATCAGTATGGAAGAGAAGGGAAGGAAAAGCAATAATAATAATATATTCTCTGAACCTGATTCAAGGCATCCATACCTCTTACAAATGTAAACTTAGGATGCAAATCTAATTTAAAGGTTTTCTTCACAACATTTGCATCCCTTTCAATTACATATTTGTTTATCTCTATATGTTGCAGTACAAAAACACTGGGCTTGGGGTAAGGGAAAGACCTGGATTCAAAGTATCCTTCTGATACTTATAACTGTATAAACATAGGCAAGGCACTTAATGTCTCTGAGACCCTGTCTTCTCATCTGTAAAATGGGAATAATAGAGGATCAGATACCTATAGTACCTGCCTCATAGAGTTGTTGGAAGGATCAAATGAATAATGCAATTTATAAACCATAAAGGTTTATATATGTCAGCTATTAATACTTATAATATTATAAGACAATATTTTTCATTTGTTGAAGAAGTGGATATTATCCAAAATGTCCCTGAACCATATTCTACCTTAAATGTCCTCACTCCTCAAATGACTGTGTGGAACTTAATGGTATTTAAGGTCTATTTCAGCTCTCGTTCCTATGATCCTATTACACCTGCATACCTCCACTTTCCTCTCTCAGTGCTTTCCTTCAATCCTAACATATCCAGTGTTCACAAGCTGTGGATATATTGCAACTGAAGGCAAGAACACAGAGAGGAGAGAGAGGTTATTGGGGGAAGATTGGGGCATAGCAGAAATTGACGTTAGAAATCATTAGTTTCCAATATAGTTATTTGAAGAGTGAAGGTACTGAGGAAAAGCTACCTATTTCAAAACTGTGTGTAGAGTTTGGCTTGGGTGCAGAGAGAGCCCAGAAAGCCCAGAGAACCCCATGATGGGAGCCCATCTAGGCTTGCTTTTCCCAGCAGTGCCCATGCTCCAAAACTTCCCCATCCTTGGATCCTGCCTCATTGTCCTGCTGTTAGCTAGCTCTCATGAAGGAAAGTGATCTTGTCTAGCATCATGAAGAAAATTTATAGACTGGTAATAATATCTATCATTTATATAGCACTGTGAGAATTCCCTGACTATTGCATTTAGGTTTCTAATTTTTTTTACGGTCTAGACCCTGGAGCCTAGACTAATTTGTATGACTGATTGAAGATGTGGCTATTGACAAGCAAGCATTAAATCTGGTCATTTTATTACTCTGGGTCATCTTAGAATAGAGAAGAAAGAGAACTCCATCTCTGTTGATCACCCTAATTAAGGTAAATGGCAAAATATAATGACCAATCCATCACCCAGCAGAAAGAACCTTCAGATTTGGGGCAAAGAGCCCTAGTGCTAAATTCAGCTCAGATGAAAGGAGCATTTGTTTCCTGTGGTTTTTGATTCAGATATCATAGTGTTCATCTTTGTTGGTCTCACTGTCCCCTGAAAAGACTCTTGCACAGCTGTAGATACTAATTCAGTTTGCTTTTTGCTTTATGCATTTGTTTTTTTTAAATCCAACCAAGGCTAAACTCTAGACATAATTTTAAAATAGGTAGCTTGCTTTCAGTGACCTCACTGTTCAAATGACTGTATGAGACTTAGTGATTTCTGAGGTCCATTTTAGTTCTAGGTCCTATTGCCCTACCTCCCCTGAATATCTCCTCTTTCCTCTGTGAGATCTCCCTTTAGTTCCAATATGTCTGGTGTTCTCCATGATTGCAGCCCACCTAGGTCTACTTTCCCTAGCAGTGCCCTATGTTCCAAAACTTCTCCATCCATGGATTCTGCCTCACATTTCTTCATGAAGAAAAATGATCACGTCTAGTATTGCAAAGAAGTTATAAATGAATAATAATAATTAGCATTTACGTACTTAAGGTCATTTAAGGTTATTTATTTATGTTTTCAGGATTTGCTAAGCACTTTACCTACATTTGATCATTCTAGGCTATAGGTTTTGCTAGAGTCTCCTTTCTGGTCTCCTGTGAATATTTGTATATCTCAACCATTGCTCTTATTAAAGTGTAGCTACTCTGTATACTATTTGTCTTTGTGGATAAAATATGCAATAATCCACCACCCACCACCTTTCTTTTCAATTTAGAGCCCTTTTGATTAGATTTGAAGGACACCGGATATATCACTCTACTGGGGTATGAGGAGTCACTTAGCTTGACTTACATGTAATTTGCTCCAATTTGCCTCCCTGACATGTTACTATCAAATCCTAGTAAAAGATAAATTGTTTCTTCTCCTTTCCCCTCTAGCAACTTCTGGAAATTTTACCATTCAATAAGGATCTAGGGATAGCGCCAAAGTGATGCTAATTATTTAGTTGTGTTCTATACTATTTTATAAGGAAGAGGTGAAACTAATTTGTATCAACCCATCAGTAAGAACAAAGATTGTCGTGTTAATATGTCCAAAAGGAACTTGCCTGGATAAACTTAAAAACTCAAACACCAGAAATATAAGCCCTCTAATGAGACACAATTACTCTGTTTCAATGGTAGCATTTTATTCATAGGACATTTTATTTTCAGAGAAACATTATAGAACAACTTACCCAATCTCCTTTATTGTACAATAAGGAAACTGAAACTAAAGAGGGATTGAATGACTTGCTCGAAGTCCCACAAGAGATCCTAGTACTTAGTGGCATTGTTGGGACTGGAATCTAAGTCTCCAGATCACTTGTCTTCCACCTTGATGTTATTTTCACCATGCTGCATGTCAAAGGATTCAGAAACATGACCACCAGCATCACTGATAGATGCTGGGATATATCTAATCAAGGAGCATGGATATACTACCTAGCAACATGAATTATTTCTTCTCTCTGAAGAGGAGAGTAAAAGAAAAGTAAGAGTGGTTTTCATAAGAGAGACACAACCCCCAGGACCTTGGTTTATTGACCAGACCAACTACTTTCCACCAATTGGAGTGCCAACTTTCCACAAGGCCAGAGAGGGTTAGATAACCACAATCTTGAATGCCATCATAGCAGGGATTGATTGTAGGGTAATAGTATTATATCTGAAAACAATGTTGCTTGAGTCAACATTAGGTAGTGAAATATGTCTATATGTAAAATGAACCTTTTGTTTCAACTTATATACAGTCATTAGGTATACCACACATGATAGCAGTGGTAGAAGGGTCCTGGTATCCCTGCAATTCATGAAAGAGGGACAAGCCACACCTGAGTGGAGTTTTAAAAAAAGACTTTGCAAGATAATTTCAGATACAGATTCAAAAGATACCAAGGCAGCTGAGCCAACATTGTACATGAACAGAAACTAAAGGAAATGGCTATGTAGTTATCCCTTCCAAATTGCAACATTCCTCATCACGGTTTCACTATATCACAGCTCAGCATAAGAACTTCAATGAGAATTTTAGGGGAGTTTTGCAGAAGCCTCAGACAACACACAGAGAGCAGACAACACAGAAAAGTTTAGAAACTCAGAAATGCTTTAAATATATGTATAGTATTGTAAAATATAAACATATTTTATTTTTAGTTAGTATAATAATTCAGACTTCTTCTCTGGTATGCAGGGAGGGTCAAAAATTTTACATGGATTCTCCAAAGCACAGGGCACCATGCCACTAACCCCCATGATGTGGAAGGATAACTATACTTACTATAGGACATCTTTCTGTATCATTATGTATCTGTAGGAGCTGATGAGTGAAGGAAGAATCACCTTGATCTGGTATCTGAACAGCTGATTCTTATTGTTATCCTGTGGGACTTCTGCCGTGATTATTTCCAAATGTTTAGTACTGAGTCTTTGCGGTCTGCCCAGTTGATTGGACCAGAAGGGATGCTTTAGGAGTTTTGAGGAAATCAAAGAACAAGCAAAGGAATGGTCACAGGACATCAGAGGTTTCTAACCTACATGAAACCTGCAGTAAATCAGTCTCTGAAATTTAGTTTAGAGGAAAGGAATTTGCAGCATTTCTGTAATGTTAATACTTCTTTGATTTTGTGACAGACTGGAAATGTCAGTGCTGGATTTTTCTTTTGTTTGTGAGGTCTCTTGATCGAGGTCAGTGAGAGAGCTGCCTGTTATGAAGTTGGGTTTTGTCAGCTGAGATTCTGCAGGCCCCTGGAGGTTCGGTTCCTTCCTGAAAGGAATTTCATTTTCAGTTTTCACCTGCTCATGTGCAGCAGCAGTAGAATCAAAAAGAAATAGCCAATGGGGTAGGATTATACTGGGTCAGGGAAAGGAGGCCACATTATCTCAACTAGCCATTGGATGAGTGCTAGCAGAAGGTCATGTCTTCTGTTCCCTGAGTCAATTGCAGAAACTAGTGGTAAAATGATGGCTAAATCCCAAATTGCCCCAGGACTTTTGGACTTTCATCCAGGACTTGAGATTTTCCTAACAGACACCATACCTATAGGGAACTTTTTCCAGTTTTTTACTAGCATAGAGGGAGTAACAATGGATTCTGTTACCCAAATCAGGCAGATGAGACACTTGGTTCCTGATAGATTCCAAGCCCTCTTCTAGAGCAGGGACCATTATTTTTATCTTCATATTCTCCAACACCTAGAACAGTGCTTCTCATATAGTGAGGACTTCATAAATGTTTGTGAAACTGAATTCATTTACAAGGTGGTGAGGTAAAGGCTTTCATCAACACTACCACTTCTCTCCAAAACCCACATTAAGACTATCTATAACCTTGGAATTAATGTCAGATTGACCTTTCTATTGTAATTATGGGAGTGGGGGAGAGGAGAAAAGAGTGAGAGAGAGAGAGAGAGAGCAGAAAACAAGGTAAAACCTATTTTTGTCAGAAGAAATGTTATGGAGAGTGTGTTTACCTAATTCACTTTCCCTGCATTTCCATGTTTCTGTTCCTTTATATGTATATCTGTCCCTGGGTTATAAGAGCAGAGAAGGGATGGAAGCTTATGGATTGTACAGTGCTATAGACTGAGCTCTTAGGCAACGAGTGTATTAAAGGCATGGAAATTATTCCTTTGGGTCACAAGTCAATAACAGTTGCATCTTTGTAACAACACATTCCGGTTTTTATTCTTTCAGTCAAACCAGCATCAGAGGTCATTGAATCTTGAAGTTTTCTTTCCCCTGAAAATATCACACCATTTTCTGGAATTTTTGAAATTTACCCATACTAGCTTGAGGACTTCTGACTATGGTATATCATTTCTAGTTCTTTTTTTCTAACCTGGCAAATCAGTTCATGCTTTTAGTATAACATTCTCAACCCTGCAGACCGACGTTCCCCCTCCTGTACCATCTGGGCTGAAACCCAGTGAATGGTCCTTGGTATCTTGTACTCCTGTCCCCTCCCCATTATCATTTTGAACAGATTTTTAATCTGTGATATTTCCTGCTATGACTCAGGTTCCAGTTGACCTGCCCAGTTCAGCCCCAAAGGGAAAACTTGTGGCTATAACTCTTAGTGTAGAAGCACTAGTACTCTATATAGGATCAGAGACTTGGAGCTAGAGAGAACTTTGGTGGTCATTTAGTCTGACCCCCTCATACAGAACAATAAACTGAGGACAAATTTCACAATCAAGTGAAAATGACTCCTCCAAAGTCACATTAAGTGCCAGATTTAGAACATTAATACAGGACCTCTGCCTCTAAAACCATAGGTATTGCCACTACATGATGCCTCTGAATTTTTTTTCTTAGATATACTGGTGTTCTATCAAATAATTTAACTCACTGGAAAAGATAAAACTTGACGGATACTATCTTCTCTTATAGAACAGGAAAATTTTAAGGAAATTTTTATTAAATCCCTAATCCATATTAGAGCTAGACTTGGTTGATTTTAGAAAAACTTGAAAAGACTTGCATGAAATAATGAAATGTGAAGTCAGCAAAACCAAAAAAATGTTGTGTATAGCAATATTGTTCAAAGAATAATTTTTAACAACCAAGTTATTTTGAGTACTATAAATACTTAAATCAACTATAAATGACCTATGAAAGAAAATGCTATATACCTCTAGAGAAAGAACTGATAAATAGAAGTACACATAGTATAGTTTTACATATATTTATAAATCTGTGTCAAATGGTGGCCTTTTCTGGTGCAGGGGAAGGAGGGAAATAGTTTGTCACTTAAAATGAGAGAAGGAGGGAGGGAGGGAGAGAGAGAGAGAGAGAGAGAGAGAGAGAGAGAGAGAGAGAGAGAGAGAGAGAGAGAGAGAGAGAGAGAGAGAGAGAGAGAAGAGAGAGAGAGAGAATTTATCTAGATACCTCCTTCCTTCTCAAATAGAAATCTTTTTCCCTTTTTTCTTCCCCACTCTTTGAAGGATGAAATTTTCTCTAACAATGTCTGGAGTCTGCAAAAGGGACAAAGAGAAGGGGCAGCTAGGTGGTGCAGTAAATAGAGCACTGGCCCTGGAATCAGGAGGACCTGAGTTCAAATCTAGCCTCAAACACTTAACACTTACTAGCCGTGTGATTTTGGGCAAGGCAACCCCTGCTTTCTCCCCCTGCAAAGGCAAAAAAAAGGACAAAAAAGGTAGGCACTAGTACTTGAAATGTATAGAATTCTTACTAACTTGACCTGAATAATTTAAAGTGTTCTTTATATACTAGGTAGATTCTGTGGTGAATATAAGAATTGTGCAAGATGTACTGTCCTGTGTGTGCTACCATCTCCATCAATAGAGAAAACATCTACATCATCAACATCATAAATCCATGTAAATTTTTGAATTCAATATATTCTGAACAGAGTAAAATTATTTTCTGTCAAAATAATGAAAATTTGTATAAATAGAAGGGGGTAGTTTTAGTTTCATTTTGTAATACCATTAACCTAAAGGAACCATCAGAGTCCACTCCATTAATTTATAGAAGGAGGGGGAAAGACCAAGAAAAGTCAAGTTCTATCATTTGTTCAAAATTATATCATTACATAGTTGAAGAGTCAGTATTAAGACTCCAGTGTTCTGGGTGGCCAGGTAGCACAGCGAGTAAGAGCACAAGCCCCAGAGTCAGGATGACCTGGGATCGAATTCGGGTTCAGACACTTTGCACCCACCCAGAAACACCTGGCTGTGTATCCTTGAGCAAGTTACTTAACCCCAATTGCTTAGGGTTGGCCAGGTGGCGCAGTGAGTAAGAGTACCAGCCCCAGAGTTGGGATGACCTGGGATTGAATCTGGGCTCTGATACTTAGCACCACACCCAGAAATAATAACTGGCTGTGTAACCTTAAGCAAGTTACTTAACCTCAATTTCTTCAAAAAAAAAAAGACTCAAGTGTTCTGACTCCTAGTCTGATTTTCTTTGCATTAACCCACAGTGCTCTGAGGTCTAACAAAGTATGGCACTATGGATCATAACCATTCAGTTGAGTGAGCTCTCCATCAAAGTGGCCACCCTGTGAGACTGGATATGTGAATTGATCTTTGGTGATTGTTTTCTAAAGTTATTTTGAATCTCAGACAAAAATCATTGAAGTTAAAGACAGAATAAGACCGTGAGTCTGGTGATTATGAGATCCCTGGATTTTGAGAGAGCAATTTGGTTGAATTGTGGGAGCAGAAACTAGATTGCAAGCAGTTCAGGGAACAGATTTGGCCATTCTTCCATACTTTGTGGATCTGTGATCGTGTCAATGTAGGTTTTCTCTCAATGAGTACAGATTACAACCCATCCATGTCTTCTCACCTTTAAACATTCTTGTCCACTTCCTTCTATCAACCCTCCATTTATAATCTACCCTATAAGCTAGTTGGAAGACTTCCTCCAAGGCTTTTGACATTTTCTCAATATCAATTCAACTTGCTTACTGTTCATCCCGTGTGTATTTGTGAATAGACATTTCAGGTCATGGATTTTACTACTGATTTGTTTCCTGAATTTCATCTCCAGTGAGTTTCTGGATATCTAAAATGTTTTCCTTCTTCCTAAATTACAGGTAGTCTCTTTGTATTTTCTTGCTAATAATGACTATATATGTGTATGTGCATGTATATATATATGTATATGTGTGTATGTATACATATATGTATGTATATGTGGAGGGTGGGGGGGTGTATCCAAAGAAGTTAAACAAAAAGGAGTTCAGGAAGTAGGATACTAGCAGTTGAGGGAATAAGGGAGGACCTCAATATAGAAGATGGTGCATGAGGAGTAACTTAAAGGAAGGGAGGGATTTGAGACAGTAGAGGATCATAGGATCATAGCCATAAGGGACCTTGGTAGATGATTTATTATAGGAGGCTTATCATTCAAGTGAAATGTATGATTATTAGTAGAGGGCTGGGGGGGGAGCTTTGTTATGTATCACATTAATATTTATTACTGTATGTTAAGCTAACATTTTGGTTGCATTTGTAGCACAGATAATGTTTATTTTGTATTATGTGGTGAGTTTAAGGGTTCTTAACCTGAGGTCCATGAATTCATTAGTTGTTTTTGATATTTTGAAAACTACATTTCAATATAATTGGTTTCCTTTGTAATCCTATGTATTTTATATTATGCACTTAAAATACTGTTCTGGAAGAGGTCTATAGGCTCCCCAGATTGTAAAAAAAAAACCCTTGTATATATTCAATGTGAAACAATTGTGGGAAGATTTAGGTCAATAGGATACATCCATGCTTATGAAAAGTGGCAACTGTCAAACAAAATGACAAAGGAAAAGTGATATAAATACAAAGGAAAGGTCTAGGGAAAATCCTATGATAAATTTGAAGAGAGATTGCTTTTACTTGAGTGAGGCAAGAACACCAAGGATAACTTTACAGAGGAAATAGCACCTAAGTTGGACCTTGAAAAGAGGGACTTAGATGGGGGTAGGAGGCACATTCCAGGAATGGAAACCATGGAAGCAAAAGCACACAGAGTGAAGAACAAAGTTCAAGGTTTGATACCTGATGGGATACAAAGAAGTGGGGAAGGCCATCCTTTAGCATTTTACAAATGAAGAAACTGAGACTTAGAAAGAGGAAGTGACACAGATAGTAATGTCGCACAGGTAATAATGAATACAGCCATAAAGGGACTTTCTCCCAAACCCAGCATCCTTTTCACTATACCAAGATGCCTCCACAGAAGAGAAAAATTAGATCTAAAAGGAATTATGTGATTTCAAAAGTCACACAAATATTTGGTACAGAGATAATCATAAAACCTTGTCCTCATTATTTCTATTCCAACAAACTAGGTGTATAGCCTACCTTTTTTTCTCCCTGGTTCTGCCTTCAGCATACAAAATAGGTTCAGTACTTTCATAATTAGCTCAGCTTTTCAAACTGGGGCTCATTAGTCTACCACTTGCTCTTCTAATAATTATACCCTTTTCAGAATTATAAAAAAAATGTACTTGCCTTCATTTGCTTCCTACATGGTACAAAATTTTGTGTTTGTTCTATAAACAAAACTATCTGTATAAATTTTTCTGGATAATTCACTTATTAAAGGAAATTTTAGGAACTTGGGGACTGCATGTAGCAAAATATTCCATTTTCAGCACTTAGCACAGGACCAGGCACATAGGCTGTCCTTAATAAACATTGGTTTATTGTTTGATGACACTTTTTAACCCTCTGTCCCCTGGACACAAAAAGAGAGGTCCCCCTATTCCTCAATAAAGCTTTTGAACTATAGTATATCCTTGATCCCATTTTTTCCTGTCTACAACAGTACTTCAATCCAATAATAATACACTTCCTCTTGGGCATCTTCAATTGTTCCTCTGCCATCACCACTTCCCCTTTGCCTATAAAGATGTTCACGTCCTCAGTTAAAAAAAATTTCCCTTGAAACTTTTATTCCCATCTAACTACTCCTTCTTCTCTCTCTCTTTTGTTTTACATCAATTTTCTCAAAAAAAACTTGTCTAAATCTCTACTTCCTCTACTCTATCACCACTATCTTTCCTGAAACCCTTGTAGTCTGGTTTCTGCTCCCACAATTCTACCAAATTATTCTCTCAAAATCCACCAGAGGCCTCATAATCACCAGATTCATGGTGTTTTATTCTGATTTTACTTTCAATGATCTCCCTTTAGCATCTGGTCCTGTTGACTTACCATCCCTCCACCCCCTTGTATATATATATATATATATATACTCTCTTCCTTTAACTTTAGAGAAACAAACCTGATTCTCCTCCTAACTTTCAAATTCCTTTTTTGCTCATTTCTTGGACTCTAACCTCTTGCAGTTGCTCCCTAAGATTTTATTTTTGGCCTTTTTATTGTACTCTTTCCTTTGACAATTTTATCCACTCTCATGGTTATATGTACCACCTAGGAGGCAACCAGGTGGGCAGAGTAGACAGAATGCTGTATCTGGAATCAGAAAGACCCGAGTTCAAAACCTACCTCAGATACATTCTAACTGTAGGAAACTGAGCAAGTCACTTAACATTTCTGTGCCACTTTTCTCACCTATAAAATGAAGAAGTTAGGGGAGTTAGATTGTATAGCATCTCAATTTGCTTTCCTTATGATGCTATAACCTCTCAGGATTTTGAATCCTGAGGTCTCTTTTATTTCCAGACTGATATATCCATCCACCTACTAGATATTTCTACGATATGTCTCATTGTAACTTGAAAATCAATATGTACAAAACATACCTTACAATTTTACTACTTCAAATTCTTTCTCTTTCTGACCTAATATTCCTAATATGACCTAATAATAATATTCCTATTAATAATAGCAGGTATTTATGTATTGTCTATCTCATCACATTTGACAACAAATTAGTTGCATTACCATACAGTCTCAAGTATTTGAAATTATCATGTTATCTTCAACACTTCATTCTTCCCCACCTTTTTTAGCCTATCAGTTATCGAACCTTGAACTTTGTTCTCCAGTCTCTGTGCTTTTGCTCCCATGGTTCCCCATTTCTGGAATGTGCCTCCCATTACCATCTAAGTCCTTCTTTTCAAGGCTCAACCTAGGTCCTTCCTCCTCCATAAAGTTCTCCTTGATCTCCTTGCCTTACTCAAATTAAAGCAATCTCTCCCTCTTCAAATTTATCGTGGAATTTTGCCTAGATCATTCTGTTGTATTTATATCACTGCCTCTAACATCAAAATTATTTCTGTACATATCTTTTCCCCACTGGATTATAAATTACTTAAACTCACAGTCTATACTAAATATATATTTGTATCACTAGTGCGCATACTGCCTTCTATATGGTAAGAAATTAATAAATGTTTGAATAAATGAATCAACCAATAAATCTTCTGGTTAATGATGTCTAAAACTGTGGTAAGGGTAGAAAATCAAGTTGCCGTTTGGTAAAGAAGGGAGAATAATTCAAAAACCAATATTTATGATCTCATTGACTTATATGAACCTCCAATGATACAAATTATAACCCATATCCTGTACAACTCTTGTCTATATCCCCTAGTAATAAGAGGTTAAAAAAAAAAACAGGACAGTGTCAACAATATCAACAGCATCAAAATGTTTCCCCAATGACTTTTATAGAAGTTGAAACCAAACTTGAGAAATCTATATTTTACATTTGTTTTGAATTAATTTGTACTTAGAGTCACATAAAGCTCTACCTAGCACTCAGATTCTTAGATTTAGAAGTTAAAGGGGCCTCAGAGGTCATCTTATGTAACTCCTAGATTTATCATGTTATCTTAATAAAGACAAAGATAAAGAAATGAGGCCCAAGGAGCTTAAGTTACTTGGGGTCACTCATCTTCTAAATATATGAGGTGGGATATGAATTCAGTTCTTCCTAATTCTAAGTCAATCATCTTCTCCCCTACATCATCCTGCCTCTTGACCCAGTTACTTTTCCTGTATCGTTTATTCCTAAATTTACCATACAAATTGAGTTTCTGTTCTGGCCTCCATATCCTGCCTTTCACCAGAAGCACACATTTATTTGTGTTTCTCACCTTGGCTCTGCAACATAAGATCTAGTAATTGCCCCGTGTCAGTCTGATAAAGAGATCGGGAGTCCAAATAGTCCTCACCTATTAGTGCTAGCCTAATGCCTAGTTACCAACCAGATTCTACTGTACCAAGTTTTCATTGATTTTGCTTGTTGTTACTCTGGAATGGACCTGGTAAGCTGCCAGGAGAGCCAGAAGGTGCCCTGAAACCAAATGGTGACAGGTCAGATCATCTGGTAAAATGGAGAATTGAAGCAATTATTCAGACAATTATTAACAGACCAAAGAAAAGATTTTTTTCCCTTTAATATACAGATAAGCAGGGGAAACATTTACTTTGTGATTGAATCATCTAGGGGAATCTATTTCACAGATATATTTTCAGCTTTGCAGTTAAACACGAAGTTGTGAGACTTTCTCCCCAAACCCCTTGGGGCTTTTGTTGTTGTTGTCTTGTTGTATATTTCTTAGAAAAAGAAAGACTTGTGTAAACAGCAAAATGAGTTCCAATTTTTCCAGAAAGGTCAACTTCTATTGGATTTTCAGAACTCCAACTCCTAAAGTAAAAAAAAAAAAGCACCATGTTTTTTTTCCTTTACCTGGAGCCCATCAAAGACTGAAGAATGGATAGATCATTCCAAAAATCACATTGAAATGAAGAAAAGCAATCATAATTTCAAGGTAGCAACATAAACCAGACTTCACTCTCCTTATACTTATAAAAGTAGATTAAATCCGCAATTCTCTATTTGAATGAGCTTTTGGTCCCTCTGCTTTTCAGATTATGGGCAGTTTGATTTCTGTGGCAATGAAGGACAAGAATGTAGTCACAGCTAACCTGCAAGCCTCATTTTATAACGATTCATTTCAATCTCATCACCCACAGAAATAGTTTAGCAGAGCTGCTTGAATGAAGCAAAGTGGACCTGCTTTATTTACTTTTCATTCCTCTTGGAAAGACATGAGTTCAAAACCCTTTCAAGATTCCCCACCAAAGGATACCATAAAGGTCCAAGGCACTGAAAAAGTCACACTCTGAGAACTTTTGGACACTTCCTTTACTGCCTACGGACATTCGCTGCCTTCCAACTAAGAAGATATCTGAGGAAAGAGAACAGAAAATGTTGTGAGAGCCTGAGTCCCCTTAAGAACTGAAGGCCTCTTAATATAGGGACTCATCTCACACTTGGGGTATGGTTCATGGTCTACAGCATGGTTGACACATTTTGTTTTGGTTTGTTTCTAGATCCCAAATTCCTGACTGTACAATGTTGTCTCAGAGTCATAACTAGTAATTTTGGTACTTAGGGCAAGCACGGAACTCTCAAATCAATCCTGCAATTTGTGATGTGGCAATATTACAAGAAGTAGTTCTGAAATTTTTAGTTCAGCAGGAGGAGGAATTTGTAATTATAGTACAGAGATTCTTAACCTGAGGTCCACAGACTGGAAGTGTGTTTGTATGTTTCAGGAAGTCTGTAAATTTGATTTCTAAAAATGTGTTAATAACTGTATTTCACTGTAATCATTTTCCTTCTTACTCCTTTTTATATGCATTTAAAGACATTCTGAGAAGGGGGCCAGTGGCTTCACCAGAATACCAAAGCAGGTCATGATCAGGAAAAAAAAGGGGACAAAACCCATGCTACAATGGCATCTATCTATGTAGAGGTATGTGGTGTGTTAAATACTTTTCCCCCTCTATATTTTATTGCAAAATTTGAGACAAAACCCTGATTTCCCTTTCCTAACTCTAGCTTTGGCTCTAGCTCCTTTCCTAAGGTCTAGACTCAGCAGGGGTGGGGAACCTGCAGCCTAGAGGCCACATGTGGCCCTCTAGATCCTCAAATGCAGTCCTTTGACTGAATTCAAACTTTACAAAATAAAAGGATTTGTTGGGGCAGCTAGGTGGCACAGTAATAGAGCACTAACCCTGAAGTCAGGAGGATCTGAGTTCAAATCCAACTTCAGACACTTAACACAAAGCTAGCCATGTGACCTTGGGCAAGTCACTTAACCCCAATTCCCCCCTCCAAAAAATAAATAAACAAAAGGATTTGTTCTGTAAAATTTGGACTCAATCAAAAGGCTGTACTCAAGGATCTAGAAGGCCACGTGTGACCTTGAGGCCGCAGGTTCCCTACCCCTGGTAGAGATTATGCTCTCTTTACTTCCATTTGCCTTTTCACTGCCTTGCTATTTGACCATATGGCATTAGTATACATCTATATCTTCCTCCATTTTGGTTTTCTTCTCCTTAGCCATACATAGAGTTCCCTTTCTATATGACACCTAAGAATTTTTGCCAGAGGGGAAGGAGCTAACCTATCTCCTCAGCCCACGCCTGTTATAATTATTCAGTGTGTCTTAGAGAGATGCTACATGGTTCGGTGAACAGAGCAATGTGTTTGGAGTCAAATGACCTCGATTCAAATCTGTCTCTACTCCTTGGTATAGGTGTGACCTTATTATAAGGCCCTTAACCTTCCTGGACCTGTTTCATCAATGAAAAATGGGGAAATAAGTTCCAGATTCCCTCTAAGGTCCTTTGCCAGCTTTAAATTCCTGTATTCTCACCATCCTTTTATTAGGAAAGTTTTCTGTACATTTCCTAGCTTTTAGAATTTTGGGCATCATATTTCCTCATCAGTCTTCTCTTCTCCAAGCTAAACTTGCCCCAGTTCCTTCAACTGACCTTCATATGACATGGACCCAAAGCTCTTTACTGAATATTTTGTGGCCCTCCTCTGAGCACTGCAATACAATCAAATAAACATTTATTTAATGCCTACAAAATGCCAGGCACTATGTTAAATACTGGGGATATAATAAATAAAAAGAAAGTGCCTGCCCTCAATAAGCTTGCAATCTAAAGGAGGAAACAACACACAAAAGAAAGGTAGGAAAGTGGGGGGATGGAAGAGAGACACTGGGGGTATCCAGCACAGGGATGCTTTGTTCTGTGGAGTCAGTCAGATAAGGCCTCAGGTGCAAAGTGGAATGAACTGAAATTCCATTTCCTGTCTTTTATAAAGGAAGACCTTAGGAGGAGTTGCCTTCTAGCCCTCCAAACAGAGGGGTAAGAAGGCTGAGGAATGTGGTATCATTCAAGGCTTGAGTCAGCATCATAGTGGTGAGTTTTGAAATAATGACCTTATCCTAGGAGGAACCTCTTGTTCACTCTCCAGCTAATCAAGTGATGTTTTAATCAATTGTCTTCTAGTATGTTATCTTCCTTTTGATAAAATAAACATACTTTTGCACATGTATATACATATATACTTTGATAGGATCTATAAATAATATTTCATTTAAAATATATGTATATTTATTTACTTATGCATATATAAGCAGGAATATGTTGGTAAATATTTAATAATTGGTTTTTAATTAATTACTGAAAAATATGTATGCACAGCATATTTTTAAATTTAATCAGCATTATCAATTTTTTTCTTAACCTTCTTAATTCTAGGCAATCTACAGAACAACAAATCAAGCTCTGATTTGTAGTTTGCTTATTATCAAGAGCTAGCAGGGGCTGGCTCCAGCACAACCCTGCAAATCAGAGCATCACTATAAAAGAGAGAATGGACCACTCACTGCAGTGAGCAGAGGTGGAGAAGGGGGCAGGTGGCACCTGTTCTACATGCAGGAGATTCCTGTGGGATCAGGACTAACAGAAAGAACCAAATGAAGCATAATCTGATTGTATTTGCACTTCTGCCAGGATGCAAGAGGAGTCAGATATGGCAAACAAAGCTAGTGTGTATTGATTAGACCAGTCTACACAGGACAGCCAGTAGAAGAGGTATTGTAGATTTGAATGGAGGTTGAGAAGACAGGTATTGCTGTGTGGCCAAGCATTTGAGCTTCTCTCCTCAGGGCTCCAATATGTTGAATATGGTACTCACACATGTATGTCAGTGTTGATGTGGGGTTAGTTATGGTGTGTGAAACCCCAAACAGAAGACTGATCAGAATTGAAGGAATAAGAGGTACTATGGGGTGGTCAAATATGTTGAATTTGAAGCCAGAGTACAGAATCATCAAACTGGAGCACTGAAAGGGACTTCTGAAATCATCCAGGCCAACCCACACGCAAAAGGAATCCTCCGAGGAGTGGGAACCTGACATCTTTCTTTGCAGCCGGTGCCACCCTTAAATAGTGCTGATTGTTAGGAAATTTTTGCTGACATTAAGTGTAAATTTGTCTTTTTGCAACTTTTACCCATTCCACCTTGTTTTGTGCTCAGGGGTCTAACAGAAAAAATGTAACCTCTTCTCTTTATTCTAGTTCTCTGGATATTTAAAGGCAGCTGTCACATTTTCCTCTCAGTCTTTTCTTATCCAAGCAAAACTTGCCTAGTTCCTTCAACCAATCCTCAGGTGACATGGACAAGGTCCTTTACTGAATACCTTGGTTGCCCTCCTTTGTTCACTCTCCAGCTAATCAATGTCCTTGTTAAATCATGGTGCCCCAAACTGAACACAGTATTCTACATGAGGTCTGAAAAAATCAGAGTACAGTGAAACTATCATCTCTTTATTCCTGGCAGCTCTACCCCTATTAATGCAGCTCAATGTCACATGAGCTATTTTGGATGTTGACTCACACTGCTGATGTATATTGAACATTAGAACCTCCGGATCTTTTTCAGAACAACTTTTGTCTAACTGTGGCCTCACACCCATCTGTGTAAAGCTGATTACAAGTACAAAACTTTACCTTTATTCCTACTGAATTTCATATTATGGGATTTAATCCCAAAATTAGAAGCTACTAAAAATCTTTTTGGATTCTGACTCTGTCATCCAGTTGTGCTCTTATGCCAAACTTTGCAAATTGGATGCGTACACCATTTATGTCTTTATCCAAGTCAGTGATAAAAATGTTAAACAGCAGAGGGTCAAATACAGATCCCTGTGCTGCTCCTCTGGAGACATCCTGCCATGTTGACATTGAGTCATTAAAAGCTACCCTTTGAGTCAAGCCATCCAAACAGTTTTAAATATATCTGATTATAACTAATCCGTATCTCTCCATCTTCTCCACAAGAATATTATGAAATAGGTTATCAATATCTTTGCTAAAATGTGGGTAAATTCAATCAACAGCACTCTCCTCATATACCACTTCAGTAATTCTATCAAAAAAAGGAAATGAGGATCATCTGGCATGATTTATTTTATGTTTGTTGGTTAAGTGATTAAAGTCATGTTGGCTCTTTACTTCCCTTTTTATCATTTTAATGATCAATTTTAGGATTTTTTCAGGAATTTAAATCAAACTCACTGGCTTGTAGTGTACAGACTATTCTTTTACCTTTTTTGTAAATTGGGACAAGTTTTACCTTTCTCCATTTTGGTAGCACTGCTCCCATTTTGCATGATTTTTCAAATATCTCTAGGTTCAATGTTTCTAGGTCTCAATTTTTTCTTCTGTAAAGTGAAGGGGCCTTAAAATCTGTTCTGATGCTGAATCTATAGTCTTAATGTATGATAAACCTGCATTCAAATTCCAGCCTAGATCAAACTATATAAATTGTGCCAGCTAAGTTTATTCCTAATCTATCCTTAAAGACAAGATGCTTTTGTAATAACCATCAGGTTGTAAAATTAAGGATTAATTAGCATCGGAATCATAGTTAGCAAATTATCCAAAGATAAAAAAATATTTTTTCCATCATTTGTATATTGTGAGTGGTTTAATGGTCCAATAATGAGAAGGTTTGTAGAATTAAAATTAAATCATTGACAGGAGAATATTATTTACATTCTATTAGCTATATGTAAATTCAAGAAAAAGCATGAGTTACAAGAAAGAATTTTAGCTTGAGGCACTATCCATCAAACTACCTCCTGAAATTACAAAATTAGGAAAACAATAAATATCCATTTGTATCAGCCATTTTCTCTGAAATGGAATATACTTTAAGACAGATGAATGAGAATTGCTTCAAAACCCCAGCTTCAAGCAACAGAAGGACCGAAGTGAAATAAACTTAATTGTATTAATAAAAATAACACATCAGAGACAGCAAAACCAGAATGTTGATTCCTAAATACCGATCATCAATCATTTTTTCTTATGATCCTGCTGAAACCTGCAGTGTTACAGATAATTCATATGTTTTCCAAGAAGACTTGTTCTAATAGAGCTAATATTTGAGTTATATAATTTGCAGTAACTGCAGGACATGTTACCCTAAATTGTTTAGTGTTTCACAAAAATTGACTGATTTTGACCCAACTGTGAAAAAGATCAGGTCATCTGAACAATAAATCTGCTATCCTTTACAAAATGTACTCTGAGGAAAAAAACACTCTCCCATTTAATTGGCTTTGAGGAAGACTTTAGCAGGCATGTGGAGGGGCAGTCCAATTTCCTCTTTCTACTTATTATCTAACTTCATATGAGGATGCTGATGAATTGGAAACTCAAATACATGAAGCCTCAATTGGACAGAAGGAAAGGAAGCAAGGATTTAAGCAAGTGCCTAATATGTGTGAGGCACTGTGCTAAGCACTTTACAGATATTATCTGATCTGAATTCTTACAACCACCTTGGAAGATGGGTGCTTTTATCTTCCTCCTAGTTTAAAAATGAAGAAACAGAGGCAATCAGGGGATTTAATCAGGCTCACCCATCTAATAAGTGTGATACCAGGATCTCAAGTCTTCCTGACTCAGCCCAAACCCTAAATCCTGGAACTAGGAGGGTAATATGGAGGTCATTAACCTAGTTCTCTTGCTTGTCCAAATATAACATCTTTTGAGACCTAAAAGAAAGGGAGACATCTCTTCACATTCTGACTACAACATATCTTTCTAAAATGATTTCATAGTAATTCTTCTCACTCCTTTTTCCAGTAAAACTGTTC
This sequence comes from Petaurus breviceps papuanus, assembly GCF_028583685.1. NCBI lineage: Eukaryota > Metazoa > Chordata > Mammalia > Diprotodontia > Petauridae > Petaurus > Petaurus breviceps. The sequence continues at coordinate 77,299,874 of NW_027185655.1, forward strand.
TACTTGCTGTTCCCCACACACAATTCTCTCTCTCCCACCTTTGGGCCTTTGTATAAGTTGTCCCACGTGCATGGAGTGCGCTCTTGCCTCATCGCTGCTTCTTGGAATACCTAACTCCCTTCAAAGCTCGACTAAAGTGCCATGTCTATAAGAAGACCTTCCTAATACTATTCCCCCAAGTTCTTAGTGTCCCCTTCCCCCAAATAGCTGTTCATCTATTTCATATTTGCTTATATGCAGGGACAGATAGGTAGCTCAGTGAATAGAGCACCAGCTCTGGAGTCAGGAAGACCTGAGTTCAAATATGACCTTAGACATTTAACAATTACTAGGTGTGTGACCTTGGACAAGTCACTTAACCCCAACTGCCCTGCTTTCCTGTCTCCAAAAAGACAAAAAAGGGGAAAAATTACTTTTATGCATATGTGATGCAAAAATATAAACTCCATCAGGGCAGAGGTTGCTCTGTTTTCATCATTGTATAGCCAACACCTACCGTGTGTGTGTGTGTGTGTGTGTCACATAGTAGACATTAAATAGGATCATGGATTTAAAATGAGAATGGACTTCAGATGCCATCTAATTCAACCTCCTCATTTGACAAATGAGGAAATGAGGGCCTGGGGAAGTGCACTGACTCCCCAGAGTTCATTTTGATTCTTGATATTCAATAAAGGCAGAGTTAAGATAGAACAAGTATTTGTAATCTGCTCAATTCAGAATCACATAATCTCAGAGTTGGAAGGGAGTTTAGATATCATCTAATCCAAACTATTATTGGCAGAAGAATCTTCTCTCCAACACATCTGGCAAGTGCCATTCACGTTTTGATGAAGAATTCTAGTGAGAGGGCTCCACTCCTCCAAAGGCAATGAATCCCACTTTGGAATAGTTTTAATTGATAGGAAGTTATTATCTTACAGATAGCCTAAATTTTCATCTTTGCCACTTCAAGTCATTGTTCTTGGCTCTCACCTCTGGGGTCAAGCAGAACATAATCCCTCTTCCAAGAGATAAACCTTCAACTGTTTAATGGCTTTCATGCATTGCGCGCGCGCACACACACACACACACACACACACACACACACACACACACACACACACACACATTTTCTCTTCTCAAAGCTAAACATCCCCAAATCCTCAACCAGTTCTCACATCACATACTCACAAAGCCCTTCACCATCCTGGATGTTCCAAATGCCTTGAGAAAGACTTGGTGCAACTACCTAGTTGCTTAAACTGCTAGGAAAGAGTCACTTGGGCATTAGGTATAATCTAGCTCACAAGGTAAGTACATTTTAAGAGTCATTTCAGAATTACGAAGCTTGAAATTGTATCATCAACAAGTGGAGATAAGATCAAATGAAAATTTTCTTCCTTGACATTAGTCTTTTTGTTGAACTACAAATCTGTAGTTATCCCAATCCATCAATAAGGGTGTCAAGGTTAGAAGCATAGTAGAATAGAGATGAGAATGGGGAGTATCACACCATTTACTCAAGGTAGATTTTGGATGTGAATGCCACTCTCTCCAACACTCCTCCCCATCCTTTGCATTTGACAGAAATATCTCAGTCTTATTCTCATGGCATGCTGTACCAAGGCATTGTTTGATTCACCTTTGACCACCATGCTTCAAGGTCCAACAGGACCAACAGAAGATTGTTTTGTGATGGCAGCAGTCAGATCTTACCCCTACTTATTTTGATTCCACTGTAGGGTTTAGTGCAATGTTTTGCACATAGCAAGCGCTCAATGTATACTTGATGAGATGGATGGAGATTGAAACTGTTGTCTGTAGAGTAAAGATTGGTAATGTTAATTTCACCTTTTCTGACTGCTTGGCTTCTGATTAAGAAACTATTTTAACTTAAACTTGACTGATTAAGAAACTATTTTAAAATGTAAAATGTGATCATTTAAATTTACTGAAAAGTAGGAAGACTGAAACAAGAAAAATAACTGAGTGAATTATGAATAGTAACCAAAGAAACATATTAAAGAGCCTGTTATTGTTATATATTCTAGCCTTACATTTTCTACTAGTAATCCAATATGAAATGATAGTTTCTATCCCAGAGTACTAATATACATGTTATGGTTGCTATTAATTCACATAATATTCACTAGTAAGTTATTTGGGTATTGTTTGAATAGGTAGATATTTATAGGTATTCATGTATATTATATTTATTTATATATACATGCAAAATTTATAGTTAGATGCGTATGTATATATATATATATATAATGTAACATACAAACCTCTCTAAATAATTCACTAGGAATTATATTGAGAGATTATATAGAGGATCTATTTTTACCCACAGAGAGACCAAGAAATACATATGCATACATATATACATACACATACCTATATATATGCTATAAAATGGTGTGTATATGTATATATGTGTGTGTAGATATATACGGGTGTGTTTATGTATGTATGTATGTATACTATAAAATGGCAGCTAGGTGGTGCTAGGCCCCCCTGCTAGACCCAGATACTGTGTGGGGCCTGAAGTCAGGAAGACCTGAGTATAAAGCCAGCCTCAGATACTTACTAGCAGTGTCACCCTGGGCAACTTACTTAGCCCTGTTTGCCTCAGTTTAATAATCCGTAAAATGAACTGGAGAAGGAAATGCCAAACTACTACAGTATCTTTGCCAAGAAAATCCCAAATGGGATCACAAAATCAGACACAACTGAAAAGACTGAAAAACAGCACCATGAAAAATAATATCTATTTGGAGGGGATGTGGGAAAACTGGGACATTAATGCACTGTCGTGTAGAGCTGTGAAGTGATCCAACCATTCTAGAGAACAATTTGGAACTATGCCCAAAGGGCTATAAAACTGTGCATACCCTGTGATCCAGCAATACCACTGCTAGGTCTACATCCCAAAGAGATCAAAAGAAGGAGAAAAGATCTATTTGTACAAAAATATTCAGATGCCCATCAAATGGAGAGTGGCTAAACAGGCTGCAGTGTATTTTTTGTGGCATACGATTGCGATGGAATATTATTGTTCAATAATATATGACAAGCAGTATGATTTTAGAAAAATTTGGAAAGACTTACATGAACTGATGCAACATGAAGTGAGCAGAATCAGGTGAACATTGTATACAGTAACAGCAATATCGTATGATGAAGAATTGTGAATGACAACTATTCTCAGCAATACAATGATCTAAGACAATCCCAAAGGACTCATGCCTCCAGAGAAAGAACTGATATTGTCTGAATACAAACTGAGTGCATGTTATTTTTCACTTTATTTTTTTCTTTTCTTTAATCTTTTTTTATTTGAGTCTTCTTGTACAAAATGACTAATACTGAAAATGTTTTGCATGATTTCCTATGTATAACCTATATCTGATTGCTTACCATCTTAGGGAGGGGGGAGAGGAGGAAGGGAAGAAGGCATAGAATTTGGAATGAAAAGGTTTTTTAATGTTAAAAAATTGTTTTAATATAATTTGAAAAAACTAAAATATTTTTTTGAAAAATAACATCTATAGAAGGTAACCTAAAAAAAAGATTGACTTTTATTTTCTGTGCTAAATGTTAAAGCAGTGTTCTACATAATCCAAAACCCTGGAAAACTATAAGTCATCTATATTTGCTTTTTGCTACATTGTCTATTTTGGGAAAGTTTAGTGGAGGGCCCAGGTTCAGATTCTGTCACTGCCCTCCTACTTAGTACCTGAGTGACCTTGGACAAAACTTTTAATCTCTGTGGAACTCAGTTTCCTCATGTGTAAAATAGAAATATTAGACTAGATGACATTTAAGATTCCTTTCAACTTGGCTTAGACTAATATTAAAATGTGTTTCTACCTCCTTTGGGTACCACCTAAATACATAAGGGAATTTTCAAGAGAATACTAAGGGGGCAGAAGGAAGTTATATTAGGATTAGAAACTGTCCTTAGTTAATCTTCTAAGAAAACAGTCTATATAGAAAAGTGCACTTGGGGCGGGGGAAAACTATATATAGGAAATTTTCCTTGATAATTTCTTGAAAGATAATGTCTAGGCTTTTTTTAGCATGGATTTCAGGCAGTCCAATAATTTTAAATTATCTCTCCTGGATCTATTTTCCAGGTCAGTGGTTTATCCAATGAGATATTTCACATTGCCTTTTATATTTTCATATGTTTGTATCTGTTTTACAGTATCTTGATTTTTCATAAAGTCATTAACTTCCATTTGCTCCAATCTAATTTTGAAGGAATTATTCTCTTCAGTGAATTTTTGAAATTCCTTTTCCATCTGGCCAATTTTTAAGGCATTTTTCTCCTCATTGGCTTTTTGGACCTCTTTTGCCATTTGAGTTAGTCTATTTTTTAAGCTGTTATTTTCTCCAGTCAGGCTGTTGACTCATTTTTCATTATTTTCTTGCATCATTCTCATTTCTCTTCCCAATTTTTCCTCTACATCTCTTACTAGATTTTAAAAATCCTTCTTGAGCTCCTCCATGGCCTGCAAGCAGTTCATATTTTTCTTGGAGGCTTTTGATGCAGGAGTTTTGACTTTATTGTCTTGTTCTGGTTCTATGTTTCGATCCTCTTTGTCCTGAAAAAAAAAAAAAGGATTCTATAGTTTGATTGAATTTCCACTGTTTACTCATCTTGCCAGTCAATTATTTGACTTTTGAGCTCTTTGCATGGTAGAACCTCTGCTTCCAGAGTGGAGAGTGCAATGTCCCAAATTTCTGGGGTTTTGTGCAACTGTTGTCATAGTTTATCCAAGGACCTGCCTCAGAACTGTGAGGAGGACCTTCTCTTCACAGCCTCAAGAAACTCTGCCACACCACCACTTCTCACCCTAGGACCACCACCCAAGACAGCAACCCAGATCCAAGCAGGGTAAAGCAAAAGAATCCTGCCTCAATGACAGCAGAGAGATTCCTGCAAATGCCCTCTGGACAGTCACTTGGTCCCCCTATGATCTGTAGGCCAAGAGCCAGAAGCAGCAGCAGCCATAGTCACCTCTGATGCCCCAGGGGCAGGGGCAGGACCCCACTCTTCTCTCACCTGGATCAATAGGGTTCCCCACTGACCTTTTTCTTTCTCTTTGGTGTTAATGGGTTGAGAATTCTGGGAACCACCACAGCTGCCAGTGATTCATTCTCCTGAAATCTGCTTCAGCCAGTCTCTGCTGCTGGTCAGAGCCACCCCAGGTCTAAGTCCATATAGCTCATGTGGGACTACATCCAGCTCCCAGCTCAGTGCAATAGACCCTTCCTGATGACCTGCCAAGCTGCCTTCAGCAAGCTTTGTTTCTCTCTGTCACTTTGTGGGTTCTGTAGCTCTAAAATTTGTTTAGAATCATATTTTACAGCTATTGCAGGTGGTTGGATTGAGAGCTCAAGCAAGTTCCTGCTTTTACTCTGACATCTTGGCTCCACCCAACAGACAGACAATTAAAACTCTATTTTCCCAAATTTTTTTCTTGTCTTAATATTAAAGATAGGTCCATCAGTGCTGTTATATTAGCATTTATTGATAATAATAATATTTTTAACTTTCTATTGCCTTCTTCTAAAAAAACTAGTTTGGGACTAAAAACTTAAAAACTGGATTTGGGACTCTCACCAAGGCTTTCAACTTTATACAAATTCTGAACTTCCCTATTGTTTGCTTAATAAATATTTTAAGTTTGGGAATCAAAATAATAATTTATCTCATCCACCTGCAGGAAAATTTTTTTGCTTTCAGTGAAGAATGCATACAACTGAGTCAGAATTTTTGTTCTCTATGGTAACTGATAAAAATCTGCTATTTCTATTAAAGATTCATCTTAATAAATATTGGTGCAGTTTCTTTGGCAGAATAATAACTATTATGCCATACCTGAAATGCCCAAATGGCAATATTAGAGTAAGTTACTGTATATACAGTAGGCTGCATATTACACCTCAAAGAGAGTCCCTACAAGGTCTGCAATGCAGAATATAGATACTAATAAAAGTTAAAAAAGACTTTTTGACAATGATGGTCTCAAATATCAATACAGGAAGCTGGTGTATCATCTATCAACTCTCTCCTGGTAAAGCTCACAGAAGAAAGGTCTATATTCAGAATTCCAAAGCCAATATAGGCAAGAAATGCATTTGAAATACCAGAATAATTCAAGTAGAAAAAAATGTCTGGGTTTTTTTAAGTTATCTAAGAAAAACATTCTGTTTTATAACATACATACAACAATTAAAGGGCAACATGGTAAAAAGGTAAGAACACTGACTTTGGAGGGTCAGAAGAATAGAGTTCAAATCTTTGCTGATATTTATTAACTATGTGACTTTGGGCAAGTCACTTTTTCTGTTTGCCTCAGTTTCTTCAACTGTAAAATGAGAATAATAAGAGCACCTACCTCACAGAGTTGTTGGGAGGCTCAAATGAGATAATATATGTAAGCTCTTTGCAAACCCCTTTAAAAGTACTATTGAAACACCAGTTATTATTCTTCTTATTATTATTATATGCATTGCAAATTATGAGTTTTCTAAAACTCAAAATAAACCTTATTGTATGACATTGATATAGATGGAGAGAAAATATCAGAATGGAATAATGTGCTTTAATTTCACTAACAAGGAGATAACTAATGACCTAGGCAAGTGTTGTACCTATGGACTGGGTACATCATCTTATCTCAGGCCATTATTTAGCATCATCATTTTAGACTATCACAATAGCCTTCTTGCTTCCAGTATCTCCTCTATTCCATCCATCCTCCACACAACTAACAAAATAAACTTTCTAAAGTACAATCTACACTATGTCCCTCTCCTGCTCCAAAGTCTTAGTAGAGCCCTATAACTTCTAGGATAAGATGTGCATCCTTTTGTTTGACATTTCAAACCTTTCACAATCTGGCTCCAGTCTACTAAACCAGACTTATTTCAATCACTTGCTCTCATGAATTCTAGTCAAAATGACTACTGTTGATAATTTATCAAAATAAATTTTGCCCCTGCCAGTGACAAGAAGCTTTCATTCATTAGTCCTTAGACCACAACACTGCTTGTTTTCCCCACAGATATTATCAAACTAGGTCAAGTTCACTCACAAGCACCTTACAAGACTTTCTTATGGATGACAGCAGGCATATGAAATATGAAACAGTGAGGGTTCAACTGATGAAACACTTCCAAACTATTTATATATTCCTAGCATCACCACACTAGTCAGCCCTGAGATTGCTCAACCTCACTCAGCATGTTCCCTGACAGAGTGTATGAAATAAAAATAACTCTGTGTTTTTAAAAGAAAGAGAGAAATTGTACAGAGAATCATCTAAAATGTAGTTGATTAGAAAAACCATTTGATCTTCTGGCTCTGTAGCCATCACAAAGAAAAAACATTTGCTGTTTTGGCTTTTGGGGAACTATTATACTCCCCCATTGCAATTCTAACCAAAAGGGACAAGGACAGTGTGACCAGACTCAATCCCATAGGGCAGCAGGCTCACTGATTCAGAGGGACAGGAATGGCAAGTAGTTACACTTAAATCTTGCATTATGCCTAGACAAAAGCCCACTTGGGTGGAAATGTCCAAACTGAAAAACCAAATTCAGTATAAGCAGGCCTTACAATGAGGTTTTCTTTGTAGAAGTATAAACAGAAATGCAGAGACCATTCTCTATACAAATTCTTTAGCAGATCATGGAGACCTTTTCCATTAGTTATGCTAATAGAAATCATCTGCCTATGATATTAAAAAATACCTATAATTTCCCTGGAATAGAGCACCTTTGCTGCAACTGAGAGTCTTAGAAAATTGTCAGAGAGCAATGAGAAGTTGTGACTTGCCTGGGACCTCATAACTCGTGTACGTCAAAGTCATTGCTTAAACTTAGGCTCTCTCTAATTCCAAAGATAGCTCCCTATCCAATAAGTCATATTACCTAAGTCCTTCACTCTGTTCTTGGTTGAAGAAGCAGCCGCTTCTTGCCAAAGCCAACCCTTCTCGAAGTACCTTTGATCCCATGCTCTCAGATCACCTCTATTATCATTCCTACTTTCATTCCTATTTTTGATCTCTCTTAATCTGCTGGGTCCTTCTATGCAACCTATGAACATTCTTATGTTTCTCCTATCCTTAAACAAAAAAATAAAAAAGGAAAAAAAGAAAACTTCACTTGACAACCTCATTAGCTATCATCTTATATCTCTCTACTCTTTCATGGTGAAATTCCTTGAGAAAGTTGTCTATTTTCTCTGCCTCTGTTTACTCTCATTTCATTCCCTTCTAAAGTTTCTGAAATCTGGCTTCCCAACTCACTATTCAACTAAAACCACTCTCTTCAAAGATCTGAATGAACGTCTTCATTGTCCAATCTTTTATCCTGTTCTCAATCCTCCTTTTCCTTCACTTCTATGCAGTATTTGACACTTCTGATCACCTTTTCTTCCCAGATATCTTTTCCTCTCCTGGTTTTTGTGACACCACTCTCTTCCAACACTCTTTCAATCCCTCCAGTAACATCTTCTATATTTCTTTTGACTAAACTGTGCATGTGGCCCCAAGCTCTCTTCTTGGCCCTATTCTTTTTTGTGCATTCACACTTCTTTCATCAGGCCCTACAGCTTCAGTTATCATCCCTTTGCAGATGATTCCCAGTGCTGTGTAACCAGAATTAGCCTCTCTCCTAAGCTACAGTAATATGTCACCAACAGCCTTTTGGATATAATGATCTACCTCTTCCTTTGACATTTCAAATTCAGCATGTCCAAACCAAACTCACTTTCTTGCCCCCAATCAAACCTTTCTTCTTCTGAACTTCCATAAGTAGCACCAATGCAAAATTCACAGTGCCAACAATCACTATAAATGTACCTGCATGGTGCTCAATTGTGAAATACAACATACTCTCCATATAGAAGACAGAAGCAAAACATTTATTCAGGCACCAGAAAACCAAATTGAAGAACCAGTAAGCCAATTGCATCATAGTAACAAAGAAGTTAATAAGCCACAACAGCACAAAGAGCCACACCATCTTTTAGCTTTCCCACAAATCAATATTTACTGACAAGTCTGGCTATCTGGGATCCATCCTCTCCTCCTCCCAGTCTAGTTACCTCTGACGCCCAGCTTTCTGTGGGCTCTGCTTCCCCCCTTCAGCAAACTCTTCACACCACAGGCTCCATGTGATTACATTCAGCCTATTAGGGGTCAGAGTTTATTTTCAAAGCAGGGAAGGTCTTCAAATTCCCTTAGACTTGCTAAGGGGCAGGGAAGATCTTCAAATTCCCATTCCCATTACATTTGTTCCCAAGATCTTTCAGAAAATAAACACATAAAACAGTATCTTAGGGTGAGGGCTTGAGCACAAGCACCCCATCTTTCCCCCCTTGAATGAATGGGGATCAAAATCTTGCGGTAAGGGGTGAAGATCTCTTCTCCATAACTATTTCAAGCTGAAATTGGATGTAGAGCTGTCCCTGCCCCAAGAAGTCCCATTCAAGAGTTCTTGAACTCTTGTTCAAAAACTCCAGTTCTTTAACTGGCATCTGGAGCTCAGTTCATGCCAGGTCCAGTGGTGGCACATCACAGCCATGGACAGGGGATGGCAGCCAGCTTAAACTATCAGGCATCTGCAGGTGGAGGGTGCTAAGCCTGCAGGAAATAAATCTTGATCCACACCATCTTTTAGCCTTCCCACAAACCATTATTTACTCACAAGCTTGATTGACTTCCTGGGACACATCCTCTCCTGCTCCCAGTATAGCTACCTCTAACTCCCAGTTTCCTGTGGACTCTACTCACCATTCAACAAACTCCTTCCACCATAGGCTCCATGTGATTAAATTCAGCCTATTAGAGGTCAGAGTTTATTTTCAAAGCAGGAAAGGTCTCCAAATTCCCTTAGGCTTATTAAGGGGCAGAGAAGATCTTCAAATTCCCATTATCATTACACCATATTACTCCTGAAGACATCACTCTCTCCCTAGTTGCCCAGACTTGCAACCTTGGTGCTAGTTTCTACTCCTTACTCTTAGCCTCCCCCCCATACAGCCCATTGCCAAATCTTGAACCTTCCCGACATCTCTCATACATGTCTCTCCTCACCCTTGGTTCATGTCCTCATTCCCTCTCACCTGGAATATTTTGATAACCCTTTACCTAGTCTCCCTGCCTCCAATCTTTTGCTCCAGGACATCCCTCCACTTGACCACCAAAGTAATTTTTCTAAAGCATGTCTCACAATATCAACCATGTGCAAAGTAAGCTCCAGTGGTTTCCTGTTACCTCCAGAATCGTTAATTGCTCTGTTTGGAATGTAAAGTTCTTCATAGCCTTTCTCCCTCCTACCCTTCCAATTTTCTCACGTTTTGTGTTCTTCCACACATTCTCTGATGCATCTACACTGGCCTCCTCACATATCCTTGGAAACATTAGTCCATCTCCCATCTCTGCCTTTACACTGGCTATAACCCAAAACTCAAATCCTCTCTCCTCACCTCTACCTCTCAGTTTACCTGGCTTCATTCCATATTCAGCTCAAACTCCAACTTCTACAGGAAACTTTTTCTATTCCCCCTAGTTACTAATGCTTTCTTCATTTAGATGGCTTTTTCTCTATTCTTCCTTTAACGTGTGTAGCAAGTATCCTTTCAGGATTAATTTTTCAGAGTCAGGTCCACTACATTATTCCCTCTGGTTCCAGGGTTACTAAGGAGGGGTATGGTTTTTCTTCTTTAATACTGTTAACCCAACTCCACTTGTTGTACAATCCCCCACATTATTAGCCCCCATTGAGTGACTATCAAACTATTTCCATTTAAGCAATTAAATTCAATTATTAAATAGAGATATTTTCTTTGAGGACATAGCAATAATAAAAGTACAAACACTTCCCCCAACACTTCCAAAGCACACTCTCCCCTATACCATCTCAGTCTCTGATGAGAATAAACTCTTTCTTAGAACAGTTTCCATATAACATTGGTCCCATCAAGTTCACACCCAAACACAGCATCATTGACAAATGAGTGCTTACTTCACCTATCACTGATCTGAGTCCTGAAGGCTCCCCCTCAATTCTCAGGGCATCAGTGCTGGACTGACTCTACAAATCAGTCTGGAATGGACTCCAGACTCCCAGATTTCTAGCTCTAAGGTGGCTCACTCTTCTGACCTTTCCAAACTCACAAGGTCACAGTCTCAAGAGAAACCTTCTCCACCTAAAACAAACCAAGGAACACTGAGAAAGACAAAGTACTAAAGGACCATGGATAGGGCTCAGAGGAAGAGAACCCAAGGCCTCTCCTCTCTGTCTCTCACCAGTCATCTTCAGCAGTGCAGAACCATGGAAAAGAGAGGTCAAGACAGACAAAGGTCTTTTGAAGGCACTCCCAGTTTCATTTGAATGGCTGTAGCCAATTGGAGAACCTGTGGTCCACATAGTTAGCCAATTGGAAACAGTAATGGAATGTCTATGTCTCCAAAGTCTGGCCATGATCTCACCTGTCCTAGAAATGGAATCCCCAGTATCTTCCTTGTAGAAAATACCATTAGCCAGGCATACTGATGAATTCCAAGCAGGCTCATAGGGACTGCATTCAATGACCAGCCCCTGTCACACTTGTATGTACTTAATTATTTGCTTAGTTATATCATCATCCCTTATTGGAATATAAGCCCTTTAAGGGCAGGTACTGGGGTTTTGCTTTGTTTCCTTGCCTTTCTTAGTGTCAACAATGTTGAGCACATTAGCCAGCATGTAGTAAGTACTTAATAAATGCTAAATGACTGACAAAAAGACATCCCTTGTAATTGTTGAAGTTCATTCTGGTTTTTCCTCAATGTTATAGACAGACTATGAGAAACATTTGGATTTCCCAGTGTAATAGGGCATGTTCCCAATTTATTAGCATTCCTTTGGGAACTTTCCCAGGAGGAGAAAGGGTATTCATGGTCTATCAGCTTTGGAAACTGCCTTATGGTTCAATACTATAAAAACCTGCCCACTTACTTGACAAAGATTGTTCAACCCTGATATACAGGATATATTACATTTATAATAAACCCTTAGCGCAGTCAATAGTATTAGAATTATTTGAATTCAAATCTTGCCACAAACACCCAGTACTTATATGAAGGGCAAGTAGGTGGCTCTGTGAATAGAGAGCCCCACCTTGAATCAGGAAGACCTGTATTCATATCCAGCTCTGGACATTTACTAATTGTATGACTCTAGGTAAGTCACTTAACCCTGTTGGTCTCTGTTTCTTCTTTTTGTAAAAATGAGCTGGAGAAGGAAATGGCAAACCACTTCAGGGTCTATGCCAAGAAAACCCCAAATTGGACCATGAGAAGTCAGCCACAACTGACATGAATGAATAACAAAGTGACTTATCCTTTCTAAGTCTCATTTACCTCCTCTGCAAAATCGTACCTACCTCCCAGGGTTGTTGTGAGATCATAATGAGATAACATTTGTAAAAAATACTTCACAGATCTTAAAGCTCTACATAAATGTCAATAATTATTAGTATTATTATAGCATCTCAAGCTAGAAGAGACCATACAGTTCACCTAATCTAAAATCCTAATTTTACAAAAGCAACAAAGAGACTTGCCCAATATTAGATAAGAAGCAAGGAATAGAGACCGGTCTGCTGGCTCCAAAACCTTTGCTCTTGTCTGAGCTTTATCCATTGTAGCATGGATGTTGTGCTCTCACCATACGTTAATTTGAAGTCCATGGAAATGTTAAAGGCATTTTGATTTGCTGTCTGATGGCATATAAATATGAAAGAACAAAGACAATAAATGTGGAAAATGTTGAATGTGTTCTTCGGTGCTAAGTTTCAGGAAATTGAAGATTATCATGTACCACTGCTTACTGGAAGAATTCATTTAAAATTTTCTCGCTTGGGAAACAGAAGGACTCGGCAGTACTGAACACAAGCTTAAGTAGGTTTGAATGTCTAGATGTCTCAACACAAACACTTCTAGAATCACTGCAAGAGAAGAAACAGAACTAGAAACATGCCCCACATAGCAGTCAAATGTGATCAAGAGAAAATGAAAGTAGGTCACTACAGGAGAAGGAACATAACATACTAGAAAGAGAGAAAAAGCCTCAGAGACAAAATGACTTGGCTTCAAGTACATAATCTAATATAAGCTAATGGTGTGGTCCTGAGCAAATCATAACCTCTAAGACTTCTAAGCCAGACATTCATACTCAGATAGAAAGGAGTGCTTTACCGAACCAGACTGAAATATAATTGGGAAATGTTTAATAAAATAAATAAAAATAAACTACAACATAGATAATGTTAATTTGGGGTTTTCTAAGCCAATATGCAACTAGCAGGTATACATTTCTATTTAATATCACTGCCCTAGGTAACTAGGTAAGACTATAAATTACAGAGGAATTTCATTGATAAAGGGAATTTCCTCATCTGTCAATGAAAGGATAGGCTTAGCTCCTATTCCTACCCATTTAAAACTTATAAAACATATCCCCAACAATAGAAACACTTTTACATTTACAACTTGAATATTTCCAGTGCACACCAAAACTGTTTATGTATATCTCATGGTTTCTAATTGCTTTACCTCTTAGAAATGCCCATTTCTCTTGAATGTAATGTTAATGGTGGTAAGGAGTGGACCAACTTAAACTCATTTAAGGAAAGCAGAAAGTCAAGAGTAGTCTCATATATCCAGATATAAACATACACAGATGTATAAATAGTTATTGCAATATATGTGTGTATATATATGTATGTATGTATGTACATGTGCGCATGTAGGTATGTATGTGTAATGTATGTATAGGCTCTACTGAAAGTCTTAGTGCAGCTAAAATGTAATAGTTTAAAACTGCACTAAGACTTTTAGAATACCACATACATATGACACAAGGTACACTTTCCAAGGCGCTAACAGGCTGTCTAATGGGCTAAATTTGAAAATTCTTCCTTCTCTCAGTACTGGCTCCTCTTCTTGCATCTCCTTGCCTTCTGCTCAGACTCCTGTAACCACACTCTTTGGTGTGGTTCTTAACTCCATATATAATATCTCTGATATAGTACCTCTACTCCTAAACTTTGTATGGTTGATAAATGCTTCTAACCCCACTCACTATGAAGTTTTTCACCATATCCATCTCCTGCATACTTTGCTTTATTTAGCCTGTACCACAGGGGACCCTCAGCCCCAGCTCATGGTAGGTTCCATAAAGAGCCCAACCATGGGAAGAACTGAAAGAAATATTATACTTTCATTACTCCACAAGGCACCTCTGTAGCTCCTCTGCTGGGACACCTATCTGTCACACCCCAATTCAGCATTCCCAGCTAGAAGTTTGGGTACTTAGGAAGGGCAACAACTACCCAGGGTTCAAGGAACTTTAGGGGTTCCCACTCCTAAAAGTATAGCTTATGAACCCCTAACTACCTCTAATAGTCCAACAATAGTCCAGTTTAGCTGAGTGTAAAAGGTTAAATCAGAATCTTTTATAAGCCATAGAATACAAATACCTCATTTTACAGGTGAGGAAACTGAGGCCCAGAGAGGCTAAAAGCCTTGGCTAGGGTCACATAGGTAGAAGACATTTACTAAGATGACAATGTAAAAAAATAGTAATAAAACCTTATCCTATATACTTATATTCCCTCTATACCTAGAAAATAATCCACCCTGACTAAAAATATTGTCAGCGAAAAGTTCATATAAATGTAGAATACACTTATAGCCAGAAATACACATAGGGAACATACACAGCTAAGGCAACTCATTCATATAGTCATTCAGTCAACAAGAAATTATTGCATACCTACTATGTTTCAGGCACTATGCTAAACACTGGGAAAACCAACAACAACAAAAAAAAAACAATCCTTGCTCTCCAGGAACTCGTGGTCTAATGGGGAGACAACATGAAAACATTTACATACAAACAAGACTTATAAAGGATAAATTGAGCATAACTAATGGAGGAGAGGCACTAAGAGTCAGGAAAATGGGGAAAGGTTTCCTGTATAAGGTGAGATTTTAGGTGGGACTTAAAAGAAGTCAAGGAAGTCTGGAGACAAAGATGAGAAAGAAGAATTCCAGGCACCAGAGAGATAGACAGTGAAAATCCATGAAATAAAGAGAAAGATTATCTTGTGAGGAACAGCAGAAAGGCAATGTCCCTATCTCATAGCATACATGTAGGGGAGAAAGGTGTAAGAACACTGCAAAGGTGGGAAGGGGTTAGATTATAAAAAAAAAACTTTGAACTCCAAATTTAGAGGATTTTCTATTTGATCCCGGAGATGATAGAGAGGCACTAGAGCTTGTTGAATGGAAAGGGAGTGGGAGAGGACAGAGAATTTGTATGATCAAATCTGAGCTTTAGGAAGATCAGTTTGACAACTGAGTAGAGGATGAAATAGGAGAAACTTGAGGCAAGGAGAGCAATCATATGGTTATTGCAATAGTTGTTCTAACACTACCATGGCCCCAGTGTGCTTTTTATTCCCATGGTGTCCTCACACTTCTCTACTACCACCACCACCCTTCCCCAGAGGATGTAGCAGCTCTGCTAGATAGGTCTATCACCTGAACTCCTTGAATCTGCTGTCCTCCAGAGCTTGACTTCCACCTAGCAGGGTCAACTCTATATTCATTAATCCATAGCTGACTCTCTTCTCTGCTACGAGAGATCAAACTCCTAAAGGATGTCACCTGTCTCAACTCTTTTTTCCCTTGATTCCTGCTTGATACAGTATCTCTTACCGGGAAAATAGTTCTTCAAAGAGATTTTTGTCCATGGGGATATGGGAGGAGAGAGGTAGCAAGGAATAGGAGGAAAGAGAGAAATTTCCACCTCTGATGCCCCTGGTAGATGCACAAGGGAAAAGGCAAAGAGTGATTTTCTCCCCAAATTATGGCCTTCCTCCAAAGCTGGCACTCTTTTGCTCTCAGGGGTTGTGTATCCCAGATGTCTCCTATTGTGATTGTCTTCCAGAGCTGTCAAACTTGCTTTTGAAAAACCACCAAGGGGATAGCCAATCTTTTGCTAGCCAATGTCAAGCTGCTCTTTAATTCTATCAAGTTTGTCCCAAAGAACTTCTTCATTTTTTATAGAAGAGTAGGAAAAGGTATAAATCCTTTTGTATGTTTTATGTAAACTCTTAACACCTCATTGCTTGTTACCTACCTCTTACTTCCTGTTATTAAATCATTAAATCAGTTGGGGGCAGAGGAAGGGAGAGAACTGATCAAGGCTATCCTCATTAATCCACTCCCATTATATATTAATAGCATCCATCCTGTACTACTTACCTATGCATTTTTATTATGATCAACTCAATCCTTTCCTTAATAAATACTTCAGTGGTCCATGATCTCATCAGAGTAAGCACTCAACACCAGTATGGTTCAGAACCCATCCTTACCTTTTCCTCTGCTAATCTTATAATCAAAGATCATGTGTTAATATCCTTTTATGAATGAAACACTTTAAAAAGGTGTTTGATGGAAAAGCAATGTTATGGCTGGAGTAGGAGACAATGATAAAGGAAAGGTGAGTTAAGATCCTTAAGAGCAGGAATATTTTGTATTTACATACTTATCTCCTAGTACCATGTCTGCCAGGGGCTTGATATTTGCTTGGTAGTTGGTTGAATTATTGAAATAAAAGTAACTTAACCTTTCTGGATCTCAGTTTCCTCATTTGTAAAATGAGGGGATTAGATTATGTGGCCTTTCTAAATCCATGACCTATAATCCTATGACCCTTTGACACATGTCCTTGCACAAAAATTCCACCAAAAGCTTTCCTGAAGTTTTTGTAACATTGACTAAAAAAAGAAAAGTATGCCAAACATTGAGCAAAATAATTTTTAAAGACCAAACAAATTTAAATATGCAAATGAAGCATCTCGCTCAAAGTATCCAAGAGAAAACATAAATAGATATTTTGTCCTTCAACATATTAAAATAGATGCATATATTGTCAATGAATTCTTTTGAATTAGTTAATATACTTTTTTGTCCTTAGCAATTCATCCTGTTTATGGTTTAATGGCAAATTGAATAAAGCACATTGGTGATATCTTTATATTTGCAGCTTAAAAAATCATTAAGTGCTTCAGCATTTCAAAGATCTGTAATTTCTTGATTGTTGGTATTCCCTCGATCAATATAGACTGTGACATTCATATTACTTAGTGAATGTTGAAATTGTTTTCAAAATAGGGTGCTTTGTCAAAACAATTGATTATTAAATATGCATGTATATGCATGTGTATGCATTTAAATATATTTATATATTGCTAATATGTCATTTAAAGAGCTCTAGAATGTGATTCAACAGACCCAAGTTCAATTCCCAACTCAGAAAATGACTATGCATAATTTTGAATAAATCTCTTGCTCTCTCCAAATATTATTTTCCTCATCTATAAGATAGTTAGAAAAGATGACTTCTTGTTTCATAAACTAAAAAGAAAATAAATAATTTTATAAAGATTACTTTTAATGTACTTTCCAGCTCTAATACTCCATGGTATCACAAAATAATTTCTAACATTATTTTTTGAGATAACAAACAAAAATGATACGAATAATTTATAGTTATGTGAATATACACAAGTCAACTTCCACAGAATTAAATAGTAAGGACCAAAGGGATTCTTAGTCATCAGATCTGAGATTCAGAGATTGAAGGAGCCATCTAGTCCAACCCCTTTATTTAACAGATGAAGAGACTGAGTTTTCTCCAGAGAAAGAGAAGCTATTTGCCCAGAGTCATACAGGTAGATGCCAGAGTAAGGATTCAAAATTAAAGCATTTTCCCACTAAACCATTTCACTTTACTTTCTCTTTCAAAAAATATATTTCCCCAAATAACTTTAATTATGTATTTATCTGTTCCAATTTCCCCCACTCATAATATCTTAAATGCATCAAACCAACCAAGCATCACTTCCATAACAACAATAGCAGTCACAGAGGAATCTGAAGATTCCTTGGTGTGATCAAGCTTCATTCACTTTTCATTGATCATTGACTCTTCTGCTCCAACTGTAACATTGTTTTTCCACCAACCACATCTTAAAGTATTTCACTCATAAAAACTTATCCTTGAGTATCAACTACAAATTTCCCAACAAGCTATAATCTAACTTCTCCCAAATTGTGCAGTTTGGTTCTGTTCCATTTCTAAATTGATATGACAAGGCATTAGTTATGGAAAGGAATAAACATTGACTAAGTTGCCCTTGTAAATGTCCACCCACATTATTCTGGGAATGGAAAACAAACTTGAAATGTTGTGGAAAGACTAATGAAGAATAAGCATGATAGAATGCTAAGCACGCACTTACGCCATAGTGGTACAAGCCAAGTCACAAGTACCTCAGTAGAACTGTTCAATTTCAAATTTGTGGATGATTCTTATCTAAATGATTTTTTTTACTTTCCCTGTCAGAGAGCTCAGCATCAAATACAAATGAAGAGACTGAATGCAAGCCTGTGAATGGTTGGAGGGATTTGTCTATTAACTTTTAATTTCTGAATCTTATCTCAATAAATAAATATATCTGGTTACCTAAATTAACCATTGCATTTATGAACTTCAAAGACATATGACTTCCTTTTAAACTGAGCATAAGATCAATTGTTACCAATTTCTTTCTTCTCAACTATAGCTTTCAAAGAGTTTAAAATGAGCAAACTACTAGGGGTGGCTAACTGGCTCAGTGGATAGCACACTGGCCCTGGAGTCAGGAGGACCTGAGTTCAAATTTGGCCTCAGACACTTAACACAAGACTAGCCATGTGACCTTGGGCAAGTCATTTAACCCCAATTGCCGTGCATTCCCCTCTCTGAAAAGAAAAAAAAAAGAAAAGAAAGAGCAAATTATCCCTGGATTAGGCAGTGCATCACCTTTTTAGCTGAGCATCTTTTCCATTGCTGTATTTAAATTCTAACAGGACCAGCCTGGGGCAAAATTAGAAAGCAAGAACTCATAACAGCTAGCTAGCATCTATAGCTAGAATGTATATAGTGCTCACAGCAACTAGATGAGAGAGTAGTTAAAGCACTGAGCTTGGAGTCAGAAAGACCTGCATTCAAATCCAGCCTCAGACACTTACTACCTGTGTGACCCTGGGCAAGTCAATTAACCCTATTTGCCTCAGTTTCCCCATCTATAAAATGAGCTGGAGAAGGAAATGGCAAATCACTCCAGTATCTGTGCCAAGAAAACCCCAAATGGGGTCACAAAGAGTCAAATATGACTGAAAAACTACTAAAAATATAGTGCTTTAAGGTTTGCAGAGCATTTTATAAACACTATCTCATTAGACTCTCACAACCCTGGGAAGTAGGTATTATTATTAACTCCATTTTGAGAAAACTGAAGGTTTCCACTTAACAGAGGTTAAGTAACTTGCCCACAGTTATGCAGCTAGTAAATGTTCAAGGACAGATTAGAACTTGTGTCTTTTTGACTCCAGGCCCAGCACCCTATCCATTGTGATACCTAGATGCCCTGTACTAGTCTTTGACAATAAATAGCTCTCTTAGATTTTTACCAATTAAGTAGATATTAGTAATTATTTAGGAAGTGGGGGTTGGAAGGGAATGGTATAGTCAGTGATCTTTCTTGTATCTCTGAAATCATACCCCATAGGATTTCAAGCCATAGAGTTAATCTAGTCCATAATGCTCATTTTACAGACCTGGAAGCTGAGGCCCAAAGAAGTGAAATTTAAGGTTTGAAAAACACATCTCTCACAACAATCCTTGCATAGTAGGCAGTACAAATACTCCTATTCCTGTCTTACAGATGAACAAACTGAGTTTGTGAGGGATGAGAAAAATTACCCATGAGCACACAATAAATGCCTGAGGTAGGATTTAAACTGAGTTTTCCTGATTTCAAGCACAACACTTTCTCCACTGCGTCCTAATTCCTCTCAGAGTAGGCCAAGAGTATCTGATTGCTTCCCACATTTCCTTTCTGTGACTGTCTTCCACCACCACCAATCCTCTGGCCCCCAGTGAAATCTCCATTCTCGCATCATTGATCCCAGGTACAAGTCCAGTGTTAAAGGATCATAAATGTAGAGCTGGAAGAGACATTAGGAAACTGAGGTCTAGGACATGAGATTTGAACCCAAGTCTTTTTCCTCCATTGCCAGTGTTCTTTCCAATGAAGCACTGAGTTAGTTTTCTCTTATCTGTTTCTCCTTATATCAAAACTCATTCCCAGAAAGGAATCCAATAAAAATTTACACCAAGATGTAATTAATTGATTTAAATCATTTTTCAGTTGTTTTCATCTCTTCATGACCTCATCTGGGTTTTCTTGGCAAAGATATTGCAATGGTTTGCCATTCCCCTCTCCAACTCATTTTATAAATGAGGAAACTGAGGCAAACAAGGTTAAGTGACTTGCCCAGGTTCACACAGCTAGTGTTAAAGGCTAGATTTGAACTCAGGTCTTCGTGACTCCTGGACCATTGTTCTATCACTGCACCACCTACCCGTGCTATGAAATAATTAATACAACACCATATTTGCTACATGTCCTACCTCTCAGGAGATTTGCATTTTAAAAGAAGACAAAACTCAGTCCCTTAGATCTTTACTAATTAGGAAAGAACAATAATTATCTGGAAGGGGAGAAGGAAGTGACCTCTCTGATTTCTCTGAAATTATACCCCATAGAATTTTACAGAATCAGAAACTGAGGCTCTAAGAAGTGAAGGGAAATTGAGAGGGCCTCAAAAGTCATGTCAGTGAGCCAGGATTCAAACTTTAGTCTCTGCACCAGAACTTACTGACAAACACAATGTTACAGCAATGCCATTTCCACAACATTGCGTCCCATAAGTGGCTATAAAGCCATCCTGCATTGTACAATGAGAACTCTCTTTAAAAAGGGATGACCTGGCACAGACACAGAGTCATATGATATGGAGAGCTTCATATACTTTTTTTCAACTTGTACTTTTTTATTGTTGCACTCCTTGTTGGTTGTAATTATGGGTGTCTATAAATGGCTGGATGGTAAATTACATGGTTGAATGTGATAACCCATTCCTGACATGATCATTTCTTTGAAAGTCAATGTGAGCCAGACTTTTGTTCCCAAGAATTAACTTGAGGGAAATAATACTCAACTTGAAATGCGATGATTTGAAGCCAAACAGTCATATATACTCAAATACAGTCCCTGCTAGATGGCAACTTTATTATCATCATAGATACAACCCACTGATTCTTGGCTGCCATCTGGCTTCCCTCCTGCCTCCCTAACATCCTCCAGCTACCATTATTTTCCAAGTGAATGGACTGTTTTACAATCATCACATATCTATTGCATGATGAATCCTGATAGGTGCTAGAGGGGAAAGTGATGGAAGGCTGAAATAATACATGGAACCAAATGAATGGATTTGATCCCTCCAAGGAAGCTTGACTATTGCTATTTCATCTTCCATCAATCTTGTCCCAAGCTTTCTAGGAGAAATACAGTGAAACCAAGTCAGTCTCTCCTTTGGTCTCAGTGACCCACGTGTGAACAGATGAGTGAAGCTGCACAGGGTCAGTTTTTATCACTTCCAGCTACTCTTTCTGCCCTTACTCCAATTTTCTAACTGGCCATATGAGTTCTAAGTAACTGACACGCTGGCCTTGCTGCTAACCAATGCAGAAACATGTAAAATGGGCTGGAGAAGAAAATGGCGAAACACTTTAGTATCTTTGCCAAGAAAATCCCAAAAGGTCATGAAGAGTGTACAGGCCTGAAAAACTACTAAGCAATGACATACATGTATCTATGAATTCATGCAGTTTATATACATATATGTGGAATCCATTAAACATGTAAACACAATTATTTTTCATGTTCTTCTTGCCATATGTTGTAAAAAATTTGACTTGAAATTCAGTGATTCAAAATCCTTTTTTTAAAAAATCCATCAATACTATCATTTTTGTAATCCATTGATTATCTATAAGTATACTTTGTGTACATGTATGTGTGTATATGTATTCATTTGTTTGTGTGTATGTATGTGTATATATATATATAATCATTTCATTTTGTAGATTAATATATTAAAACTCAGGGAGATTAAAACATTTGTCCTGGATCACATAGTTAAAAAGTATGAGATATGCATGTATATGTATGGGTGTGTATACCATACGTTTCTTCAATGGATTCTGGCAGTGATAATATAGACAGATATTTTTAGTATTATGAGATACAGATATATGCATATGTACACATGTACATTCTCAATGGATTCCTGAAGTGCTAGCTCAGACTTACCTTTTCTTTTGTATTATGAAACATATATAATATAAATTATATAACAATATAGTATTGCATTATACATATGTGTACATATATATTTGTGTATATATATGTGTGTGTATATATATGTATATACACACACATTTCACTGCCAGAAAATCTATATATATATATATTCAAAATCCCAAGGGAAAAAGAAAACCTATACTAGCATTTTAGGACTCTGTGCTTGTGCAGGTTTTCTTTTTTCCTTGGAATTTTGAATCACTGATTTTTCAGCTGAATTGTTTTCTTCCCCAATGTGGGAAGCAAAAAACATCAAAAAGAGAATATTTCCAATCCAAGTCCTTCATTTTACATATGATGAAACTGAAACTCAGTGAGATGAAGCACCTTACCCAGGGCTATACCGCAAGTAGCAAGTAACAAAGCCAGGATTCAAACTCACATTATTACCTCATTTTTCTACTAGAAATGGTAATGTTCCATATAAACTCAAAGTATTCTTATTATTAATAATTCTTTACATTTCATCTGACACAGACCTGTGAGATATGTTCTCCTGCAGGTTGATGTCACCTTTGGTGGGATGGATGCAAAATGAGCTGGAAGAGACTTTATCTCCCATCTTTGTGAAACTAAAACCATTGCTAGGATCATAGATCTAATTCAGTTCAATTCAAAAATCACTTTTAAGTACCTACTGTTCTCCAGGTACCATGTCAAGGACTGGGGATACAAATAAGAAAAAGACGGCCCTTGCCCTCAAGGAGCTCACTATCCACTAGGGGAAGACAATACACAAGGGAAAACTAAAAACTGGGGTTAAGGCACCGAGGGGCACTTGGTATAGGGTCAGTGATGTTCCACAGAATAGAAAAGAAGCAGAGCTGCTGATGGAAAATGGAGTGTTGCTTTCAAAGTTTTGAACCCTCTCTGAAGGAAGTCTTTGGGAGAAGATTATGGCTCCCCCTTCAGCTCTCCAATCAGGGAGGTAGTTGAAAAGATGTTGAGTATCCAAAAATACAAACATCTAGAGCTGCAAGTTCTGCTTAGAGGCTATCGAGTCCAACACCCTCATTTGATGGATGAGGGAGGTGAAATGGTTAACCCAAGAAGATGATGTGACTTGCCATTAATGATAAAGGCCACTTGGGTAGTAAGCATCAGAACCCAGGTCATTGAACCCAGGTCTTGGGTTTCCTCAGTCAAGGTTTTTTCCATCACACCAGATTCCATACAGTTGCTCAGATCCAACATCCTACACAATATGGTGTCAGACTATCCTAAGAGAAATTCAAAAGATCGGAGATACAAAGCTGGAAGGGATCTCAAAAGTTATCAAATCTAAGCTCTTAACTAAGATCTAGCGATATGAAGTGATTCACCCCAAATTATATAGAAATTGCAAAACGAGGATTTGAACACAAGTTCTCTAAATCCAAACCCAGAGGGTTTTCTGTCACTCCCTGTTCTCATAGTCCTAGCAGGTCATGGGATGGGACTTTCTGGACTTACTGAACTTTCACAGTGAGTCAAGGGAATCAATATATATATATATATATATATATATAATTTCATTTTGTAGATTAAGATAACAAAACTCAGGGAGATTAAAACATGACAAGGACACCTAGCAAAATCTGCCTGAGGGCCTGGCACCCTAAGAATTATCCTTACTTACTCAGAAGAGATAGTGAAACCTTACACATCTCTTCCCTTGAAGTCAACAACAACAATCACAACAACACAGTTTGGTCCCCATGCTATAACTACATAAAAAAGGGAAAGGGGAAAGAGTAACTGAAGGATTCCTTTTTAAATGAACGTTTGCATTTATTTCCTAGACAGTGCCACAATCCTCATCTAAAAGGCCATTGCTGTTGACCACATTTGTTTCAATCATTCTTTTGGGACAGAAAGGCTTGTATAATATTGCTTTATTCCCTCCAACTTTCATCTGAGAATCTATCCTCTTATAGATTGATATCACCTCAATATTTAGATATGGACCCCTAAACCTTTATATCCCTTCCAATTGATTCCACCACCCACTTTTGTCTTTGAAAATGACTGCCACCAAAAAAAAAAAAAGAAATAATGAGGCCTCCCCCCACCAATGAGATCAGTTAATGTTAAATAATAATAAGCTTTCATGGTGGTTCAGGAACAAAAATCTGTGACCTCCTTTGCTTGCTTAAATCTAGTGTTAGTCAGGAACTGCTTTCCTGGATGACCAAGAGCATATCTAATCCCATTTTCTTGGCAGGAGGGTCCAGGAGTTTTTCCACAGAACTAAAGGGCAAATAAAACAAGACACGAGAAGATGATAAACTGGAGATCAAAAAGCAACAAGGGGATGTTCCTCTCTCAGATTACAGAGATCTTTTTGATGCCCCCTCTCTGCTCCTGAATGAATTGGGAGCAATTTGAATGTCTAGAGGAGGTAGGAAAAGTACCCAAGGGTCCACTTAGTTCCCAGTAGATTGCTACTAGGTAGGAAGACTCATAGTTCACTAAATAGGTAGTTCTACCATGTCAAACTTCCTAATTCTCCAAAGAACCTAAAGGCTACAGATTTTTTAAATATGCTAAGATAGCAACAACTTTTGCTGAATATATGTTTGTTCAATGAAGGGATTTTTGTGGCAGCAGAGGAGTATTGAGACAAAAGCAATCTACCCCACCACCTCCATATTGTATCATCTCCTTCTTGTCCCTTCACCACAAACACAAGCCTAAGAAAGTCTGTTTAATGGCTTGGTATCCTGGAGATTGGCCATATCCTTACTATGAAAAACCATTAAGAAACCCTGAAAATGGACAACCCCAGTACCAGTGAAATACTTTGTGATGTTCTTTGAAATGGTGGAAAGGATTCTGTCTTTAGAGTCAATCAACTATTTATTAAGTGCCTCCTGTGTCCAGGACATTGTGCTGGGCTCTAGGAATTACAAAAAGGTAAAACAACTATTGCCCTCAAGGAGCTTGCAATCTATCAGGAGAGGCCACATGTACACATAGAAGCATATACAATATACAACAAGGTAATTTTGATGGACTTCTGAGCTGGCTTCTGAGTCAGAAAGACTCGGATACAAGTCCCTCTTCTGATACTGGATATTGTGGTTAAGTCATTCAGTTGTGTCACTCTTTGGTTTTTTGGCAAGGATACTAGAGTAGTTTACCATCTCCTTCTCCAGTGTGTCACCATTTTACAGATGAGGAACTGAAGTAAATAGAGGTTAAGTGACTTGCCCAAGGTCACACATGTTGTAAGTGTCTGAGGCTGGATTTTAACTCAAATCTCCCCAACTTTGGGCCAATGTTTTATCCCCTGTACCACCTAGCTACCCTTCTCATAATGGATATCTGACCTCATGAAAGTCATTTGTCCCTTCAGGAAACTCTCTAAGTTGCCAGCAGGTGCCAATTTGTATTGATAGATGTTTCAGGAGTTCCATATGCCAGTGAACTCACAGATTCCTCTTAACTCCCCTCAAAAACTGTAGGGAAGAGAAACTTTAATTCAAATTTTACCTCTGATGCTAAGTCATTTGACATGTTTTATCTTTAGTTATTTCATTTGAAAAATGAGCATAATGAGATCTACAAGTGCCTGCTTCATGGGGATATTGGAAAAAGTAAATTCATTTTTGCAAAGTGTTGTGCAAGCCTTCAAGCACTTATAAAATCAGCTATTAGAATTATTACTGAGGTATCCCGAGTTTTTATTTTCATAATTGTTCAATAAATTAGTGGAAGGACTTTAAGCAAATGGCATGAAGATTTAAACAGAGCTATTTCTTATAAGTTTTAGGTGACTATTTTTCCCCTGGATATATATCCACCCTAACTTTTTAGAAGTTGTGCAGCACATTCCAACATGGGAGCTGATGAGAATCCAGGGATTCCATTACCATGAAGCCTTGTCCAAAATTACTACACTGAAAACAGTGATGCTTTACCTTTTGTATGTCGTGAACCCTTTGGCCATCTGATAAAGTCTATGAACCCCTTTCTGAAAATAATGGCTTTCAGTCAATAAAATGAAACACAAATTCTTTGTAGTATTACAGAAGAAACCAATTACACTGAAATATTGTTATTAAAATATTTTTAAAACAAGTTCACAGACTCCAGATTAAGAATTTCTCATCTATAATGAACCACTAGGACCAATCATACATCACCAAAACCCATAAAATATAAAAAAGACACAGAGCAAAGGCCTCTGATACATTTTCTAGATCCTCTATAGAGAACTCCCATATGAATGAGGACAGTAATGGGTGGGAAAGTATGTGTAAGTTGAGATCTGCACCAGTGGGAGTAATACCCACACTAGCAAGATCACAAATATCACAATATTGATATGTTGATACTGCTATAAAAGGTTTCCTTAAAACTAATGGCTCTGATAACAGAAATTGACATTAAATTCTAATCTTAATCCTAAAAGGTCTCCACTACCAAAATGTGCTCTAGCACTATCCCTAATGCTTGTTGTTTGGGTTTTGGGGGGTTTCTTTTTCGTAGCATCAGAGCTACCATATGTGGAAAGACTCTGATGGAAAGGAAAATTGTAAAGCAAAGCCAACTTGCTTTTCATTTATGCAAAAGCAAATCTGTTTCCTCCTCAAAATTGTTCTGTAGAAATGTAAAATACCTTGGTAATGGGAAAGAGGTTATTTTGCCCCCAAAAGGCAGCTCTCAGAAAGTAATGGGGACAATCTTGATGCTTTCATCCTTTTTTTATCAATAATAGGGTTTTTTGTGGAGAAGGATGCATTTATTGCTTCAGAATGGAAGATGTTTTACTTAGGATGAAATTTACAGGAAGTGGAGAAAATGTCACAAAGTCAAAATTCACCCCAAAGTGAACAAGTTGTGCCCTTCTAAAAAAGAATTCTATCAACGTCTTTAAATTCCCAAATGTTCTGTTCTTCAGATATAAATTGTAGTCTCTTATGACCAAAAAAAAAATCTGTTGGGCTTGGGGTTTTTTGTTTGTTTGGGGGTTTGTTTAGGGTCTTAGGGGGGTTGCATAAACATCTAATAGTATGGTAATGGAATGGACACCTTTCAGAGAGGTTATTTCAGAATTTACCTGTCAAATTGGACCCTTAAAGGTGCTCAGTACCCAGAAAGTTGTTGTAGAACAGGGAGCATAAGGCTGCAATGAAGTCAGGGCCCCCTATGTCAGGCTGTGGCAGGTGTCCTGTTCCACTAAGAGTGGGCCACATACAGTATTATTACAAAAATGTCCATCTGGAGAGGGAAACAGAGGAAGAAATACCAACATCCTGGTAAAAGAAGTTGAGAAAGGAAGACTAAGAAGCAGAACCAAGGAAACAAGCCCCAAAGGAATCAATCTCAGCAGGGAATCAGGCTATAGGCACTATTACTTGTCATTTTGGTAGATTGTACACCCAAGGATCTCTGATTCTCAGGCAGTTCTGATTCCAATTGTTGCAAAACTTCCCTAAAACCTGATCCTCCTCAGGATATTTGGACAGTTGATCCTGAAATAATACCACTAATAGGAAATTCTGAAGTCAAATACCAAAGAAGATTAGATAGATGATAGATAGATAGATAGATAGATAGATAGATAGATAGATAGAGATAATGATATAGAAAGAGACATATAAATAATGGTCTAAAAACACTAATAGTGTTTTTAGGTATCTACAGAAAAAAGCAGTATACAGCATTGACCAGAGATAATGACTACTCTAAGGATTTTGTTGTTTCCCAATAATTCAAGTTTGCCATATTGCTCTAAACATAGGCAAAAGAGATTGCTTTGAAAAATAAAATACACAAAATTTCCATGCAAAAATATACTTATTCAGAGCTTTTAAAAAAAACAACTTTTAAAAATTCAACCACATGTTGCATCATTTTACCAGCACCATTCTCTTGCCATTATTTTACTGCTCAGATTCTATAAAGTTAACAAAAATGGAAAAACTTATTGTGGAAGAACTGTGGAAAAATAGGAACACAGATTCTCTCCTGGTGAAGCTGTGGATTGTTTTCCTATTCTGGAAAAAAATTAGGAAGAGACTATCAGATTTTTCTCAAAATTACAGAACTTCCAAGTTGGAAGGGATCTCAGTTGCAAGTAGAATCATTATCATCATCATAGTATTCATACAGCCGTTTCAGCTTTGTAAAACACTTTACAAATTTCTCATTTTGTCTTCTCAACAACCCTTGGAGGCAAGTGCTATTACTATCCCCATTTTAAAGATAAACTAAAACAGACAGAGGGTTAAATGACTTGGCTAGAGTAACAAAGCTAGTAAGTGTCTTGAATTCAGGTATCTTGAACTCAGGTGTCTTGAACTCAGTTTGAAGTCAGGTCTATTGGCCCAGGCTCTATCTATCAAGTACAAACTATTCTTGAAAAATAACCTTTTAGGGGCGGCTAGATGACACAGTGAATAGAGTATTGGCCCTGGAGTCAGGAGGACCTGAGTTCAAATTTGGCCTCAGACACTTGACACACTTACTTGCCATGTGGCTTTGGGCAAGTCACTTAACCCCAATTATCCTGCCCCCCCCAAAAAAAATAATAATAACTTTTTACCTGAGAAGTAGTCCTCCAACCTTTGCTTGACAGCTTCCAAAGAGGGAAAACTACCTATTACCTAATATAGTTCTTTCCACTCTGGAGTATCTCTGATTGTCAGGAAGTTTTTCTTTTCTTCAGACTTAAATTTGCCTCCTTATAACTGCTACCATTACTCCCAGTTCTGCCCTTCAAGGCCAAATAGCAGAAGTATGATCCCTCTTTAATATTCCATCTTCTTTTGGCCCAAGGATTCCATTACTAGGCTATATACTCAAGGAGATTATTGACATTATAAAAAAGATGCATACATGCAAAAACATTTTCATTTTTATGAAAACAAAAGGCTAGAAACAAAATATATGTCCAAAAATCAGTTGTGAGATTGAATAAATATGTATGAATGAATTTTAAAAAGCATTTTTAAGTGGTTACTATGCACCAAGTATTTTGCAAAGTACTAAGGATACAAATAGAAAGAAACAACATGCATGGTCCAGTGATATCCAGGGAAAGACATTTTGATTTGTAAAATTTGGAAAATCATGAGTAGATACTCATCTACTCATTCATCCATACAGGAGTAGATTGATGTATTCTTTCAGGGACAATGACAGAGTTGATTTGATTACAATTCTAAAACTGGAATAAAGAGGAGAAATTAGTGTATAAATATCCAAAAGTATATAGGTAACTGAGGCAACCACCAATCAGTACAGTGTGGGCCCAGGGCAAAGGTTCCAAGAATGAAAGAGTTAAGTCCTCCAGGGCTTGGTGCCTGGGCCAAGTCACATGCTCTTTGCTATGGAAAGATCATGAGAATAAATGAATATGAATGCAATAAAATTTATATTTGTGTGTTATAAGGAATGACAAATATGAAGAATTCAGGAGAAGAAAAGGAATACCAAGTATTTGTAGATCCCAACGAATTAAAAAATAAAATTTTGAGTCAAATACAAGGCCCGACGATACAAATACAAGGATAGTATTGGTTTGTAGTAAGGCAAAATCCTTCATTTCTGTTAACAAATGGTAAACTATAAAAGTGGAACATGACACATACTATCAGTTTCAATCATAGTGTTGATTTTACTTAATATTTTCAGAGAATGGAATTTGTAAAAAAGATTTGCTTGGATGTTTATCAAAAATGGATTTTTAAGTCAGATTTGGGAGGAAATGTATACTCTAAATTAATGCTGCATATATTATTTAGATTTCTTATTCCTCAGAGATTTTGTTTTGTGACAATTTCACTCAAGGTTGATGGCTCTGCCCCACCTTCAGCCCCTACACACACATGCCACACATTCATGAATCATTTCCATCATAAATTTACATGTATTCACCAATAATTTAATTCCAGGAAAGAACACATTAACAAAGGCAGAGATGCCAGACAAAAGAACTGAAATGGAGGTGGCCAGTTTTGATTATCTACCAGCTGCCAATATGCTTTTGTACATATTTAATTTGATGTAAGACTAAAAAGCAGAGTCAGTGGGAATGGTAACCTCCAACCTAATACACTTATTCTACTTCTGCTTCTGTTCATTGTTCCTGCCAACAAACTCTCCCTACATCTTTATTGTCCTTCCTTATTCTACTTCTAAAGGAATATCCTCAAAGCACCTTCTTCCAATGTGTTCTTATTCATTCCTATTACTGGCTTTTGCTAAAGCTAATTGGATGCACTGGGCTAGGGAGCAATGTTGTCTCTTTCTTGATACTTAAACTTTTCTTTCTAAAGTGCATCATATGATGTTAAGCTTCCATTACAATGCTATATACACCAATCCTTTTCCACATTTATGACTTCGCTCATTAAGTTTATATTACATTAGAGGAATTTACTAATCTCTTTGAAATATTACATGGTCATAACACAGAAAAAAAAGGGGGGTTGAATGTTTCTACTTCCCCTGGTTTCTGAAGAATTTTCAGGAAGAATTACAGAGCAATGCTATTATAGGGAGTAAGGGAAAGGAATAAGCATTAACATGGCATTAACATAATGATACATTAACCAAGGCACTGTGCTAAGCACCTTTGATCTGGACAACAATCCTGTGAGATAAGAACTATTATTGTTCCCATTTTACAGTTGAAGAAACTAAAGCAGAGGTTAAGTGACTTTCCCAGTGTTACACAGCTAATAAGTGTCTGAGGCCAGATTTTAATTGAGATCTTCCTGATTGCAAGCCCAGGGCTTTATTTACTGGGCCAACAGCTGCCTAGTATCACCTAATATTGCCTAATATTACCTATTATCTAGTATGTCTCTACTCCTCTAAATCTGAGAAATAAATTCTTTCTCTATTCTAAGATATACAAGATAGAAGAATTTGACAAACCTTCCTTCTCAAGCTTCACTTCAAATCCAACAGTCATCTTTTTCCCATTAAAACTCCCATTTAGATGAAGAGATAATGAATAAATTTGTTTTTGGAAAAATCTTGGCCTTTTGGAATTTACTTAGCTGATATGAGTCCATCCTGTTTTTACTTTGCTAAACACTTCCTGAGAATATAAGACCAAACACATTCTATTATGTGTTGACCCTTTCTTCCCCAGCTGAAAGCTGGTATTAAGTATCAATAGTCCAGATGCCAAAAATCTACTTAAAATTATAGTTCTTGCAAGAAACAAATTTCTTACCCTCTATTTTCAAACTAAAAGTTTTGAAAACCAAGCATAAATTTAATTGTCTTTTTAAATAGATATTTATCTATTTATCTTATACTATCAAGAAATAATTTGGTCTCTTATGGATTATGTTATTCTTCTCTATCACTGCCTAATGGTCAGTTGGTAGAAAGTCATCTATTAACAGGAAAGGGGCTTTCAAAGTATTTATTTATGTCTTATTCTGATGCCTCATCATGGTCTGGAAATGACTCTGGATTCCTAAGTTGGCAAAAAAAATTTTGGTCTGAATTGTAGAAGACTTTTTTGTATGTTATAATCCCTACCTTACTAAAGGTAGCATTTAAAGTTCCCCTGCTCAACAAGGTTCTTCTTGATCCCATTCCTAGACACACACACACACACACACACACACACACACACACACACACACACA
>NW_027185655.1:77331860-77347458 GCF_028583685.1 Petaurus breviceps papuanus
CACACACACACACACACACACACACACACACACACACACACACACACCAAATTTACTTATTTGAATGCAGGCTGTTTCTCTATGGAATGTAAACTGCACGAGGACAAGGATAGTTTCACTTTTATCTTTTTATTTACAGTATCCAGCCCTGTTACTGGCTTATAGAAGAGTTATGTTTTCATTAGTAAAGGACAAACTAACACCACTGAAATTGTACATTCTTGAAAAATATGGTAGAAACAAGATGAAACAAAGTGAATTTGTACATACCTGAAGTAGGAATCCAACTCAGGTCTCCAGAGGCCCAACTTCTGCTCCA
Source organism: Petaurus breviceps papuanus (assembly GCF_028583685.1). Lineage (NCBI taxonomy): Eukaryota > Metazoa > Chordata > Mammalia > Diprotodontia > Petauridae > Petaurus > Petaurus breviceps. Next base: position 77,332,180 of record NW_027185655.1, read on the forward strand.
TCATAGCTGAAAGCCAGCTTGGGGACCAAAAATTTGCTCAGACTTTGCTAGATCAGGCACAGACTGTCCTTTTGAAACAGAAATTAAAGGAAGTCTTCTCGTTTGAAATTTATCTATGACCAACTAAGATAATACTTCAATCAATTTTGTTTTACCTTCATTCGATTACCAATAAACACAAAGACGTCTTATGATATCTTTGGAAGAGTGGGAGAGAAAGTTGTTATTCCAGCACAGTCATTACACTAGGATTGTGTTGAGTTAATTCACTGTGCTGATTGTCTTAAGGTTGTTGCCAAAAGGAAAATGATCATTTAAAATATTTTTCTTATCTCTATATTTGAATTAAATTGGAAAAATCGTCCATTGTCTAATCACATAGACTATAGGAGGCCAGATTCACTAACCCATTACAAAAATGAAAGCATGACAACTGAAAAGAACTTTAAATTTTACTACATTGTGTTATAATCTTCTCATTGGGTCACCATGACTGCAGAAAGACAAAGCCTGGACTGGGTTTAAAGTTATCAAATACACTTGCTGAAACCAATTATTTATATAAAGGACTTCCTTTTTTCATCTTTTCCTGAAAGGAAAAGAAGAGAGAGAAGTTAAGTGAAATAAGGACCCAAAGAGAAGAATGGCAGGAAATGAAGCACTTATCTTCAAACTCCAGCTGTACATACACATTGCTTATTCCTGACAAATCTTAGCTCATGGTTCAATCCTAAATTTAAATAAATATACATATATATGCACATATACATATATATACATATATACGATTTTTTTAGAATGTTGGCCTTTTGTAGTTGCAGCTTTCAAATGAATAATATATATGTACATGTGAGTTTTGCATAACAGATTCTGGCACAACCTAAGCATTTGCAATTCAGAACTCTCAGGTGTCAGCACACACACCCTGTTCCCCATCCCCAAATAGTTATTTCCTTGCTCCTATCCAGCTCAGCCCTACCCCCACAATGTCTCATTCCAATCTGCCCCCTCTTCCACGGGGCCTTCTGGAATTCTTGCTCTATCATTAACAAACTTCCAACAAACTTTTCCATTTTCTGGGCCTTTCTGAGACTTGATTCCTACTTAATGACACTGCTTTCCTTGCTACCCTTTTTCGTACTGGCTATACATTCTTTTATACCGTTTCCTGCCTGCCCTTGCCCTCACAGACTCTCCCTCTACTACCTTCATAAAGCAACTTTTCATCCTTTAGGGTTCATGATAACGAAATATCTATTGATTGCCTTCCATTCTTTTTTCCTTCCTCAATGAGTTCAGAGCCTTACTTTCTTTCTTTCTTCTTTATTTCCTGTTCCTATACTGGAAGACTTCAACATACATATTGACATTCAGATTTCCAGTTCCTCAATCTATTCAGACCCCGTGATCTATTCCTCCACTCTACCTCTGCTATGTACAGAACTGGCCATAACCTTGATTTGCCATTTCCCACAAGTATTCAAGTTCCATGTTCATAAACTCAACAATTCTTTTATAAGAACATAAACATATGCCATCTTTCCCTGTTCTTTATGTCCCTTAACCCTGTTCTTCATTCTCATTGTTACCTCAGTTCCCTCCACTCTTCAATTCTTTTCTAGGTGATAACTCCCACAGAAGTTTTACTCTCCTCCCTTTCCTATTGCAATCCCTTGATGAACCAACTCAGCTCTATACTATTGGCTACTCTCAAATCCTTCTCCCCCTTGTCCTATAGTGAATTACAACCCCAGATTATTCCTACTACCCACTTCTTTCATTCTTAATCACTGGTTGCTTATTGGAGCTAAAGGAAATCACAAAACTATAATTATGAGAGTCCTCTACAAATTTAGTTTGTCTAATCTCAACTGGGCCCTAACTTCAGCAAGGCAAATATTCTATTCTTTTCTAATCAATTTATGCCACTCTCCACAACCACTGTTCCAAACCTTCTCATCTCTGTTTAAACCTCCTTTGGTACTGGTTGTTGACTGACTGATTTGTGAGTGATCTAATAGTATCATTTTCAAATCGGGAATAATAGAACAAAAAATAAATGCTGTGAAATCAAGGGAACAATTTATACAATAACCACAACATTGTAAAGGCAAACAGCTTTGAAAAACTTGGGAATGTGGAACAATGCAAAAGCCAACCATGATTTCAGAGGATGAATGATGGAAGTCTGCTACCCATATCCTGACAAAGAAGTGATGAAATCAAGAGACCGAATAAAATACTTTTTTTAGACATGGCCAATGTGAGATGTTTTTTTTTTTTTTACTTAACTATGCCTATTTGTTACGAGAGTTTTTTCTCCAATTCGTGGAAAAGTGATGGAGGATAGAATATCTCTCTTTCCCCTCCTATCATCCCCCATAAAAAGAAAGAAATAAATGACAGTCATTGAAGTATTGCTAATAACACAGAAAAGAATAGGATGTAAAGCCCAGATCTGGATTTGAGAACTGGAATAATGATAACAAGGGATAAATTAGAGGGAGAAGGGTGCCAAGAATTCCTTCTCACTAAGGTTTTCAAAAGATGACCTGGCTTTTTACTGAGTCTGTATTTGAGTCCCAAAATCCAAAGCCCCAAAGGCTACTATGATTTAAGTCTGAACCAACCCTCCTGATGCTATTCTTGCTATCTTTCAAATAGGAATGCAGGTCCCAACATCCAGTTGATGGACTGGAAGTGCCAGCTTCTCAGTTGCAGTGTTCCCTACCCCTCTGCAACTAAAAGGCCATTAGAATGTCTCTCTGAGGCTACAGCTTCAGTGGACACTGTAAACTGAAAAAGCAATACCCCACCATTAACCTACCTGGTAGTCAGCTACCCTGGCTTTAACTGACAGCAACCAAGCCTGCCTTTCCACTGAGTGGTGAGGAAGGACAACTTTGAACATCAAGGATAAATAAACAAAAGAAGATAGTATCCAACCTGATATAATTCTTTGTCTGTTTTACCATCTTGCATATCTTATGCTTGCCAGGGACCTCAGAATGAATGAAAAAAGGTACTGGGTGATGGTGGATCATCAAAAATTTTGGAACATCTGGGGAAATGATGATCATAATAAAACTTCTACAATTTCCTCCTCTGTTCCCAACTGCCCTTGTCTCAGACCCTGGAGATATGTGACTGTCTAGATGAATTATGAGAATCTAGCTTGAATAACTTGGTGTAGGCCTTGGTTAAATGTAAAACTGATGTACAAATTTACCTCTGTCTCTCTAGCACCTTGCCAATTTGTAGTTACTCAAAGTCCAAAAGTAGTCAGTAATCCTTTCTCCCAATTTCCTGAGGTATAATTTATCTGGCCAGGTAACTAACTCAACAAAGCCAGTTAAATGCTCTAGTATCTCAACACTTCTCAGGTTTCAATTGCTTATAAGTATTTTTAGGGTCATATGATTTTTCTCTTTATTTACTTAGGATCTTGTGGTGTTTTGTTAAATTCCAAACAAACACCACATAAAATGAGCACTTCCATGCATGTATCAGAGCAGAAAAGAGGATTCCATATGAAACTGTCTATCTCAACTATGTACAGGTGGATATTCCTTTTAATTATACAAAAAATTCAAGCATAGAATTTTCAAAGTTGTTTTGTTTGTTTGTGATTCCTTCTCACTTTATTTCCATTCCATGAACTGAAAATGTGGAACTTCAACTATATGATTGGATATGATGTCCTTTTAGAACATTGAAACTGCTTCCTTGTCTTTTTATATGTTAAATATCAACTGTTATGCTATAAATAAATGAGTGGCTATTTAATGTTATTTACTACTGGAAAGGTGGTGATTAGAGAAGAGGAAAAAAGCCTATATTGTCAATCCTCTAGTTTAAGTTCAGAATTCAGTCACTAAGAGTTTCTTTTTGTCCAACTCAGAGGCTGGTGATTTGATAGGGTTGAGTTACCTGTGCATAGAGAAAAACACAAGCCAGTGCACCTACCTAGTGTTAGTAGGGAATTATAGACATCACCTAGCATACCCACTGAGTGCATGATACAGCCCTAGGCAGGGACATCAAAAAAAGAGGAAGAAGGGTGAGTCTTCAAATTATGGACTGGTGAGCTTAATATAAATTTTGATGGCATTTTAGAATTAAAGATATGGTTTAAGAAAGATGTACTACTAGAAAGCTGTGTGTGTGTGTGTGTGTGTGTGTGTGTGAAAAAAGACATGAGTCCTGGCATACTGTGTTATGAATTAATTCATTGATTGATGAAACATTTATTAACTTCTTACTGTGGGCAAAGTATTGAAGATACAAATAGAAAATAAGATAGTCCCTGCTCTCAAGAAACACACATTCTGACGGGGTTAACAACTGTAAAGCCAATCACAAGCAGCTCTTCCGAAGACTGCTGCAGTGAATAACTTTAAAGTTATGATCACATAGTATAGTGAACTCTCTATTTATTCAACAATAAACTAAAGCAAAACATTCAAAACAAAATAACATAACTTATTACTAAGGTGGTCACATAGTCTTACACAAAACATATCATTCAATAAGTCACAATCTCCTCAATCAACATAAGGTACCCATCTAAAGTCTTATTTCATCTTGATTGGAGACTGGAGACTGGCTTCCAATCATCCTTAAGCCAATCATTCTTAAGGAGTAATCATCCTTACATTGATCATCCTTAACAGGTAGTAGAAAGTACAAAGGTCATCCACCCCTAGGTCATAATAAGTTATAATCTCATCAGTCAGCACTAAGTACCCAAGTAAAGGTCCTTTCATTCTCTTCATCTTAACTGACTTCCAAACTCCATGGCTCCTCCCTCCCAGCTCTTGCCTAGATTCACCTGACTATTGCCTGGATTCACAGGTAGGCAGGTCTCTGATTATAGCTCACACAGACTACTCCACTTCAAGCTCTACACAGTTTCTGTTTCTAGGAAAACAAAGCTTAACAGACCCACAATATTTACACACATTAAGCTTAACAGAGTTACAGCAATATTCACACACATTGCCAGCACTATCATCTTCCCTGTCCTTCCTATTCTACTGTTTTGGCAAGTTCCTCCCATCATGGGCTCCATGTGATGATGTTAGGTCTATTAAGAGCAGGAAAGATCCCCAAAATCCCTTAAGCCTATTAAGAGCAACACAATGATATTGTTTCCAAAAACCGACTTGATAAAATCACAGGCGAGGCTCCAAAGGCATTTGAATGGCTGAAACAAGGAGCAAAGTACCACTTTGCTTGCCATTACAACAACACATATGGAAAATTTCAAGTGCAAGTCAGATGGAAAACTTTCATGGTCTTTAGGGTATTGTGACAAATCAGATATCAATTCCTCTTCTTTAATGTCATTCCCATTGATAAAATCATATCAGCTTCTAAAGTCAAACAATTTGACAATTCCAAGAACTTTGGCAGCAAAAACTTTTGCAGTTTATTTGCCAGTATAAGTCAATAGAGTATGTTGGCAGCTGAAAAAGAAAAAAAAAGTAAAAACAGGCTACATTAATATTATACTTTGCTCTGAACAGCCCTCATGTCACAATTTTAGGTAGTAATTGATAAGCTAAAATATGTCCCAAGGATAGGGATTAGGTTAGCAAGTAGATTCAGTCATGCCATAAGAAAATTAGCTGATAGATCGCCAGCCCTGGAGTCAGCAGGACCTGAGTTCAGATCCGGCCTCAGACACTTAACATTTACTAGCCCTTGGGCAAGTCACGTAATCCCAATTGCCCTGCCCTCCAAAAACAATAAAAAAAGAAAATTAGCTGAATGAATTGTGGATATCCGACCTGGAGAGTGAAGATATGGAGAGGAAATAATTAACTGGTCTCTTATGTTTGAAGGGTTGTCATGTTAAAGGCAGATTCGTGTCATTCTGTTTGTCCTCCAGAGAACTAAAACCAATGCAGATGAGAGAAGAGGAAGAGATTTCATCTTAATACAAGGAAAAAGTCTCAATAATTGGAACTCTCCAATAATGGAATGGGTTGTCCTATGATTTCCCTATTACTGGAAGTTTTCAAGTGGAATTTGAATGACCTCTTGTCAGGAATATTGTAGGTCAGATTCAGGCTCTGGATATGGGTTGATTAAGTTACCATTAAGGTCCTTTCCAACCCTACAATCTTATGATATTTAGATTCTACCTCATGGGAGAAGAGTGCCAGTTGTCCACATATGTTTGTAATAGTCAATCATATGTGAAATTATTAGTAGCATTTTTGGGGGAAAAACACTAATTTGTTTTAAGTGGCTAAATCTTAAGTGGCACATTTTATGATCACAGTGTAGGTGGCAATATTGAGATGAATAAGTAGAATAATGCAACAAATAGGGTACCAGATTTGAAGCCAAAGGACAAATCGCTTGTGTGTCATTTACTACCCATGTGACATTAGGCATGCCATTTTATTTCGCTGAGCTCCATTTTCTTCATGTTTAAAATGTGGAGATTGTTTTTAGATGTCTTCTAAGATTCTTTTTCATTTCAAAATCTATTGTCTTAATTAGAATTCATCAGGCCTCATAAAATTATAAAACAGAATGACAAAAATCCTACTCCTGCCCGGCATCAAGGCTCTAATTTCCCTTATGATCCTTGTCTACACCTCAGGAGAGACAGGGAGTCTAAAGAATGTGAACTCCAAAGAGGAAGAAGGAATCATATGCTCCTCTACATAGGGTTAGATCTTGCTGAAAGCTCAAGGGACACACAATCCTCTGACTCAAAAGACTTGGTTTTACCAAGACATCAAAGGACTCTAATTCAATGATGATGTACCCATTCTTCAAGGGACAGAAAATCTCATAATAATGAGCAAGGGTCTCTTAAACGTCAGAGGGTTTTCCCCAGGATACAGCATAGTCAGCCCTTCAATTACTTGACTAAAAACTGAAAAGCTCTGTCTAAATAGTCCTGATTTTCCTTTGAGCTATCCAGGGTCCTGATTTCATCAAAGCTTGTACTGACTGTTAGTACAAGTACTGTTAGTACTGTTAGTCATCTTATGAACATTCTTGTACCCAGAATATTTTTAATTCCACTTCTTGCCCATATCTGACTTGTGTGCTCCTATGAATTGATTAGAGTCCTATCCTACCTATGCAAACACACTTATTGCCTGTACTTTATTGACTGCCTTAAACTTGCTAAACCCTATATCACTTGGCTATAATCTGATCATCCCATATGGGGAATATAGACACTTCCAAATTCACAGCAGTTATATTATCATCACCAACATCCTCTCCTGCCTACCAAACACAAATGTAAGATATGAATTCAACCAAGATATAAAAAGTGTTATCTGATTTTAACTTATTCTTTGTTAGTGGGATCTCTGAAAGGGATTAGGTAATTGAAATTATGTGAGCCTCTGACATCTCCTGAAATGCCCTAATCTTTCTCACTGGTGATATACGCAGTAAATTCAAAATGTAAACTTGACCATTTAAGTTACTCACCAGAAAACCTTGAGTTCCATAGGATCTTGGCTTTTATCTCAGACATCTCATCCCAGATGCTAGTAACAGAATGAGCAATGAATGAATGACTTTCCAAAATAGCATTCCCCCAGACAATCATAATCATTATGAGTCCTACTAAACAGGGCCAAGAATATAAACTGACAATTCAGAGAACAAAAAGGAAACTGCTATCAGGAAAGCAGAACAAGGGCTACACCTTATAGTTCTTTATAATCCCAGATCGCCTTCATCATGGATAGAGAGGGAACCTAAAGGAAATTGCTGTAAACCTCACATAATTTTTTAAACACAAATTCCAAAATCAATATTCAAATTAATGTGAAATGCAGAGAATTTGTTAAGGTGAAACAACATGGACTTTATCTAGATTGTCATTAAATCCATGTCATTAAATTAAGTCACAGTAATGAAAAATAGGAAAATACCTGGATTTAATTAAATAGTATCAAAAAAATTAAGTAGGTAGAATAATCAGTCTGACTTAGGGTCAAGAAGACATGATTTCAAATCCTACCTCAGAGACTAGTAACTGTCTGACCCTGGGTAAGTCATTTAACCTAACTCTCAGCCTCAGTTTCCTTATCCATAAAATGGGAATAATAATAACACCTACCTCACTGGGTTGTAGTAATAATCAAAAGAGATTCCCTATGCAAAGTGTTTTGTCCTATAAAATATCATAAGAAAAGATTAGTTAGTTCTCTGGGGAACTCTTTCAACTCAATGGGCTGTGACTACCATCTAAAGTACAGTAATTTTCCATTCATCCAAAAGGGTTTTTCTTCTAGTTATGGTGGTCATAAATCACACACCAAAGAAAGCAAATGATTATGGACCATGGAGTCTGGATAGTGCTTTATGCTAATGAAAAGCCTAAACACAAAGTTTCTCATTGACGATCCTTGAGCAGAAAACCATAACTGAATTCTGTGGAGCACTGTCAAATGAGGAGAAGAAAAGGGACTTGGATCTGTGATTTCATAGATATAGGTAAATTCTTGGAGAGGCAATTCATTCTACCAATGCAGGTTGGCACATTCTCTCCAACTTAAAGCTGTGAACAGTTGCCTAAAATGCTGAGAGGTCAAATAACTCGCTCAGGATCACAGTCACTTTAAGTTAAAGATAGGACTGAAGAACATGTCTTTTTGTATCCAAGCCCAGCTCTCTATCCACATCACCATGGCCACTCTGAACACAGACCAAATCACAGAAACCAAACTTGTTCTTTGACTGACTGACAGAGTGACATCAATAGCACATCACACTCCAAGTAAAATTAAAGTTTTACAGGCTGCTGGAGGTGTTCAGCCTTCTAAATGGGCAAAAGATCTCTAGCCACCTGATTTCCTAAGCAGCTTCACAAGCATCATCTATGAACCAAACAGTCAGTGGTAACTATGTTATTAACCCTCATATATCATGATCAAAATTAATGCAATTCTTCTATGCTGTCATGCTACCAGCATTGAAAGAATGCCCATTGACATTATTTTTATATACACATAAAGATAATTAAATTCAATTAATAGGGTCATCTAATTTAGACTTTGAAGGGACCTTAAAGATTACTGAGTCCAACCCCTAACTTTACAAATCAAGAAAATGAGCCCTAGAATGGTGAAATGACCTGAGCAAGGTCACTTAGCTACAATTGGGAAAACCTGTCCTTAACTGGATTTAGGGTAAGAAAACTTCGGGTTATCTGTCTATCTAGCATAGTATAGAATTAGGTATTATATGGAAATATGATGCACAAGATGAATAAAGCATGAGTCCTACCCTCAAGAACCTCACAGTTTCCTGGGAGTCAAGAAATAATTAAAGAATAATACAGAACAATGCACCAAAAATATACTTTTTCAATGCTATAGAAATTAGATTAGGAGGAGTCTCTCATCATCCAGTTTAGGCTTGATCAAACTTGAGCTTGGCTTTGAATGATATAAATAGATATGGGGGGAGGGAGAGGAAATTCCAATATAGCAAAGACATAATGGCAGGCACTAGCATGGTATGATGGAAGGAAATATGTTAAGGAATCCAGTCTGAGACTGAAACAAAAGGTTTGTGTTGCAAAGTAAAGGGAGATAAAGTGGAATTAGTAAGGAGGGGTCAGGTTATAGAGGCCTTTACAGGTAACAGAATGCCCCAGAAGCTGTCCTATGGAAAGAATCCCAAGTAGTTATGGCCTAAGTAGGATGAGAAAATACTTTAAAGACACACTAAACAACAGCTTCAAAGAATGTCACTTTGACATTGACTACAAAGAAATGGCAGTTGCAGACAGACAAGACTGGACTGCAATAATAACAGAGATATCCCATTGTAAGCAAAATCTAAGTATTAAAAGGGAAAAGTCACAAATAACAACAGACACTACATGCATTTGTAATAATAACACAAATAATAACAGACACTACACACATTTGTAGCTCCAAGCTACAAATGCAAAAGAAGCTTTATTGTATGATTCACGAAAAATTGTGTTACTCTCACTCTTTATGTTGACATGTAAATGTAATGCTATTAAAAATCAATACAGGTAATAGTTTTTTAGGTTATGAAAACAAACCAATAACCATTACTTATTCCATAGGGTTGGTAAAAGCCTCAAATTATATTATGTATTCAAAATTCCCTGCAAGCCTTAAGGTGACATATAAATGTCCATTATTATCATCTATCTTCTTTTTTTTTTGGTTATTTTTTGGAGGGGAGAAGGTAAGGTAATTGGGGCTAATTGACTTACCCAAGGTCACACGGCTAGCATTTTGTGTTAAGTGTCTGAGGACAGATTTGAACTCAGGTCCTTCTGACTCCAGGGCCAGTGCTCTATTCACTGTACCGCCTAGCTGCCCTCATCATCTATCTTCTGATGTAAAGTAGTAGAGCTCAGCAAAAAATCATGAAAAGGCAAACTGTTATAGTAGAAAGAGTTCTGGACTTGACATCAGGAAGAACTAATGTATGACACTTTCTAGACATTATCTAATTTGATCCTGAGAGATTAATCATACAGTTATTATTATTCCCATTTTATATATGAGGAAACTGAGATTGAAAGAGCATAAGTGACTTATCTAGAGTTGCCCAGCTAGTAAGTGCTGATTAATTGAGATCTCCTTGACTCCAAGTCCAGTGACACAATCCATTCTGGCATGCTGCCTCTCAGCCCAAGAGCTGGGGGTTGAGTTCTACCTTCAATACGTCCTAGCTTTCTGATCATGAGCAAGTGACCTCATCTCTCTCAGTCTCAGTTTCTTCATTTGTAAAATAGGGATAATAATACTTGTGAAGTTCATGATCATGAGAGAGTTCCTAACTCCCATTGTCAGTAGCAAGTCAGGTACCCAGAGTTCAGCAGCTACACTCTCATCATGGCTATAGGATTCTAGTATTATAACTCAGCCCCCACTGGCGTGATTCCCCCACACACCATTGGTACTAAGAGTTGGTACAAAATATCCCCCCAAAAGTACACCATCTCCCACAAGTATATACAGAGGCCAGAGGAAAGTCCACTCTGGCTTAGAGACTATATGTGGTAAAAGTATTACCACAGGTCTTGGAAATCCTTTCATTGAAGCCCACAAGATTTTCCCCTTAGATATAGTGTAACTTTTCTGCTGGGCTTGTTGTAGAGTCCTTGAAACAGCTGCTTTTCCTCAGTGTGTCTAGTTCTCATCTCCCAAAGCAGACACTGCCCTCAGACTTAGCTACTTATGGACGCTGCTAGCATTCCAGAGAGAAATCTGAATCCTCTGGCACTGAGGTTCACTAGGTCCTCCAACAGAGGGGAGGAGGGGAAACAGAAAAGGAAAATGAGTGTAAGACCAAAGCCAGGTCTCCTCTTCCTCCCACTCCAAAATATCTTCTTAGTTTCTATCATTAAGTTTCAAGATGCTTGAATACCTGGGTTCTGAGTATATGTGTTATTTCTTCAACCAATCTAAACATAATTTTGTGTACCATTGGTCCTGTTCATCCGATGGCTTTCAAAGATATCTTAGTTGATCTAGGACTTTTTCTTCATTTAAACCATAAAACCAATTATGGATTGATTCAATCAGTTAGAGTTCTCACGTGTTTAAGATATTAGGATGTACCATCTTGTCACTTGCTTTAAGTAGAGTGAGGTAATTGCTTGACTCAATTGAGCCCCACCCTTAGACAAGTAGGGTATCTATCTCACATAGTGAATGGGAGGATCCCAGGAAAATAGTACATGGAGAATCTTACTAAACATCAGCCATGATTATAATATCATTGGAGAACTTTCCAAAGATATTAGGATTTAATATAAAAGATAAGTACAGTAGATCTTTGAAAAATTAAAATTTCTAACTGCTTTGACCATGCTTAATAAAGGAGATTTGGGGAAGATATTAATTAGATGGATGCCATAAACTACTGGCATGTGACTAAAAGTCAAAGGATGTGGAATATGAAGGCAAAAGACTGTTACATCCATTATTTTTTTTAAAACACTGACTCAGTCTAGGAAAAAAACAAGAACCCTAGGACATTAAACAGAACTTCATATATGAAGGAGAAGAGGCAACTTTCATGTTGATGGCCAAATTTCACATTCACTATTAGTAGAAAAAGAAATATGACCCTTAGTTATTTGAAACCTACAAACTGTTTACTTAAAAAGATATGTAAGGGAAGAAAATGAAGGAAGAAATGAGTGACTGACTTGAAGGGAAGATTGGTATCTTAGGACAAAAAAAATTGTGTTAACTTCAATCTTCTTGTATTTTCTGTTTGTGTCTCTGTTGTAGCTCTTTCCTATGCTGTTTCTCCTAAGTTTCCTTTCCTCATTCTGTGGTGCTTGGTTTGTAAAGGGGAGTTTTCTGTAGAATTTATTATAGATGGGGCACAAATAACAGGTATATAAGGATAAAGATAGAGAAAAGAAAAGAAAACAAGACATATTTTACAAAAAAAATACAAAGGAAACCAGAAAATGATTCTTTAGGTATTTCTATCATATCTAAGAAATGAATAAAGGGAAATGGTGTCCTTTCATCATCAAGAAAAGAAATACTCAACCTCAAAAGATAGATGTATGTAATATCCCTAATAAAATAGTCTTCTGCAAGATGACGCCAACATGGTGGAGAGCAGAGGCATCAAACATATGGCCCACCAGACCACATGAGGTCCACAGTACTCCCAAGCACTGGCCAAACCAGATTAAAATGTAATTAGGAAATATATAACATAAATAAAAATACTTTAAAACAAAGGTAATATTACATTTTAAAAGTAAGTTACTATATGGCCCACAGGAATCCTTGGATTAGTGACTTTCCTTGAAATTTGAGTTTGACATGACTGGTGTAGAAGGATAGTTTTGGTTTTGGAAGCAGAGACTCTGGGTTCTTGAAACTGGCTCTGCAGGAAAGTTATTTTAGACTGTCTGGAGAACAATTTTCTTAGTAATAAAATGAGGGGTTAGAAGTCAGAGGTTCTTAACTTTTTTTGAGTCTTAGACCCCTTTAGCAGGTTAGTGAAGCCTAAAGTCACTTTGTCAAAATTATGTCTTTGAGAATATAAAACAAAATATATTTACAAAGAAAATCATATATATATATATATAATATATATATGCTCCTCAAATTTCTTATAAAAGAAAGTTCATGTACCCCCACTTTAAGATGGAGATGATCTCTAATATCTTTTCTAGCTCTAAATCTATTATGAAACTGAAATCAGCAAAGGAATTCTACAATATACTTAATATGTAAATTGAAACAGCTTCACATCTGAGACCTTGCCTTCCACTATTCCCCAATATGAATGTTTAGTGGAAGGGACTGTGAGACCAATATCCTTGTTTTCCTACTTAAACATCTGCTCGTGCATCTCTCCAGGAGCTCTTGATCCTCCAACGATGCCTCTTCATCTGCCAACTCTTGAACCAAGAAAGTTTACTCTCAGGCATCTAGTGTCTCTAGTCTGGGCTCAGAAAATGGAAAAAGAAAATTCAAAAGGAATCAGGAACTTGAGGTCCAGAAACTCCCTACTCAGGCTCTGTAGAAAAATACAGGTCATCCTCTGCCATGTGCTTCTTCAAAGCTTCCATTAAAGGCTCCTGGCCATTAATAGTGCTACAATGTCCATACCTGCAGAAATTTTGTAATATCCATGGAAGAGAGGTAGAAAGAGGAAAGATAGTGCACTAGTTTGTCAGATTCCTCTTGTATGGCAGTTCAAAGGAATGACTTTTCCCACAAATTTCTGCTCCCCTTTTGGGGAACAGTTCATTTTGCCAGAAAAAAAAAACATCCTCCAGGAGATGTCAAGGAGTTTCTCCAAACCAACCAATTCATCTTGAGGGCAGTTCCATTAACTGAGACAATCAGAAAGATGCCTTCAGTCCTCCTGACAAGCCAATAAACACGTCGACAACCTTTATAGGGAGAGGCTTTCAAAAATTCCATATTTTCAAATTTAAGGAACTGATCAATGAATTCCATTGAGTAGTCCCTGGTTTGAAAGTTCTTTTGAACCACTCAGACAAAAGTTGATTCATAAGAACAAAGCATTATAGTTTTGTGTGAAATGTTATTATTTTACCAATAATTCCTTTCCACTTTTCTGTTTCAAACTTTTAACTATATGTTTGAGGGGAAAATGTCACATAGCATTGAAATAAGTGCAAGGATTACCAAATGATGGTAATACAGAGAGGCATTTAGAAATGTGCTGTACTGTATTGTCCTGGGCTTTTCAAAAGTCTTTTATTTGAATTTAATACTTTTCTCCTTCTTGTAAAGCTGGTTTTCTTTCTCATTTCTTTAGTAAGACAAATATTCAAAATTATGGACTTTGCACTGAACAAACAGTACAACTCTAAAATGGAAAACTTCATTCAGAAGGTCTTTACATAGTGCCTATGTCAGATACTGTGTGCACTCTTACATAATTAAAAAGTAAGTTAGCTTCAGTGTTAGAGACAGAAAGTCACTACCCAGCTGAATAGTGGGGATCGAGCAAAGAGAATATGAATACTATTGTACAAGAGCTTTTCCTTTTGTCATAGCTCACTTAAAAACATTTTAAAAAAAAAGTCCTGCTGTCTCAAGTGTCTTCACCATTCTAGACAGGTTGGACCTGATTATAATCCCATTTAGAGAATCATCACTAAGCAAGGACACCTGTAGGGCATAGAAGAGTATAGTGGCAAGGATAGTGACTTCTCTGTTAGAAGCCTTCTTCCTCATAGGACATTCTGTCATCCAGAAAAGTGGATGTCACCTTCTTGTACATTGCTGGCCTATTACATATACCATAGCAGATTTAAAAAAAAAAAGAAAGCAATAATCTATTTGTATGCTGTGGAAATTACATATTGGTAATTATGGACTCCTTGCCCTAAATGGTCTTATTTCAAAAAGATCTTCATGTTTCCTCTATAAGAACATGGAACAAGATGAAAAAATGACCCTCTGTGACTAGGTAATCATGTTGTCGTGGCTGTGGGTCACAGAAAGGGTGGAGATGGAAGCTTTGATTTTATAAGGGCTTTCAGACATCAACTTTTCACTGAAAACAAAAGGAAAAAATAGGACTTTGAAGAATTTGGGGGGATGGGCTTTTTTAGATGACATTTTCTCAAATGAAAGTTAACTCTTCCAAGGAAATCTGTCAAATTAGGAGAGCTCTCATTAATGAAGTTTAATTTAGGGATGGCCTCCAGGTTACTCCAAGTTCTGTAATTGTTTACCTATTGTCTTTCCAATGCCTACCTTCAGAGTGCACATAGAAGGCACATAA
>NW_027185655.1:77347468-77409863 GCF_028583685.1 Petaurus breviceps papuanus
AGACTGAACCCAAACAAATCAGGAGCAGGCCTTGGGGGCAACTGAATCAATGGCAGCAGTGGTGGATTCAAAATTAATGTTGATTGGGGCTAATATTGCCTCTCTATTACTTAGATTTCCTAGTTATAGAACTAGATATAAACTAAATGCCTTAATGATTCTAGTTGACTGATTTCAAGATGCATTTTTTTCTCATTATTCAGAGTTGGATAAATAAAAGCAAACTTCAATCAATATATTTCTGGAATTTTAGAGTGAAAGCACACCCCCACCTTATAGACTGGGAATTACATAGATTCAAATATTCTTGGCAGCACCTTTTGTAGTAGCAAAAGGCTGGAAAAAAAACAGAAGTGTCAAAACAGTTCGCAATACTCCCTAGTGCAGTAAAAATCTTATTATAATGCATTGGGGACTAGTTAACAGAATAAATAAATACAATAAAATATAGATAACATTAATACATGGTTTTCTAAGTCAACATTAAGCCTGCAGGGATCCTTATGTGTAGTTCATCACCACCAAAGAAAAAGATCATAGTCTAAAGACTGGATAAACAAATTTTGACACATGATGAAATATCTCTGTGCCATAAGCAAAAGAGAAAATGAAGGATTCAGAGAAGCTTGCGAAGATTTGTCTAGGGAGTTAATAAATATTTAACAATTGATTTTATAATGACAAAGGGGAAGAACACAAAAACAAAACTGAATTCTGCACAACTATGATAACTGAGAAGCTTGATCCTAGAGAAGGCTTTAGAAAATCCATCTCCCTCCCTTCTCTGCAGAGGTGGGGGCCTGTGGGTGTGAAATATTACAAATGCTGTAAGATTGATAGTATGTGCTGCTTGCTTTTATTGAACTGCTTTCCCCACCTCTCTTTAATCTTTGTTCCTCATTATCTATGGGAGAAAAAAAAATATTTACTTGGAGATAAATATAGCAAAAAGATAAGATATCAAAATGACTGAAAATTCTATTTTTTGAACTTTTAAATCCCTATGCTTACAGAATTGACATCCCATATATAGCTAATGGGTGTGACCTACTTCCCAAGGTTGCTGTGAGGGTCAGATGAGATCACAATTGCAAAGTACTTAGCACGGTGCTGGCACATAGTAAGCCCTACATAAATGTGAGCTATTATCATTATTATATTCCCCACACCAGGTGAAAGATAAGCACTAGTATGCTTGTTCTGGAAAGCAAGTTCTTCTTCTCATAGATTTTTAATGGACAAGGTGGCTCTTGTAAGCTGGAAATTTCAACATCAAAGCTTGGCAATATGTGACAATTCAAAATGTTTTTTTTTATTCTAAAAATTCTATTAAGAAATTTTACATAGCTAAAAATTGCCACCAGGAATTGCCAATAAAATTGGCTTTTATCCAGCCACACTAAAAATGTGCTGAGTGCAAAGATCAACATTCAAAAATGCTTTAATGCACAGGAGACGGGCTTTAATCTAATTTTGTGTATTGCTTGTTGTGACCCCATATTTCTCAGGCATATCATGTTCTACAAAACAGGCTTTCTACAAAATAATGACCTACTAAATGCATGACATTGTACTCATGTCTCAAGGAGCTTCCAACCTAGTAGCATAGGTGTGAGAGAAGATAAACAGGAATAAACACCCACTCCAATATTTGTGCAATTTTAAAAGACTTTAAGTTATAGATAGGTTGCAATCTGTAGCTGGAGAAAGTACTCATACCAGCAATTCCCATAAAGATGAAAAAAAATTCACAAGTCTCTTAAATATTGACATAAGTACTTAGGAGACATTCAAAGTGTTAGAAGAACTCAGAGAACAGAAAAATTACTACCAACTGGAATTGGGAAGGATTTCAGGAAAAATGTGGTGTTTGGAGCTAGATTTTGAAGGATAAGAAAGATTTCAAAAGGTTGAGACAGAGAGGGAGAGTATTTCAGGTATAAAGAAGGTAAAAGATCCTAAAACACATGTGAGTTCAGAAAAAAAATAAATCAATAGAACATGTTTAGAATCCTTTGACATTTGTTTTGTTCTATAGCAGTAACAATTCTGATTTATGGTGAACTCCCTTGGAAAACCCTTTCAAACTAGATTTTTTTGCTTAATAATATTTGTAAGGAAAAGTGTCTCCCCCACATGTGTAGTGAGGCTCTATTTGTGGCACATGCATGCTCAAAGAAACTTGAAACCTGAACAGTCCCCAAAGGGAGACTGCTCTGAGTAAAATCCCAAAGGGGACAGACCATGAAGAGTCCCAAAGAGAGACTCCCACTTGAAAAGTTCCCAAAGGGTGGCTGGGGAACTGAAGCTTTCATCTCTCACCAGCTTCCCCATCCACCTTAACACAGGGCAGGCCTTCATCACCACCCATAAGGAAAGACTCCCAAACCAATGGGCTTTGGGACATGGGCTAAATATTCAAGAGTAGAACTGCTCAGGCCATTAATATTATTGCCAAGTCACATACTGAGTTTATTGACAACTCCTCCAAAATTCCAGAGATGGCTAGAGGATCCCTCAGATTTAATGCAGACTGTTCTGAAAAGGTTGAATAGGTGGAAGACTTGAGAGAGGGCTGGGTGGAAGGTCAGAGCACTATCCCTGCCATCACTATGAGGTTCATGACTCTTTTCTTTTCCTAGGAAGAAAAGTCCCTGAGAAAGAAAATGAGATTAGAGAAAAGAAATCACAGATGGAAACATGTCAAGACTTGTAAGGATTTAAAGGTATGATTCCCTTATTTTCTTCAGACAATATTTAAGGATAATAACAATAGCAAGCATTTAAAGTTTGCAAAGGGTTTTATATATTTTATTTCATTTTTTATCTTCACCACAACTCTGTGAAGTAGGTGATATTTTTTTACATTTTACATCTACAGGGAGACAAAGGTTAAGTGACTTGCCCAGGGTCACACAGATAGGAGGTTACTGAAACCAGACTTGGACTCTAGTCTTCCTGACTCTTGGTCCATCACTCAGCCACATAGCTGCCTGATATGTTTTTAGTAGTCTTAAGATTCATCACATGTCAAGTCACTGCTTGAATGGAAAATCAAAAAGTGAATTTTTTTATAAAATGTAGTATCAAGCTTTATAGATTGCTAAAGCGGTGCATGAAATATTTTCTTGTTAATTACTAGTTATTAGTATAACAGTAAGCACCCTGGTCCCAAAGGCTGGGTGTGCTACATTTCAATCCTCCACTTTAGGATTCTTTGGTAACAAGACTTTTTGAGGAAAACTAAGCCAATGGCTCCATTCCCACTTGTGTTCACCCAGTTCTAAGAGGATCCCCATTTAATGACAGAACAATTGGATTAGCTTTATATAAATCTATACTTCAAAATAAATAAATAAATAATAGATTTTATGGCATAGCAATAATAAACATACAAACATTCCCATGCACACACTTGGGGGTAACAAACTCAGTTGAGTAAGAACTGACTGAAGCTGCCCTGGTCTCCATTTCCAAGCCAATGAATTGCCTGGGCGCTGACCAGACTTGGTCAATTCCAGCTTGTGATTATTTTGTTGTTCTCTCAAACTCTCCCCTCCAGAGATTGCCAAGCTTTCTTTGTGAAAGTTTGCTTGTTATGTAAAACAACTTACTCTGTGAAACTGTGAGATGCCTACCCCTCCCACCTGGAGCCTAGTCATTCTTTCTGCTTTTGTACCCTATATAAACACTATTCCCAAACCCCTCCTGGAATACTCCAGCACATTCTGTGTGGCACCTAAGCTGCAACTCACTGCTCCCTGGCCCCCCATTAAAGACCTTCATTTTTGTTGTATTAACTGTTTTCATTAAAATTCAGTTTGATAGCAGGGAACCCTTTGAACCACCTCAGTCTCTAGAGAGGGGAAAGGAGGGGAAAGGGGTCTCCTTAGAAGGAGAAGCAGGTTTTCAATTTAACACAGTTCCTTTTTCTACTACAGTCCCTCCAAGTTCAAAGTCCAAAGCACCC
Organism: Petaurus breviceps papuanus; assembly: GCF_028583685.1. Taxonomy (NCBI): domain Eukaryota; kingdom Metazoa; phylum Chordata; class Mammalia; order Diprotodontia; family Petauridae; genus Petaurus; species Petaurus breviceps. The sequence continues at coordinate 77,351,439 of NW_027185655.1, forward strand.
TAACCCATTGGGCTAAAAATCCCAGGCACCCTGATTTCTCAGGGCTTCCTTGCTGGAGCTGACTAGTAGCAACATTCAGTCTGGAATCCTGCCTCCATAGTTTAATTCCAGATCCAATGGTAATTCTACCACTTGCAACTAGAACCATAAAGAACAAGCAAAACACAACCCCAAACCCATTTCTCAGGGATACAGGATAAGAAAAGAGGAAGGGAATGTGTATGTGTGTGTACATGTATGTATATGCATGTACATGTGCATACACAAGTGTGTATGTGTATATATACATATGTGCAGATATATGTGTATATGTATGCATGTATAGTATATATGGATATGCATTGCATGTGCATATGCAAGTATGTGTGTATGTGTTTATGTATGTGTATGTGCATATGTATATATGACCTTCATTCTTTCTGGACAGTAAAGGAAAAGGCAGAGTGACTATTCCAATTTTCTAGTTTCAAAGAAATAGCCTGTTCCAGCAGTACAGTCAATGAAGAGAGTGTTGCCACCCACATCAAAGAGAAACAGGATACATTCTCCCAGAAGTTGGTCCTTAGTCTCTCCCACATGGGTGCCTCCATTTTAGGTGATCTGGGTATGTGCAATGTAAGGTCCTGGTTAAAATACCACAAATAAAATCAAGTCAATTATAAAAATAACTTGCTTTCCCAAATATACAAGAATGTTAAAAAGCAGAGCCAAAATAAGAGATCAAATAAGGTTTATCTCTAGAAAACTTTTAGACCAATAATCTTCTTAGGTTCATCAATTTAAGCAATATTTTTAAGTAGGAGATAAGAGATCATTTTCATTTAGAGAGATTTGGCATGGAGGAAGGCAGTGGCATATAACAAGCAGAGCCTTAAAGGAAAAGAAGCATTTGTATAGAGACATGACGGGTATGTGTTCCAGGCCTGAGAATTAGCCTTGAAAAATCCACAGAAGCAAAAGACAGCTGTCCACGATCAGGAGCAGCCAGTATTACACACAATCTGGCTAGAATGGAGAGTCACACAAAGAAGCTGAAGGGAGGCAGGATAAAGAGGGTCTTAAAAACCAGAGCAAGAAGGTTTTATTTTATCCTCTAAACCACAAGTAGCTACAATTTAAAATGTTTAAAGCCTCCACGAGGCATATGGAGGTCTTAATATTTCAATTCAATTCATCAAACATCTATTAAACACATTTTTAAGAGAGGCAGCCTAAGTATAGAGTATAGAAAGATAGCCTTGGGGTCAAGAAGACTTGGGCTCTTGTCTTTCCTTTGACACAAGTTGACAGTCTGATTTTGGGGGACTTCTTGGTGCCCCAGGCAGCTCCAGAAATCCATAAGCTATAGCAAAGTGCCAATCTACATCAGCAGAGGGATTTTCTTCACTGATTGGCTGTTGTATATACCAATGCATGTATGTTGTATATATGCACACTGACTATAGAGAGAATATAGAGAAAATAGAGAGAGAGAATATAAATATAGAATACATCCTGCCTCCATACTTTAATTTCAGATCCAATGGGGATTCTACCACTTGCAATTAAGACTAAAAAGGATAAGCAAAACAAAACCTCAAGCCCAATATATTATATTCTTTACTTAGTATAGATGTAATATTGTATTATATATTTCATCTATATAATATAGTCTATATACAGTCATATATAGATACAGTCAATGTGCATATATACATATGTATATTATATGGACTAGATAGTGACTATATAGACTATATATAGATTCTAATAGACTATATAATAATATATATAGCATTATATAGTATTGTATACTATCATATCTATCTAATATCATACTATTATAACAATATAATTTTGTAAATTAGGTTTAAAAAAATTTTTTTTAACTGAAGCTATCCCAGAGAAGTTAAGATTCTTGTTTAAACATTACAAAAGAGTAAGAGGCAGAATCAATACTTGAATCCATTCCATTTACCCCAAATCTATCCATTACACCAGGTCATCAAGTGACTTAAGTTCTCCTTCATTAGCCTACCTAAGCCTAGATCAGGATTGTAAAGAATGTCTTTGGAAGTCAGCATAAATATTAAATAATGGAAATTTCTTGATTTCATTTTTCACATTTTAAATTGAACAGCTAATTTCCAAGAAGCTGCTTTGCCCTTTCTATTATGGAAGAAATGTTCTTTCACATTAAGCATTGATCCAGAAAATTAACTATTTTGCCAAATGACCATTGCAGAAAGCAAAGTTTTTATAATTACAGGAACAGAGATGTCAGCTGTAAGAGAAAAGCTACAGGATCTCTCAAGTATATCAGCTAGAGAGCAATTTCAAGTGTGAAATTACAGGTGGAAGTATCTTAGAAGAAAATGTTTTTCTTCTTATGAATTGAGAACTGGGTTTGACACTCAAAATTCCTGCCTACTTAACTGACAAGACCTCCACTTGTGTTTATCCATTCAAAACCAATGCAATAAAAAAAATCAAGCTGCCTGGCTTGGTGATCAGATGATTGGAATAAGGGAAAACAATCCAGTTTCATTGTAAGTTCATTTCTCAAGTGCTAAAGGGAAGTTTATAGATGTCTGGGTTATTCATGAGGTGAAGTAGATTGGCAAAAATGCAAATATTCTCTGCGAACCTAAAACTAACCCTGTGAAATTCACAATTGCCTATTTTTAAATCTGTTCAATGATAGCAAATTCTGGTTATATCTGGATCTTTGAAAAGCTTCTCCAATCTTGATGGGCAGAGACTCAGACAGCTGTCACTTAAAAATAGCAGCTTTGGATATCATAAGAAGGCTGGAGAATCACAGACTCACCTATACAAGGAGGTACCAAATGTAGGCATAAGATCATAGAGCTGAAGCGATGTTGTTCAGTTGTGTCTGACTTCATGGCCCCATGGACCTTACTGTTTATGGAGTTTTCTTGGCAAAGATACTAGAGGGCTTTGCCATTTCATTCTCCAGTGGTTAAGGTTGGTTAAGTGACGTGTGCACAACCAATGAGTGTCTGAGGCTGGCTTTGAACTCAGGTGTTCCTGACTCCAGGCCCAGAGCTCTATCCACTGAGCCATCTAGATGCCCTTATTTTATTTATGAAGAAACTGAAACTCAGAAATGTTAAGAAACTTGTCCAAGATCACACAGGGCAGAAATGGTAGAACCAGGATTTAAACTCAAGACCTCTAGATAACCATGGAGAAGGGAAATACATGTACTATATATAATTTCCCTGGTAACTTATCAAAAGGTCTAAATCTAAGAAGGTTGCCAGGGAACCTAAACAATGCAAACATCCCCTTCCTGAACCCACTAGACTTTCCTGAGTCTGTCACTCGCTAGAAGCCACCAAACTATCACATGTTCCAAAATCATTTTTAGTTGACCTTTGAGCAAATCACTTGCTTCTCTGGTCTTAGTTTCTTTATCTATTAAATGGCACAGAAGGGGTAGAGCAAGATAAAGAGTTTAACTAAGTTATATGATCCTATAAAAGGAAGAAATTTGGTTTCAATTATGACACTCCTGCATCTATGTAAGGCAGTAGTTGTCCACATGATACTGTCAGGAATTTCATCATCATATCCACCTTTGCCTGAGTCTCTATGTTCTCATCTCATAGGACATGAGAATAAATAGTTGCCAGTGAGAATTAATACTTTAGACAAAACACAAAGTGATATAATGGGGTGTCTTTTTGATAGGAAAATTACGAGGATCCACCTTTGATCAGTAATTTTACCTGGTAAAAAAGGGAAACCTTCTGCCAAGAGATCATAAATGCCTTAAAGTTGCATTAGTTATTAGTGGTTTTGGAGTCTCTCGACTAGCATTAATTGGGTGTCTGCTATGTGCTAGGCACTCCACTAAGTGCTGGTAGAAAAAAAAGCAAAAACCAGTGTCTGCTCTCAGAGAGTTCATAGTTTTGTGGGGTAGACAACATACAAATAACTATGTACAAGCAAAATATATACAGAATCAATCAGAGGTTTTTCCCATTAAGATAGGGAAGGAACTAAGATTAAAAAGGACTGTGAAAGGCTTCTTGGAGAAGGTGGAACTTTAGCTGCCTAGAGTCAGGAGATTTGCTGTTGTTGCTGCTGCTGCTGACGTTTAGTCATTTCAGTCCTGTCCCCCATCTGTGACCCTATTTGGGGTTTTCTTGGAAAAGATACTGGAGTGATTTGCTATTTTCTCCTCCAACTCATTTTATAGATGAGGAAACTGTGGCAAACAAGGTTAAGTGACTTGCCCAGGGTCAAATAGCTAGTAAATGTCTGAGGCCAGATTTGAATTCAGATATTCCTGACTCCAGGTCCAGCCCTCTATCCACTGTACCACCTAGCTGCCCTAGAGTCAAGAGATGAAGTGTCTTATCTGAAGAAGAATAAGGGTGCCAGGGTCAATGGATCTAAGCATATACAGAAGGGAGTAAGGTGAACAACTATGTTAGGAATACACAGATCAGTTGCCTTCTCTATCAACAGACCAGGTAGGAACCAAAAACTTAATAGCAAAGTACTTAATTCAGCCAGAATAATAAAGATTCTTTTGGGGGGAGAGGGAAGCCTATAATTTTATTTAGAGAACTCCCAGTGAGGGATCTCCCTCTACCAATGTAGATTGATCCCTACTCTATATTTTGTAATTCAGAGAGTTGCCTGGGACAGCAAAAGGTTCTGACTTTCTCAGCATCATATAGCCAGAAAAATCAGAGCTAAGATATGAATGCAGGTCTTCCTGACTCAAAGATCATCTCTCAAAGGTCATTGTACTATCTCAGCAAAAGAAATAACAAGAAAAAGTAAAGAAGAATCTTACATAAACAGATACAGTCTCCCAGAAATTACTGCAGTGGTGGAAGAGAAAACATTTCCCCAAACTACTCCTAGGGCCACATTGTGACCAAAACACATCCCCTGCCATACGCAACCTGCCTGCCCCACAACCATCACTACTCATCTTCTGGCTGCTGGCTGTACTTCACTGCTGCATAGCTTCTCTCTGCTACAAGCCTCTCTCCATTCTGTTCCGCCCTAACTTCAGCTGCCAAAGCAATCTTCCTAAAGTGCTAGTGTGACCATGTCATTTCCTGCTCAATAAACTCCAGCAACATCTTACCACTTCCAGAATCAAATAAAAAATCCTAAATTTGGCATTCAAAGTCCTTAATAACTTTTCATTCTACTTTTCATACTCTGCAATCCAGTGACACTGGTCTTCTGCTGTTACTTGAACAAGAAACTCCATCTCCCACCTCCAGATATTTTTGCTGATTGTCCCCTATGGCTGGAATGTTTTCCCTCCTCATCTCTGCTTCTTAGCTTCACTGGCTTCCTTGAAGTCCCAGGAAGCTTTCCTAATCCCTCTTAGTTCTAATGCCTTTCTTCTGTTGATTACTTCCTGTTTATTTTGTCTAAATCTTATTTAAACATAGTTGTTTTCATCTTGTCCCCTATTATTATCCCATTTTAAAGAGGAAACTAAGGCAAGCAGAAGTGATTTGCCCAGGGTCAAAGCTAGAAAATACCTGGCGCTACATTTGAACTCTGGTCTTCCTGAGTCCACAGCCAGCACTCTATTCACAAGGCCACTTAGCTTTCTTCATTTCTTTGGAAGTCATGGGTTACCTCATAGGCATACTGTTAGAGATTTCCTATACCTCCTTTAACATGAAGCAAGATGCCACAAGTAAAGATGCTGGTCATGCTATAAGTCCATTAAAGTGTGGACCCAGCTGCAGACCCAGCCTTAGACTGAGCAGTCAGTCAGTACGTTTGGAATGTCTAGTTCTCCCTAACCGGACTAATGTTGTGTCTAGCTGCAGCCACACTTACATGAATTTGAAGTAAAATATGTAGTCTTACTTTATGTCATCTTGAGTACAAAGCAAGGATTTAGTCATTCAGTCAAAAAATATTTACTAAATACTTGATATGTACCAGGCCCTGTACTAAATGCTGGAGATACTCTCCCCAAAAAGGTAAAAGACCATCCCTGTCCTCAAGAAGTTCACAATCTGGGGTGGCTAGGTGGCGCAGTGAGTAAGAGCTCCGGCCCTAGAGTTGAAGGACCCAAGTTCGGTTCCGGTCTCAGACGCTTAACACCCACACAAAAAAAACTAGCTGTGTAACCTTGGGCAAGTTACTTAACCCCAATTGCCCTCCAAAAGTCCACAATCTAACGTGTGAAGACAGTACATAAAAAGAACTTGAAGGGGGTTGGGGATGTGGGCAGGAGTGGAGAAGAGAGTGGAGGGTTCTCAGCATGGAGGCATGATGAAATCCAGAGGAGGGCAGCGAAGTAAGAAATGAAGACACAAATTTGTCACATTCTATGAGCAAAGGTCTATTGCCTTTTAAGTCAAGCTATATACGTGTGAGGAAAGACAAGAGGTGGAGGTAAAGAGTCAGTCCTTCCATTCTGACCTTCTAGCTAAATTTCTATGAAAGTTCCCACTTCTTAATTTTGCTGCTTCCTGAATATTAGCTGTGTCCCAGCCACTATGCACAATGAGTAAGTCAGTGAGACTATCTTTTAAACAGCAACATTCTTTCAGTGACACTACATGACTACAGGTCATGGGATGTTATACTTGCCAAAAAATTGAAGTTGAGAGATCAACAGGAAGGTGAGAGGCATCGTGTTACATGGGTTGACCCATAAGGCTATTTTATGGGAGAACAGGGACAAGAGCTACACAGGATGGACAGGCAAAAACAGGTTTGCAAGCTACATACTGGGAGGAAGTGCCTGCATGGATGAGATCCCAGACTCACTGGAGTAACTACTTTAAGGTTTAAGGAAAACACTTTCCTTAAAAAAAAAAACATATGGAGATCTAAATTCTCTGCTACCAGCTAGCTGTGTGATCTTTGTCGTCACTTTTTCTTTCTGAGCCTATTTTTTTCTTCTATAAAATAAGGTGTTTGGGCTATATGACCTTGAAGGGCCTTTCCAGGTTTTAGATCTTTCCATGGTAACTAAATACAAAGTATAAATGTGTCAATATATCAAAACATCAACACACTTGTGATTTTATCCAGCCTGCTGTGGGATTCCCTCTACTGATGATTGTTACCCATAACTTATAGACTCTGGAAATTGCCTGATGCTCAGGGAGCCTAGGAGACTTTCCTTTTACCCCTTAGCTTGTGTCAATATAGTAGAATTAGGATTAAAGACTGAAATCATGATTAATATAAGGAGCTCTCAGGTGTGGAAATTCACTCTCCTAAGACAGCAACTTAGAGTCTTATAGAGTTCCCTAAAAACACCAAAAGGTTAAGTTTGGGATTCAGGGTCCCACAGTAAATATTTGTCAGTGGCAGAGTTCAAATCCACATTCTTCTGGCTTTGAAGCTAACTTTTTATCCATTATGCCATGCTGCCAAATCCATAGTATATTTAATAAAACACTTAAAAATGTGATTTCTGATTTTTCATCTATTTCATCTATTAGAGGCTCCAGCCTCTAAGCTCAATCCCTGGTTCACTTGTACTATTATTTGGACCCAAAAGACCTTGTTTCTAATAGCTGGTTATCACAGGTGAATGCCCAGAATAGGCTTCCATTATACCATATACAGTTATTCTAAGTCAGTTGGAATTTTTTGCTTGGATAGGCTGCAGGTAACCTCTGAGAAAAATCTAAGAGCAGATTTCAGGTCTGTTCTGTAACTGAATTTAATAACACCCTTCTGGACCGACATTTCTATAATCAGTCACTATACACTTCTTTGAAATTAAATCTTGGGATAATTTTAGTGGGGTTTATTCTGTTTTCTTCTTTTGTGTTTCTTCTATTGTGTTCCTTGATTCATTAGTATAGAGACAGTATGTCTTTTTATTATAATCAAGAGAGTTTTTTTGTTCATGTGACAAAGAGAAATGAATTTTGAGATTTGGAAAATTCCTATCTTTCACACAGTTGCTATAGCATATCCAAAGTATGGAAGTGATCAGACTCTGAGCTGTGCAAATACAATCTGTCTCATGTCCCAACCAGTTCCTCCTATTTCATCTTTTATTTCTCTTTCAGTACATAGCTGAAAATTTTGTGGCGTGCCAAAGGAAAGAGAACCTGACATGTGTCCAAGGACACACTTTACAACCCATGTGTCTGGCTTTTGTACTTCTAAGAAAATGTTTGCTATTCTATAACAATTCTTCCTTGAGGTTACTGGACTTTCTCACCTAACATGTTTTTCAACCAGTTCTAATCAGTATAGGCAAAAAGTTGCTTTTAATGATTTCCCATCACCTTCCACCTCTTCTGCCCCTTGCTCTGTCCATTAGCACATAAATAATAATTGATTCATCACTGGGAAGAAATTGCCATTGGACTCTGGGTGTCTACTAATTTAAAACATTTTTCAGTCACCTGCAATGTGCAAGGCATGGTGTTAGACACTGGACTACATGAATCATGTGTTTTAAAATGCCATGATAAACTTGAGAAGGGAAAGACCACTTCTACTTAGGGAGTAGGGGATGAGAACAGTGCAGTGGCAGATCATGGAAAGCTTCAGGGTAGAGGTCTAAACTGGACCATGAAGGAAGAAAGGAATCATAACAGATAGAGGTGGAGGGCAAGGATGGGGTTGGAGAAAGGGAGGATATTCTGAGCCTGGAGCATGGTAGGAGCAAGGTGACAGAGATGGTGGATGAGAATGAGGGACAAAACATAGTCTGAACAGAATTTAAAATGTGCAAAAGTAATTTTTAAAATGTATGCAAAAGAAAGCTAAAGGTAGATTGTACAAATTCTTGAGTGCTAGGACCAGGTAGTGTAAACTTTATGGCAATAATGAGCCACTGACTTTTTAAAATAGGGGGTGATACAACCATAACAAGATATTAAAAAGATCATTCTAGTGCATGTCAGAGAGCTCCTTTTCTACTTCGGTTGATGTACTGACAGAAGGTCCTGAATAAGATATTAAATTGACTGTAAAGATGCATTTAAATCCTCTCAGATTGAGTCCTGGTGGGAAAAAGTGATTGGCTGAGCAAACAAATTGGCCGTGCCTCTGAGGGCTTTAATTATTTAAGCATTGAGGAGTGTCAGAGCTTGAGAGATAAGGACCAGCAGAGAGCTTCCTCTGGAGAAGATCTCTGTGGAAATCTCTCTCTTCTCTTTACCTTCCCCCATTGGATAAGTAACTGTGAGAGAAGCTATCAGTCATGTAGAAGACACTGCAATCTAGCAAGTAGCAGAGACACACTCTTGAGACAAATCAGATATTGAGAGGAAGTCACATGAGGGGGAAATGGGAACTTCAAAGTTTTGAGTTTGGATAGATGAGGAGATCGTGATATCAAAAGAAATTGAAAAGTTTGAGGGAAAGACGGACTTAATGGTGAAAATGACGATCTCAGCTTTAGACATATTGAATTAGGGGTTCTGGTGGTCCATCCAAGTTAGGATATCTAGTAAGCATTTGAAATATGGGGGGGGGGGGAATTCCAAGGAGAGAATGTGAGCACAGATAAATATTTGAGGTTCACCTGCATAGAAGTGATGATTGAAGCCTTGGGAATGCTTTGCTGCAGTGAGGGTCCATTCTAAGTTGGGTAACCTGAATTTAAAGTCATCACTCATTGTATGATTTCCTCTAGCTCTGTAGAAAAGCATAGAAGTAGGAATAGAGAATGCACATGGTGGAAGAAATCTAAGACTGTAGTTTGGCAAAGGACAAGAAATAAAAGGACAATGAGGTGAGGAATTCAAGACAGCATAGAGTTAAATTAGTTAACTATATGGTTAAGATTGAAAAGGAGAGGGTCAGCCAGGTGGCTCAGCAAGTAAGAGCACCAGCTTCAGTGTCGGGATGACCTGGGGATCAAATCTGGGTTCAGATACTTAGCACCACACCCTGAAATAACTGGCCGTGTAACCTTGAGCAAGTTACTTAACCCTGATTGCTTAAAAAAAAAAAAGAAAGAAAAGAAAAGGAGGGAAAATGAAGTCAGAACAGGTGTATTGACCTGAAAATAATTGAAGGTTGGTGGGATTGAAATTCATTCCTAAATCCAAGAATAGGTTTAGGAGGGCTGAGACATACAGAGGGATGGAATTATAGGAAGTTATGGTCAGACAAAACAATATTAGAGATTTTTAGTAAATGGAGTACTTGTAGGTAAGGGAGAGATCCAGGTAGTGATCACATCTGTGCCATTTCACCTCAGCTGGAATGAAAGAAGTCATTAGATTTAAGGAGACTGAGGAATTGGAAAGGCAAGTAGATTGAGGGGGAATCAGCATGGATGTTGACATACACTGGTAAAAGGGAATGAGCTAAGAGTGACTAGATTGCGCAGTGAATAGAGAACTGGCCCTGGAGTCAGGAGGACCTGAGTTCAAATCCGGGCTCAGACACTTAACACAAAAGTAGCCATGTGGCCTTGGGCAAGTCACTTAACCCCAATTGCCCTGCCCTTCCTCCTCCAAAAAGCAAAAAAAAAAAAGGGGGGGGATGAACTAGAGAAGAGAGGAAGACAGTGAGGCAGGAAGTAAATTCTTTGAGAAAGAAGGAAGCTGGGGAGCTGCCACCATGATCAAAATAGGTGGAAATTTTTTATTCTATGCATTTCAAAGGAGGACAGGTTTCCATGCAATGGCAGCAAAGACAGTCTGAAAGTGGTAGTGGGGAGCAAGGAGGATTCCAACTTTTTCTCCAAGACCAGTATGTTGGAGATGGAGGAAGGAGGGAAAGAGGAGCTGTGAGAAGATACAGACAGTGCTGGAAAGGATTGCTAAGTATGCAGCAGCATCTCAGAGAAGCCAGGTCTTAGTGAGAGCAAGCCTATGGAAAAAGATTCAGAATCAAGAGAATTTTGTTCACTATGGAATGGGAATTCCAGAGGGCACACTAGAAGGAGTGGGAGAGTTAGAGTGTTTTATGAGTGACACATAGTACTTGGTCAAAATTACTGTTGTGGCTTAAATGAGAAAATGCATGCAAAATGCTTTGAAAATTTTAAAGTGCCATATATATATACTAGTTATTATTAGTACTGCCCAAAACACAGCTATAGTAAAAAAAAATAGATATCATTATAGAATGAACTTAAATTTTATACAATTTTCAACTCATTTGCTCCTTATAACAACTCTTTGAGATAGGTAATGCTTATAGTAATGAACCCCCATTTCATAGGTGAGGAAACTTAGTTTCAAATAGATGAAAGAACTTGACCAAGGTCACATCGCTAACTTGGCAAAAATCAGGAATCAAACTTCTATACCACAAGCAGATCTCCAGGAATCTATCAATTTTGGGGTATGGTTTTGGCTCAAGGGCTCAATGTAGGATTTGAATTTTTGATACTACAAAATCAATCATTATATTTCACAATTTTGACATTTTGGAAGTTTTAATTTTGTACCATTATATTGTAAGAAGCAGCATGGCATAGTAGACAAAGGAAAAGCATTGTCACCAGAAAGCTGAGTTCAAGAACTGCTTATAATGGATACCGATTGTTGACCATATAAGCAAATCAAGTGACCTCTCAGTGCCCAAGACAATACTCTTAAGATGAGTTGCTGGGTGACATCAATAGAACAATTTTCTTTACTGAGAGTTCTTTAGCATGATGAAATCACTGGTATTGAAAAATTAGATGCAGGTATCACTTTCTTTCTGTAGTCTTTGTTGTTAATTTGAATACTTCTATTGATGGTTACAAAGTTTAAGAAAAACAATTTAGATAGAAACACTAACATATTTTATGAGCAGAGTAACCAAAAATCAACTTCCATTATTAACTAAAAATTATATTCTACCGCATACACAGAAACCACTTCAGGATGAATATTCTTTCTTTACAACTATATCACTCCTATTATTTCATGGAATTTGAGAGAGAAATTTGAGATCCCAGTATTTTGGACCTTAAAGCACTGCAGAATAATATAGCACATCTGGGGCAATAATGCAGTGCTTTAAGGTCTGTATAAGGGACAGGAAACACATCTGTGATTTCACTGGTATAAGGAACTATCTGGTGAGGAAATGCTCCTCTGTCAGTAAAGATTGGAACCTTCTCTGGAACTTATGGTCTTAGAGAGTTTCCTAGAGCACAAATAACACTTAATCAATTTGCCCACAGACATCATGTGTCTAAGGTAGGGCATGTACCCAGTTTGCCCTGGCTCCAAGGCTGGCTACGTGCTATGTCACACTACCTAACAAGATTTGCAAAGTACTTCAAATGCATTATCTTACTTGATTCTTTCCAGAGCCCCAGGTGCCCTTATTATCCTCATTTTACAAATTAAAACAAAACAAAACAGAAAAGGAAAATGGAGCTTAGAAGGGTCATAGATTTAGTGCTAAAAGGGACCTCAGAAGTCATCGATCATTTTACAGATGAGGAAACTGAGACCCCAAAAATTGACTTGCTCTAAAGTCCCACAAATTATGATTAATCAGAATATAAATTCAAGTCTACGGTCTTTAAAGGCAGCACTTTTTTCAGTGATCACTAAACATCCTTTCAATCTCTTGCAGATAAGTAATCTAGGACTGAGAGAGCTTAGATGATTTGCTCAGGGTTCGCAGGTGGTACTGTCTGAGAAGGCATTTAATGGTAAGACAACATGTAAGTAAGGGTAATAGAAATATCTTACATTTCTATATATATTTTTTGTTTGTTGTATTTTTTTGGAGGGGGAAGGCAGGGCAGTTTGGGTTAAGTGACTTGCCCAAGGTCACACAGCTATTAAGTGTTAAGTGTCTGAGGTCAGATTTGAACTCAGGTCCTCCTGACTCCAGGGCCATTGCTCTATTCACTGCACCACCTAGCTGTCCCTCTATATTGTTTTAAAGCTCACAAACTTTTTCCCCAACACCAACAACAAAATATGGGGTAGATAGTATGTGTATCATTATCTTCCATTTTATAGGCAAGGAAACTGAGGTACAGAGAAGTCAAGTAATTTGTACAGGTCACATGGCTTGTAAGTACACAAGGCATGATTTGCACCACAGTCTTCCTGACTCCAAGTCTAACACTAGATTCACTCTACCATGTTACTTCCAATTATTATTACCATTAAATAACTTGCCCAGGTTCACCCAGCTAGCCAATGACAGAAGAAGGACTTGGTTTTCCTAGTCCAGTACATATTCCTCTGGGCAGCTAGAAACTTGCAATGGGTCTCTCACTAGGCTGTAGGTTAGGGAAATTTGCATTCAAATCCTGCCTCAGCTACTGTGTTATCTTTGGCAAGTCAAAAACTCTTGACCTCAGTTTTCTCATCTGTAAAAATGAGGCTAAAGTAGCCCCTATTTCACAGGATTGATGTGAAGCTCAAATGAGATCATGTAACATGCCTAGTAAATCATAAAGAGCTCTATTAATTCTAGCTATTATTATGACTATTACTACTCTATACCACACTCTCTAAAGGCATACTGTCTCATCAGACTGTATGATTTCATGGACCATCTGGTTTTTAATACCAGTAGGTATAGAAATAGGCCACAATAAATGGGAAAGTTTTGAAAATCATTTTAACTTTAATTTGCCTAATATAATCTCCATTTCTCAGGGTCTCATAAACAGGCAATCTCAACTCAGGCATTCTAAATTAAAGGTATGTAAAAGCTCTGTCAGACTATGACAACAGTGACCTAAAAGGTCCCTGATTTTTAGAAAGGTGCTGTGACATATGAGTCACACTTGAAGTTAAATATTTGTTCAATAGATGAGATTCTGGCACAGCTGTCAATCAATGAGTATCTATTAAGTGCTACTATGTACTAGGTACTGTACAAGACACTAGAGATACAAAAGAAATACTAGAGAAAGTCCAAAAAAAAACTCAGTCCCTTATTCCAAGGAGAATAGGTAATGGGAAGACAACATGTAAATACTTAGATAGATACAAGATATGTACAGAGTAGAGGGGGGTAATCTGAGAGGGAGGGGGAGGCACTAGCAGCTGGGGTACTGGGAAAACAGGAAAGGCATCCTGTAGATAATCAGATTTCAGCTGTCTTGCAGCCAGGGGAGTAATATGTAGAGCTAAGGGGGCAGAACATTCCTGGCATGGACATTTTATTTGTTAGTAATAAGAGTTAATATTTATACAGAACTTTAAGGTTTACAAATATACATTACCACATTTAATCCTTATAACAATCCTAGGAAGTAAAAACTACTATTATGCCCACTTTACAGATAAGGAATCTGGGACTGAGAGAGCTTAGATGATTTGCTCAGGGTTCGCAGGTGGTACTGTCTGGAAGGCATTAGAATGCAGGCCTCTGACTCCAAACCTAGCATTATTCCCACTATATCATACTGCTGCTACTGGTGTTAGCTGACATTTATATAATACTTTGTAGTTTGCAAAGGACACATATATTATATGTTCATATATATAACATGTTATATACACACATATACATATGTGTGTATGTGTGTACAGGTATGCATATGTATATGTTGTACAAGTATATGTATATAATCTCAATTAATTTTCTCAACTTCCCTGTGAGGTAGTTAATACAATTATTTTTATTCATATTTTATAGATAAGAAGGAAGGAAACTAGCATTTATTAAGCACCTACTATGTTAAGCACTTTACAAATAGGATGTCATTTGATCCTCATGACAACCCTAAGAGATAGGTGCTATTATTAACCAAATTTTACAGATGAGGAAACTGAGGCAAAGTTTAAGTGTTGTGTTAAGTGAAGCCCAGGATAACAAGGGGAAACAGAAGAGGAATGTCAGGCTCAAAGAGATAAAGTGACTGGCCTAAGATTACGTAGCTAATAAATGACAAGCCACCTGAACCCACCTCGTCAGATTCTGAAGGGTAGTTGCCAATATTTATCTATAGTACCTTAGGAGTCTATATCAAATATATCTTTCCATTCAAAGAATGGTGGATACAACTGTCAATTACCAATAAAAGGTACAACACATTCATTAGTGCACTTGGTTTGAGCTGCGTGTCTACCTTCTCTCTCCTTTGTCCAAATGTGGCAACCACTGATACAGGGAATTTTATTTCATTCTCTCATTTTCACAGTAGAAAGATATATCACAACCTTACACTCTCAAGCAGTAAGCTTAATTAAGTAATATACCTGTATACAATGCTGGTACTGAAAATGGAGTTACGATCTCATATCATTGGGTACTTGCTCCTGAGAATAGCTTATAATCTGTCCACACTTTCTCATCTTCTCCAAGTTGTCTCTGACTCTTCTTTACCTCCTCCCATAAACCTACACACAGACATCCTCAGTGTTCTAAGAGCCTTCCTCTAGACCTCTGGGCCTTGTGTCTTCAGTCATTTTCAGTTATGTCCAACTCTACTTGACTATTTGGGGTTATCTTGGCAAAGATATTGGAGGGATGTGTCATTTCCTTCTCCAGCTCATTTGACAGATAAGGAAACTGCTCTCGTATAAGTCCTGGTACAGTCCATGGATTGTCTGCCATCAGTCACTCACTTGCTACATCTCCCTGCTCAATGCACTCTAGTGGCCCCATATATGGCTCCATTACCTACAGGTAAATTATAAAATCCTCTGCTCTACCTTTTTTCTAACCATACATCTTTCATGACATCTTTCTGCATAACTCTTCATTGATAAGATAATATTTTGTAGTCTACTCATACCCAAAATAGTTCTCTCCATTGCCCTTTGGGTGACCCACACCTTTGTCTGTGGAGACCATGGTTTTTCATGACTCACATTCATATAGCATTGCCAAAGGAATGTTGGCTTTAAAAACATGAAACCTTTGCTTTGGAGAGAATTGGAGGGCTGGGGAGGAGGGCAGAGTCATAAATATCCAGGCAATGTCCCAAAGGTAGTAATACAGTTGGCTGTCTTCCTCCCATTCATTTCTGGGTCATTGACCCTTATTTTTTATACCTTACTCCTCCCATGAACTCTAGCATCCATCTACAGTAACCTGTTTGCTGCTCCTCAAACATAACACTTGGCCTCCCTTCCATTCTGGCAGCCCTTTATGCATGAGTGGCATGTTCTCCTCCTACTCTCTGCCTCTTATCGTCCTAGCCCCCTTCAAGACTCAGCTCAAATTCAACATCCTGTGAAAGAACTCCCCTGGTCCCTACAAGCTCTGCAAATATGTTCATTTAGTTGTCTCCCCAATGAAATGTAAGGGCAGAGATCCTTTTCTTACCTTTCTTTGCATCCCCAGCACTTAACTCCGTGTCCATTGTATTCTAAGTGCTTTATAAATTCTTATTGATTTAACTTTATAGCCACACCATCTTTCCAAGACGAAATACACTCATTGGCTGACTTTGTAGGTTGTAAATCCAATTGTATAATATAGTCTAGACAGCAGGTATGTTTCAACCACTTGGATTTATTTTCCTGTGTGGATAATTAGACCAAATGCATGAGTGATTATGGACCACACTTTGTTGAAGACAGGCCTTTGCTCTATTGAATCAAATGCTTTTTAAAAAACAAATAATAAATATAGTGGGCTCTCATATTATCTGTACCTTTTGGTCAACCAACTTTACAAAGATGTGGTCTGACAGAATACTGATTACAAATGACTGTTCCTTTTTCTTATTTTCATCAAGGATACTTTAATGCATATGCAGAATATTTTTAAAAATATTTGTAGAGATATGAAAGTCCTGGTATGGTAGATTTAGGAGCAGTGAGTCAATCCAACAGATGATAGAAAATCATTTTAAGTTCTTGAGTAAGGGAGGAACAGGAAGACTTATTGCACATAGTTATTTTTTAAACATCTGTATATTTTCTTTCCAAATGTCTCTCAAGCATACTCATTCGTTTCCATTACCTTGACAAACAATATCAACCTATCAATCAATCAAAGAGCATTTATGAAACTAAGGTTATATGCCAGATATTGTACTAAGGCACAGGGAGAAAATAAAACAAAGAATGAAAGAACTGGGAGCAAATGAAGAGGGGAAGGGCATAAGCATTCACAAAACACTTACCATGTGCTAAGCACTTTTACAAATATTCTCTCATTTGATCTGCACAACCCTGTGAGGTAGGTGCTTATTGTTATCCCAGTTTTACAGTTGAGAAAACTGAGGCAAACAGAGGTTAAGCAACCTGTCCAAGGTCACACAGATAGGTAAAGTCTAGCATCCAATTCACTGTGCCACCAAAGTATATATATAGAACAGACATGAAAAGAAAAAATACAAAATAGGTTAAATAGAATGTATGTTGGAAGGAAGGGGACTAATGGAATCAAGAAAAGCTTTGCTAGAAGATGGGATTTGAACTGAGTCTTAAAGGGAGTAACACACTGAGAGATTTATGAGGAGGAAGTACATTCCAGGCATGGAAGATACCAGTGCAAAAGCATGGAGATGAGAGATGGAGTGATATGTGTGAGGAACAGAAAAAAGACCTGTTTGGCTAGATCTTAGAGTGTGATATGGGGAATAATGTACGATGAGCTTGGAATGACTTGTTGGGAAAGGGCTTAACTGCTAAACAAATTTGTATTTTGCTCTAGCAATAGGGTCTGTTTGAGATGACTGAGTAGGAAAGACCATGGTCAGATCAGTGCATAAGAAAAATCATTTTGCCAGCTGTGTGGTGGGATGGACTTGAATGAAGGAAAACTGAGACTCCAGGCTATTCCCCTTCCAAACCATTCTACACATTATCCCTGGGAGCTGCACATATAACCCACTCCAGGTAGGAATGAAAGAATGGACTGCTGTAATAACATGGGTACTGTCATAGCCAAGTTAACATGAGACCTAAAACCCTTGAGAGCAAATCCTGGAAAGCCTGGTACAATCTCACCATGCCTCACTCTGATCTCCTTTAGATCCCCTGTGTACCTGAGCAGACTTTTTGTATCAGTTCTAACCAATCTCATCTGCTTTAGCCAGGGACATGTTGCTAAATGTTTAACAACAAGTTCTCCCCCCAAAGATTATATAATACAACACACTTTTAAATTTAATACACATTATTAATACTTTCTCTATCACTTTCTTGAGAATAGAATAGTGATTGGCAAACTACCACTGGAGGGAACTTTATTTGAAAACGTAAAAACTATTCTTGGCTCATTGACCATACAAAATAAATTGGCTGATTTGGACCAAGGGTTATAGTTTGTTGACCCCTGGTCTAGACAATCAGCTAAACAGCAAATCAAGTCCTGTAGTATTTGCCCATTTCCAAGGTGTAAATGGTTATAGTGAAATTTTAACCACAAGGAAGCAGGCATGACCTAGTTCCAGTACACTCCTGACTTTAGCTCTCTTTAGGTCTTTGATGGCTTTTGATTCTAGTGATTTTTTTTTTCCCTTTTGATTTTGCTTATGTTCTGGTTTATCAGGCTGGTACCTTAAGAATGGTTTCCACCTGCTTCTACTCTGATGTTGGATAATTCCTTGTGGACTTTGAGCACAAAGCCCCTAAATTCTACACATCCTGATCATGGGCAGATAAATCCTCATAAATTAATTTGTATCATAGCACTCCCTTGTTTAAGACATTTCAATGGCTCGATAATGCTCATGGACAACAGCCAATTTACATTTTTTGTGGAATTTTCCTGATAATCTACTTGGCTGGCAGTGATTTTGTGGAAACACAAAATCTAAGTATTATGCTTGTTAAGCCAGTAACTATTCTAACATTTTATTACCAAAAGCTCTTCTACCAGTTGGCTGCACATTCTGACATGACCTAAAGGCTCTGGGTGGCCATCTGCATTCAAAAGGGCAAATCAATCTCCAAAAATGAAAATTCTACTGCCATCTACAAAGTTCATATCACAAAGTTTATAAAAGACAATCAACACTCATGATAAACAAGGAAGGTCTTAATTATGCTTTCAAAATAATTTTCTGTCCACAATTTACAAGGAGAAATGACACTTCAATTTTCAGAAAGTGATTTTACTCTCCTTTTTATTATGAGTATTTGATGCCAGAAGATCTGGATGAGACAATAGGAAATGGTTATTTATATCAGCTGTCCCAATAATGCAGAAAGAACACATGGCAGAGAACTAGTCCAATAAGCCTTCCAGGATGCTGAGAGACATCATTGCCAAGAGTCTCAAGCAATGATCTCAAATGAGATAATATGTTCAAAAGTGCTTAGCACAGGGCCTGGCACATAGAAAGCACTAAATAAATTCTTCAAGAACGAAGCAGCAACTTTCTGACCATAGGGAAGTTACAGGCTCTATGTTCTATCTCAGCTATAAAACAAAGATTTTTACTGGTCATACTTACCCTGAGGGGTTTGTTGGGAAGATCAAATGAGACAAAGTATGTAAAGTACTTTGCAAATGCTAAAGTGCCTTATTAGAGTCAGCCTTTGCGGTTATGGTTATGGTTGAGGGGGTGGCAATGAGGCTTAGTGAAAAGAACACTAGATTAGAATTCAGGAAGCCTGCATTCTTTTCCTTGCCCTGCTATTAACTGTCTGTGAGCATAAAGAAGTTATTTCTACTCAATGGACTTCAGTTTCCCTTACCTGTAAAATGAATGAGTTAAAAATGATCTTTTAGGGACTCTTCCCATTCTGAAATCCTAAGATGACACATAGGTGAATATTTGGAGTCAAGTAGACAAAATAGCCAGATAACCAACTGGCCCTCCCATCTGTACTTTTAGGCATTGTGTGAACAATCCTCCTCCACCCAATGCCTCTCCCAATGCCTTATCTGGGAAGTAGATAATCTTTAGTTCTCGAAGTCAAAGCTGGAGAAGCTTCAGATACTGACCCAGCAAAAGATGCACTGTCTATCATCTGAGAATCATCCTCCATAGGTGAAGAAAAGCTCAGTGGTAAAATGATTTGTTAACAGGTAAGAAATTGTTTTTCTACAATGAGCATCTATAGTGCCAAAGGGAACCAACAAATGCTGGTGCTTAGAGCAATCCCTAATGAAATTATTTGAAACTTGGAGAAAGAAAACATAGAGCCAAATAAGAATCCAAGTAAGCATAAACCAAAGGCTGGACTAGATTGAGAACATGAGTTGTTTGTATTTGTTTGTTTGTTTTTCTGGAACCTGAAATTCACTCCTACAATTAGAACATCAGGGACAGGGATGGAGTTTGAAATTCTCTCCTCCCTAGGTTTATGTGACCCTTCTCTCTTCTAGTTTCCCTTCTATCTACCCAACTACTCTTTCTCATCACCTTTTGCTGATTCTTTATCCATGTTATGCTCACTAAATGTGGGTATCTACCAAGGCTCTGCCATAGACCCACATTCTTTTTAATCTTTACTATCTCTCTTGGAGATCTCATCAACTCTCAAATGTTCATTTATCTTCTCTGTTCACATGATTCTCAGATCCATGTATCCAGCCTAAGTCTTCCTGAGGAGATATAGTCATGCTTCTCCAACTGCCTCTTTGACAGCTTGAATTGAATGTCCCATAGGCATCTGAAATTTAACATGTCCAAAACAGAACTCATTCAAGCAGTCTTATTCATAGACGGCTGAAACTATATGCCCAGGCAGCAGTAGGTGACTAAACTCAGTATTCTTTCATCTGTACTGACTCCATACTAATCCCACTCCACATCCTCCCCACCCCAGTACTATGCAGAAGACTCTTAGAAGGTGAGCTGAGAAAATGCTGTAATGACCACCACAACTTTGGCTTGGGTTAAGTCAAGTGAAATTAATTCAACAAGTATTTATTAGAGGCCTACTATGTACCAGGCACAATGCTAAGCATCGAGTATGCAAAGAAAATCAGTCCTTGCTCACAAGAAGTTCTCTATCTAATGGAGACACATGTAAATAACAATGTACAGGAAAAATTGGTGCTGGATAATATGGAGAAATTTCTAGGAGAAAGAATGAGGAAAGGCTTCTTGCAGATGGTGGAATTTTAGCTCAGACATGAAGGAAGCAATAGAAACCTGGAAACAGATGAAGAGGGAAAATATTCCAGGGATGAAGGAAAACCAATGGCAATGCACAGAGTTGGGAAGAGAAGTGCCTTATACAAAGAAATGAAATTTTCTTATATTATAGGTTATGTAGAGTATAGTAAGGTTTAAGATGACTGGAAAACTAGGAAGGGACCAGATTATGAAGGGCTTTAAAAACCAAAGGGGTTATTTTATATTTATATAAAATTTATTTTATAAATTTATTTATGTATTATTTATAAATATTTTTATATCTGGCAATAATAGGGAGCAACTGGAGTTTATTTAGTAGAAGTGTGCCATGGTTAGATTTGCACTTTAGTATTATCACCTTGGTAACTGAGTGGAAGATGTACTGGACTGGGGAGAGATTTGATGAAGGGATACCAATCAGAGGACTATTGCAATAGTTCAGGTGTGAATGATGAGAGCCTTCCCATCAGAGTGATAACACTGTCAGAAGAGAGAAATGGGCAAATAAGAAAGTGTTACTAAAGTAAAAATGACAGGACCTAATTATTGATTGGACAGAGAGAGTGGACTAGAATGAGGAGTTGGAGAAAACACATAAATTGTGAATCTGGGAGACTAGGAGGTAACTCAAATGCAAGAGGTAAATTAAGAAGAAGAGAAAGTTCAGATTTGTTTCGTTTAAGGTATCTATGAGGCATCCAGTCTGAGATGCCCATTAGGCTGTTGGAGATAGAAAACTGGAGGTTAGGAGAGAGGTCAGGGCTGGATAAATAGATTTGAAAAATCATCAGCACAGGTCATTGAATCCATGGAAGCTGATGAGATCACCAAGTGAAACAGTATAGAGAGACAGAATATAGAGGGCCTAGGAAAGGACCTGGGGGTGGGAATACTGTGAGGGAGACTTTTGAAGTTAATAATCAAAGATAAGTAGAGGTGGTGGGCAGAGTCAGGAAGATCTGGATTTAAATCCTGCCTCTGTAACTAGCTGTGTTGCCCTTGCCAAGTAACTAAACCTAAGTCATAGTTTTTTCATTTAAAAAATGGAAATGATAATAACTAAAGTACCTGCCTTACAGGATCATGTGAAATAACATATGTGGTACAGTGAAAAGAATGCTAGCTCTGGAGTCAAAGGACTTGGGTTCAGTTCTTGCCATTACACAATCCTGGATAAGTCAATTAACCTCTCTAGCCTATGTTTACTCACCTGTAAAATTAGAATGTTGGAATAGTTGATCTCTGAGGACCTTTTCTGCTCAGAATTTATACCCTATATAAAACACCTAGCCAACTTCAAAATTGTATACAAATGTTAGTTATTCTTATTATTAAAGGTAGGACCAAAGTTTCATATCTTACCAGATAAGAGCAAACAAGATGGTAGCAACATCTCCCCTGGGCAATTAATAATGAATGACAGGGGCGGCCAGGTGGCACAGTGAGTAAGAGCACTGGCCCCAGTGTCAGGAGACCTCAGATCGATTCTGGCCTCAGATACTCGGCACCCACACAAAAATAACTGGCCGTGTAACCTTAAGCAAGTTAACCCCAATTGCTTTAAAAAAAATTAATGACCATGGTCATACCCTCCATAATTCATTATCCAGGACAGGGACATTTGTGTCAAGACTTCACTTAGGGCTCAGAAGGAATAGGCATATTCTACCAATGGTCCCTGAACTCTGATAGAGCCAAAATGTACTCTAGTTAGTTATTTTGCCCTTAAAGGGATGTCAAAAGTCTCCCTGATTTCCTGAAGCAAGCCCTCCAAATTGTCCAAAAGGGACAATTTTTCTGTGAGCTGGGGTTTGACCCAGCAAGTTGTCTGTCCTTCTAGACATAATACCACAAAGTCTACTTTGCCATGACCATGGAGAATTTCCAAGGGTAAAGACCCACAACCTACCAGGAGCCCTATGAGGTCCTCTCACCAACCAGCAAGAGACTGAGAGAAACCAGGTGTTGACTGGAGCCAGAACAGTTGATTTTAACTCCTGTCCAAGTCAGAAGTTTGACATCTACCAAGTAGCAAGTATGCCTTGTGGTGTACTGATTCCTAAAACTTCTGCTCCAAGTGTGAACATAGTTTAATGGTTTCTGGAGCTTCCAGTGAGGATATTTGAAGCATGATCCTAGAAAATCTGTTTAGTTAAAAAAATATATATCATGTCCTTCATGGAAGGCCCACATATGCAAGTATTTACACAATCATTGGAGTTTGAGTGCATGGGAGGTGAACAAGGCAGCATTATCCTCCTTGAAATAAGAGGATTGGTGACTGAATCAGGATTCAAGTGAACATTTCAAAGACCAAGCAGGTCATGGCCATGAATTGAGGTTCCCCTAGAGAAGGATCCAAGATGATGAGATGAATTAGAAACAAGAACACAGATTCAAATTGAGAAGATCACCACTGGATCAAGGAACCGGATACAGAAAATATTGGCAAGATGACTATTTTTATGACTTATTCTTACACCCCCAAGCTTTGGCCTCAGATGATGGCTATGAGTATTCTTCACTGTCATCTTGTGCTAATGTGTCAGAGCCTTCATATATCTGATTCTTTGTATCCCCCTCCAACTCAGTAATGCACAAAAAAACCATAGGTTAGACAACCAATATTGGTATAGATTATATATGAAGGCATGGTGAGGATTAAGCTCTACACCAGTGAAAAGAGTAGCCACACCAATGAAATCATAGACATTTGAAGTATTGAGAAGTAGACAAATCTAAACTCTCATGAATTAGCTATCGTCTTAACATAGCCAAAGAGGTACTGATCTTGAATCATTTCCTTCAGTGGCCATGGGCCATTTGTGTTTCCTATAAGACTACATTTTTACTTCTCTATTATTACCATTTCATAGGTAATCATGTGATTCTGAGGCACCCAGACTATTTTAACTTAAATACCTCAAATTCCTTGCAACCATGCAACTCACAAAAGGGTAGGGCCAGTCTCTACAGGGTACACCAACACTGAAAGCCAAGCAAAGCTGTCCTAATACCTATGCCTTCCCTGGTGAATAGGATGTAAACCCTAATGTTCATCTCTAATATGCAGTCCAGAAAAGTTCCTCTATTTTTATGCTTACTCTTAACAAAGATTTCTTTTGATTAGACTAGACTTGAAGTCTTCCGACTTCTAGCATTGGCCTGTAGCCATTAAGCTAGCATATCTTCTGAGGAAAAAAAAAAATATATATATATACATATAATGCATTTTATATATATGAACTCTTGAACTTTCTGAGAACACTATGTCTGTCTTGTAAGAACTGTCCTAAGATGTTCATTGCCAAAAAAATTGACTACCAGTTGGATAGCTCATTGAACAGAGTATTAAATGAAATCAGGAAAACCTGAGTTCTGGCCTCGAATCCTTAATAGCTAGCTGTGTTAACCTGGGCAAATCACTTAACCATTGACTACATCAGTTTCTCATTTGTAAAACAGGGGTAACAATAGTATCTACCTCCCAAGGATATTGTAAGGATAAAATAAGATAATATGTGTAAAGTGATTTGTGAATCTTAAGGCATGCCAGCTGTCATAATCATTATTATTAATTTTCAGCCACAATAACACGTGAATTCATCTACTAGAGCAAGAAAGGCATCACCATCTGCATTGCTGTAGAGAGTAGCAATAGTGATGAATGAAATGGGGATCCTTGAGCTATTGGAGAAAGTTATTCCAAAATTCAAATGACAGTGAGGAATGCTAGGAAAAAAATTAAAAATTACAAGTTCCATTAGTACCATTTATTTTCATGACACTTTACAGGTAAATGACCTGAGATATGGTTGAATCACATCAATGACATGATTTCAGTCACAAATATCTACCTTCCTTGTAGACATTTGGTTTTATCCTTCTATATCTTAAGTTCTATGTCTGAAGTAACAAACAAAGGCATTACTTTACAAATCAAGAGACCTGTCATGGAAATTTCAAAAGAATATGTATTCTTCTCCCCCAAGGAGTCTTTATCTAATCAGTAGTAGCCAATCTAGCATGTGCTAGATTGAACTCTCAACCGAGGCATAATGTGTGGTTGGGAAGATGAGAGTTGTCATATAATCAGCAGTGAGAGGTCAACAACTCAATTCATGGATCCAAAATGGGCAATTTTGGGAAAACACAAGTGTTTGGTTTAAGCAATTTGTCTTCTGACAGGCACAGCAGATGGCCCAAAAAAACAAAAAAGCAGACCTTTGGAAAACGTCACATTAGCTTTTCATAAACATGAATTGCCCCTGACCAATTTATTCAGTTTATTAGACAGAAATATATTTCTCCCACATCAGCAATGAATGTTGTTCCCATTCACCTACGTCAAAGGAATAAATCCCACCACTCATCTTGGAAGTCTCTAAAAGCAGGACTTTGAAGGATCCTTGGCCTCTCCTCTTTCCCTTTCAATAATAATGATGAATTTTGGCAAGAGTCATTGGCCAGAGTCAGCTTAAATGAGAAATCATACCTTTGAAAAAAAGAGAATTATGCAAATTATTAACAGTCAAGGAAATTACTCCAGAAATTAGGAAGCTTGGACTTGATTCCTACTTTTCCCAATGACTAACATTGACTGAGAATTCAGTAACTTACTTTCTATATGCTGATTACTCCATCTGTAGAAAATAAATATTTGTCATGTCACTTAAAAGAAAGTTTAATTTTAAATTCTAGGCCTAGAAACAAAAATTAAAATAGATTTCAACTTAGTTCTCCAATATGATTATTTTTCTCCCACAGATAGATTTAGTATTATATCTAAATAAAATATAACTATATAATAAAATTAAACTTCACAGAATGAACTATTTAGATCTGGAAAGAAACCTAAAGACCTAATCTACCCACCCTCATTTTATAGATAAGGAAACTGAGTCCCCAAAAAGAAAAGTACCTTTCCCATTGTCCCCAGATATTTCATAGCAGAGTCAGGATATTAACTCAGTTCATCTGACTCCAAATGTAGCACCCTTTCTTGACACAGTGTATTTTCCTTGGAAAAACCAGGCATGGCAGTAGGGAATATTTTTTTCATGTGATATCTAGGTCTTGTTCATATCAGAGTTCTATTTATGTAATATTCTTGGCTACACCGGAGCTGATAACTTTTTTTTCCCATAGACTCTTTAAGAAGTATCTAGCATTATGCTTTGTATTATTTTGTCTGAATGCATTATAGCTACAGTGAACTATTAATAGATCACAAGATTTAGAGCTACAAGAGAATTTAGAAGTCATCTAATCCAAAGCTCTGATTTTACAGATCAGAAAATTGAGACCCAGAGAAACAATTAACTGACTTACCAAGGTCATATAGGAAGTTAACAGCAGAGCTGGGAATGAAATAGATTCTCTGACTTCAAATTCAATATTCTTTCCCCACAATGTCACTTTGCCTTCCATTTATCCTCAAATTCACTCTCCAGCATTTGGGCAAATTAATAAATTTTGTTAATAAATAAATAAATTATATGCAACATGGCATTCATAGTTTACAGTTATAAGCAATTTTCCTCAATTACCATTGAAAGACCACTGCTATTTATAGGCTCCCATCCAAGTTTGAAGGATGTCAGTGGAAAAGGCCAACACTAGCCTAAGTGATTATCCACAATTATTTATTATTTATGTAGTGACAAAATGTAAATGACAATATCTAATGGTCTAGTACTTAATTCGTTGAAAAATGGTTTCTGTGAAGTAGGATAGCTATTCCATTTTTTCCTTGAATGTGCTGCTTTTCATTGTCATATTGGCTAGTGAAATACAAGACAGTTTAAATCTGAAATACATTAGGGCATATTCTGGGCCTAGTCTTAAATTTGCAATGACATTAATGGATTAATGGGCAGTCCAGGTAGAGAGCAAAACCCTCTGCAAGCACTATAATCACCCACTATAAGCATCTACAGAGACCAGTCTCATCTCTGTCAAGGAACAACAAACTTCTTCTTATGGCCTTTATCCTAGTCTGCATCACTGGTTTAGTAGTACAAACCCTTTGGTACAATTATGGTACCCAACTACCTATACCTTTCATTGATTTATTCATTAATTCATTCAACAAACAGATATTTTTATGATGAAGTCCTGTGGTAGGTGCTTAAAGAGTTACATTTATAATCAAGACAAATGGTCTCTGTCCTCATGAAACTTATAATTTAGCAGTTACAGAGGGGGAGTGTTATACAAACACTAATATGTAATATTTTGGTATTTCTAAAGGTGGTAGTGCTAGATAACTCGATGGTGAAGTAGATAGAGCATTGGACCTAGAGTCATAAAGACCTGAGTTCACATCCAACTTCAGATATTTACTAACTGTATGACCCTGGGCAAATCACTTAACCTCTGTTTGCCCCAATTTCCTCGCCTGTAAAATGGCAATAGTAATAGTACCTATCTCCCAGGGTTGTAGTAAGGATGTAAAAAACAGTTATTTGTAGAGTACTTAGCAAGCCTCAAAATGCTATAAATGCCACACTGGATCTGTGATTTTTCTGATGACAGCATTCCCTCCAGAAATGCAGAATGCAACCCATCCATGTCTTTTCTTTCTGTGTGACTCTCATCTACAATCTCTTTTTAATTTGCTAGGCTGTGGTCCATGCAATGTGCTTTGTGACCATGTCTTATCTGCTTGGTATTGTGAAGATATCAATTGATCATACAAACTCTAAATACTATCCCATCTCCTCCTTCAACCACACATTTCTTTGATGACATCCTATCTACCATTTCTCATATAATGATTCTTTGTAATATGTTGCAACCAAGAGTCTATCCTTTGCCCCTGAATTGGTCTCAATTTCAATTCTTTCAATTCTGTAGTGTTCCATCACTCCTATGCAACATCACCAAAAGAATATTGGTTTTTAAAAAGTGGAGCTTTGTTATAAGGAGGAGTTCAGAATTATTTTTTTTTATTTTGCAATTTTCTCAAAGTCATCCACCCTACTCCCTTCTTCCTTTTCAATTCTGGGCCCAGCATGTTTCATTTTTCTGTGTCTTTCCACGATAGAGATACTGATGGCTGAGCTTTATAAGTGTGAGATGCATCAATAAACATTCTTCATCCACTTATTTTCCTTAATGAGTAAAGAAATCTTTTGAGTGATTATAGATCTCATTAGAATGCACTGCAGCATTCTGGGGCTTCATGCAATCAGGATAATATTTTCAGCAAAAATTAACATCTATGCTGACCTCATCAGCTAGAGGAAACCCATCTTCATTTTCTACTCTGCAAAGAATATTACATGGTATCAAAGAATCATAGATTTAGAGCTGGAAAGGACATTAGAATTCATATGGCCTAATCCCCTCATTTCACCAATGAGGATATTGAGATCCAGGAAAGTTAAATCACTTAAAGTCAAACAGGTGGTAAGTATGGTTGCAATTCAAACTCAGATCTCCTGACTTCATATTTTGTACTCCAAGAATAGAACTTCTACTGTACCATGCTGCTACTTGTCCATGAGAGGGGGGATGTATGTGTCTCCTTGGATGTGTTTGTAGCTCTTTATTTTATATCTTTATTTTACTCATCAGAGAGTAGTTGAACAAAGTGATTTCTGTTGTTATATTTTTTCCAGGGAATTTTATAATGTTGACATATGCATGGAAGATATTTTGTTGGAAGAGAGTCATCAATGTAGCATCTTGCTCTGCTAGATCAAATGCATTTTATTAGACAATAAGCAATAAATGCAGTAGGATCTTTTATTTTCTATACCTTTCAGTCAACTGTGTGATAATAAAGATGCCATTTGCTATGGAATATTGCTTGTAAAAGCCTCCCTTTTCTCATCAGTAATGCCTCTGTGTACAGATTGCTCTCATAAAATCATTGAATAGCTTGGAAAGTAGAGATAGTGTTCAGTAGTTATTGATATTTTCTGAGTCACAGTTAATGACATTAATGTCTGAGATTTTTTCCATATTTTTGTTATCTTTCCTTCTTTCATCTTGAAAACTGATTCCTCAACACTCAGAATTGTGTTACCTCCAGCACAGATATCCTCAATATGTAGTTGGTCTTGTACAGGTAATTTCTCCATCTCTGATATTTTTTGGTGTGTTTTTTTTTTCAGTTCCTTAAGAAGAATATCCAGGACTTAATGCTAAGAATTTAATTGAGATGGCTCTATTGCCCTTAATGGCGAAAAGATATTGGATCTTTTTTAGTTACAAATCTTTTCCATTTTGTGTCTGTTTGTTGTCCTCCTTCCAGGCTAACTCTTAAAGGTCCTTAGGATGACTTAGCTTAGTTGGGTTTCTCACCAAACTTTCTTTAAACTTGCTTTTCCTTCCCCTGCCTCTATTTTATGAGATAAAAGTATTCATAATTTTATACCTTTCTTCTCCATGAAATTTTGCAATAGTTTATATTCTAACTGGATGCATAACCCTTGACCACCATATCTTTCTTCTTGGCAAGTAGATTGTGTTTGCTGACTAAAATGGTGTTGCGGCAATTTTAATCTCCATCATGACAGTTGATTTTTATAGACTAAACATCTGTATGAAACTGTTATAATTCCTGTTGATGTCCTTACCTCCATCTCTTTTCCTTTTTAAAAAAATTCTTTCTTCTAATTTGTGTTAATTTTGACATCTCTTCTAAGAAGTCCGTGGTTAAACTGTACACAGACAGGCATTTCAGGCTGATGCAAGAATAACCTCTATTTCTACTAACAAATCTTTCCTGTTTTTCAAATTATAACTATTTATAACCATTTCTTTTTGTGGTATTATTTGGTTCTCATCACATCCATGTCCTCCCTATTATTTTTCCAAAGAAATTATTGATAATGTATAGACCTCAGGTTTCTGTGTGATCTATAAGCTCCAGACATCTCTCATTCCTTTCTTCTGAATCCTATTTTCCAACATACTTTTCACCATCCTCACCCATATCCACCCATTTGAGTCAGTGACTATCAGAAATATATTGATTTGGGGCAGCTATGTGGCACAGGGGAAAGAGCACTGGCCCCGGAGTCAGAAGAACCTGCATTCAGATCCAACATCAGACACTTACCAGTCGCATGACCCTGGGCAGATCTGCATTGGTAGAAGAATTTCCTTCACTGAGATTTCACTAGTGACTAGACCAAAAAAGTCATGATCCTGACGAAAACCAAGTTCTTCATAAAATTTCTCTATCTCTTCATCCTCTCTAGCAGATGTTGACTTATATATAACTTATGATTATTTTCAAGATGGTCATTTTGCAAATTCTATTATACAAGATCCCCAACTGCCCTATGATATGTTGTTACCCTTCAATACACAACAAAGTCTAGTCTCACAACTCTTTTATGTGCCACTTCAAGGAGAAACTGTTAAGACCTCTTTCCTTTCAGCTACAGTATACTTCCTTTTGCCTTTTGGTTTCATTTTTTGCAAGAAGAATTCTTACTTTATTTTGTGTGTCATAGTCCCTTTTGTTAAAATTGTTTGGTGAAGCCTGTGGATCTTTTCTCTGAATGACATTTGTAAATGCACTAAATAAAATTTCTGTGTTTTATTAATAAACAAACGTTAATTATTTTATTAATAAACAAATGTATTTTGTTTATTATAATAACATATTAAGAAACAAAATTAATTATATTATAATAAAAGTTTCAAAATAATAAAAATAAAATCATGGGCCCCACTTTAATCTTGATTTATACCAATCATGTCAAAAATGTTACTTTTCAATTGCTTCAGTTGGGCCATCATTGGACAAGGGTCTTACATTTAGAATTCCAGTAGCTAAGTTGATGTTTAACGAAAGTTTAGAAACCTGTGCGATTCTTAGCCTTTCCTGTCTCTCTTTCTATCTTCTTCCCCCCCATCACTGTAAAAGCAAAATGGGCCACATAATAATAAGGGCCATTTTACAATTTTTGTTAATTTCAAGGATTACTTTGGCCAAAGAATTTATCACTAAGTTGCCAGCCTTCTGGTAAAGAGCCTCTCCACAGCTGGCTAGGCTGAGCTGCAGAGAACACAATCTGTTGCTGAGACCATAATCAAAGTTTCTGTAGCATGTGTAGAGCCTAAGAGAGTTTGCATTCCACTGGCAGAACCTCCAACAACCCAGTCATCTCCAAACCAGGATGAAGCATAAGCACATATGGGCAAATATGCAATTGTCCATAACAATTACATCAAAACTGTAATGCAGAGTAGAACATAACAAGAGCATAGGACAAATGCAAAAGTCTGTGTTAGATCAGAGGAAGGCAGGAACATTTCTTATTATGGAAGTCAGAAAAAGATTACCGGAATTACAGCAAGATTCTTAAATATCCAACCAGATCTTAAGCTATAGCTCCTAGAATCCGTGTCTAGACCCAAGCCTCCCCCTGTTTTATGACCAGTTTGAATTTTGCCTGAGTATTCATACTCCATTTCTGCTATATGCCTTTTGGTTCAGTCTAGATACCTGTTGCATTGATCCCCCATTCGCCTTCAAAGGCTGCTTGCTGACCTATTCTTTCTGGGCTTACACTTTGGACTCTGATCTTTACCTTATCATTGGTATTCACAATACCCCATTGGGTTGTACTTTCTATAGTCAAAGACTCCCCAGTATCCTTCTTCTGATTATGACCTCTTGCCTGAATATGACTCTATCATCTATAGCATACTAGAAGAGAGACCAGAGTATGAGTTCCCAGTTCTTGTCCTTCCTGGCACAACTCTGATTCAACATGGACAGCCACATACCAGGACCCACACCATACAAATAGCTAGTGTACTGCTGAGACTGAAGCTCAAATGAATATTATGCCTCTGTATCAAATATTAATGTGTTCGTCCTTAAAGTCAGTAAATTAGCTCTACTTTCCTCCTTGTAAAAAAATATAGATGTCTGTAAGCAATTAAATGGGCAGTTCACTGAGAGAAAAATTGGAAGATGAGCTCTGAGAGAAAAATGGCATGTCAAAGACAGCAGATGTTCAAAAGAAAACAGCATGTATAAAATATTTGGTTAAAAACCAATATACTGATGGAAGTGGGTAAAAAAGGCCAAACAAAATAAGCTTGAGAGCTTTGCAAGCACAGCAAGATATGTATCTTTAAGAGAATTTATTTCATTATAAAAGGTGGTAACTTTTAAACACAGTTTTTTCAATGTCTGAAATGAATTGTATGCAGATGAACCACTTTTCCTGTGCTGATATATTTTTTAAGGAATAACATAAACATAAGCCATTTCTACTTCTGCACTATACAGTCCTATTTGCTGTAATTAGTTTCACATGTAGGATCTCACATATTTGTGGGATTACTAAAGAAAATGAAAAGACCTTAAGGTTAACAACCAATAGTGTGTCATGCTAATTCTTTTTTTTCTCCAAATATGTCTGTGGAAACACATACATAACACTTTTTATGAAAATCATCCTGGGAATGGTAAGTCTGTGGTTATTCCAGCTCTAAATTTATGATCCTATGATGAAATCTGAACTCCTCATTTTATGTGTAGGAGTGTGTGCTGCTCATGCAAGTTATATTAATATCTATATGAGATGTCAAAATGTGTAGATAGGTGGCCTAAGGGGAAGCATTGGTAGATGCATCTCTGGAATCCCTTCAAAGAAACAATGAAGAATGTTTTTTCTCTCCAAAACTTTTGTGCCAACTTTACCCCTAACAGCCACACAAGGGCATGTCTGTCCACCAATTTTTCTCCACCAATTAGGAAAGTCATATGCAAAATGCTCTAGACTTGAAACCTGCATTATATTCACATGAGAACACTAAGACAGAGAGGTTAAATGACTTGTCCAAAGTCACACAGGTAGTAAGTAACTGAACCAAGACCTAAATCATGTTCTTTGGACTCCAAATTTGGTGTTTGTTCCATAATACCATATTGACAGAACAACATGGGTCATAGGTTGAATATCCCTGCCCTAGTCCACATTCCCTTTACAGCTTATGTGACCAAGCAAGTAGGTGGTGCCATAACTGA
This sequence comes from Petaurus breviceps papuanus, assembly GCF_028583685.1. Taxonomy (NCBI): domain Eukaryota; kingdom Metazoa; phylum Chordata; class Mammalia; order Diprotodontia; family Petauridae; genus Petaurus; species Petaurus breviceps. The sequence goes on from NW_027185655.1 coordinate 77,384,342, forward strand.
AAAGGGGCATCAAGGCCAGTAATTCAGACTCCAACATTTTACATCAAGGCCAGTGATTCAGACTCCAACATTTTACAGATGAAGAAACTCAGGCACAGAACTGATGAGTAACTTGTCTCAGTCATACAACTAAATAAGTATGTGAGACAGGATTGGAACCCTGTTCTTTCTGAATCAAAATTCAATTTCCTATCCACTACACTGTCCAAGACATAAGAATGATTCTAGGCAGCATCATTCAGGATATTCTCAGAAAATGAAACTGTCAATGCTTTGAACAAGACATCTCTTCAATCAGATCCCAGTTGTGATCCTTCTAGTTTTGTCATCTAAATTTTATTGTTGTTCAGTTATCTCTGACTCTTCATGATCCTGTATGGGGCTTTTTTGGCAAGATACTGAAGTGGATAGTCATTTCCTTCTCCAGTAGGAATATCTCTAAATACTTAGAGGCATTTATCACAGATATGTTTATACAAACATATGTGGTTTATAGAATCATAGTATCATATATGTAGAACTGAAAGGTACCTTAAGTTCCTTGAGAAACAATATATTGGACAGAAGATTGTAGTCAGGAAGAATGAGATTGAATTCCTGTCTCAGACACTTACTAGTTGTGTGACACTGGGCAAATCACTTAGTATTTCTGCATTTCTGTGCCTCATATATATATATATATATATATATATATATACATATATATGCATATATACATACATATGTAAATATATACTGTATATATGTATGTATGTATGCCTGCATGCAAACTCTCACCCCCAACCTGTCTTCTCTTCTCCAGGCTAAATATTCCTAATTCCATCAATTATTCCCTATATATCATGATCTCAAGACCTTTCAATATCCTGACCACCTTCCTTTATATGTTCTCTAGAGCATCCTATATCATAGTTACCCCCAATTCTTAGAGGTAACTTCCCCCCATATTTTTCTAAGACCAAAGTCAGTACTTTCCTACCATGCCCTCTGCTATAACATAACACTGTCTTTACATTCATCTTCTTGTGACAAGCTAACAGAATGTAACTGTTCCTTCCTCTGGAAGGGATCTTGAGGATCACCTATCTTGACCTTCTCAGACGTACAAATGAGGCAACTAAAAGGGAAGGGAAGAGAATAACCACTTATCATGCACCTACAATTTGCAAAGCACTATACTGAGTGCTTTACAAATATCTTATCTGATCCTCACAACAAACCAGGGATATAGGTGCTATTATCCTGCCCTTTTTATAGTTGAGGAAACTGAGGCAAAGAGGAAGGGACCCACAGATGTTTGAAGTTGAATTTGAATTCAGGTCTTCCTGACTTCAGGTCCAGCATTCTATCCATTGTATCACCTACCTGCCTTAAAAACAAAACATAAAAAAATGAGGACAAAAAGCTAAGTGATTTACTGATGGTAACAGAGAAAAAATTTGAACCCAAGTCTTCAGGATCCAAGTCTAATCTCCTTCTATTATAACATCCTTCCCTCTAGTCTCTGTTGAAGATATTTCTCTCAGGTCAAACCTTCCATTTATGCCCTAGAGATCATATTCCTTCTGAATTATTGAAACTTCTTTCTACCACATTTCCCTTCTCACTCTCCAAAACCTTCAAAATTCTCACACCCATTACATCATGCTTATCCTGCTACATCAAACTCTTCTCCAACCTTAAAACACACACACACACACACACACACACCACCCCCACACCATACCACATCTCTTTACTTGACCATCCTGTTCCATCTAGTATCACTGTTTTTCTTCTTTCCTTCACTGCTAAGCTTTTGGAAGAAGAAGTATATACTTCTACTCCTATTTTCTCACCATCAAATTGCTTCTTAACTTTTCAATCTATAGCTGGCATTCATTTAGTACTTTAAGATTTTTTAAGTGCTTTAAAAATATTTGACCCTCATAACAATCCTGGGATACAGGTGCTATTATTATCATCTATATTTTACAGACAAGGAAATTGAGACTGATAGAAATTAAGTGACTTTCCCAGGGTCACACAGAAGATAAAGTGTATATGAGGCAGAGCTGAAACTCATGTCCTCTTGACTCCAGGTCCAGCACTCTAGACATTGCACCACCTAGTGGCCTAGCTTTGAACACCCACAATCATATTGGAGTTTATCAAAGACCCTCTGCAAGGTCACCCAATGCCCTTGATTACCCATTTCCCACTTCCACAAGACATTCTGTCCAAAATAAAAATGGGATAGGGTGAGGTGGAAAGGGAGGTATGGGTAACACACTCGGCAAGCATATTAATAAGTTCCTAATTTAGAGTTAGGGATTAGACCTGTGATTTTATTAGTACAAAGAACTCCTAGATGAGAGATCTTCCTCTACCAACATAAGACAGAGCCTTCTCTGCAATTTACAATCTTATAAAGTTGCCTAGAGCAAGGCAGAAGTGCCAAACACCACAGGCCCAGAGTATGGCCCAAATCAGATTAAAATGTAATTGGGAAATATTTTTTAAATACAACAAAATACAAATAATATCCCATTTTAAAACTATGTCAATATGTTGTTGCAAATATCCTTAGGTGTGGTTTAGTGGTCCCCATTTCTATCTGAGTTTGACACCACTAACAGAGCACTGAGAGGTTTAATCTCAAGCCCTTGCACAAGAGAGAATCTGATTTTACAGTTTTTCTTCCATCACTCTCATTACATTCTAGTACATGTTCTGTATTTGGGGTTATGGGGAGGCACCAGTGACCAGGGCACACCCATACTACCAGGCTGGTATCTGTTTTCATGTCCCTGTCCCCTGAACTCAAAAGAGGGAGTATACTCAGCCTCCATATTCACCCATGCTGACAATTGAACTCAGGTCACTCCTTAATATTCATTCACCCTGCTGTAAGAAATGATGAACAGGTTGATTTTAGAAAAAACATAGAAAGACTTACATGAAATAATGAAGTGAAAACAGAAGCAAAGGAGCATTATATACAGTCACAGCAATACTGTTCAAAGAATAAATGTGGACAACTAAATTATTCTGAGTATTATAGATATTCAAATCAATTACAAAGGACCATGAAGGAAGATGCTATCTACCTCCAGAGAAAGAACTGATAAATAGAAGTATGCATGGTATAGCTTTACATATATTTATAGGGTGGGGAAAGAGGGAAGGAGATAATTCAGAACTTAAAATGTAACAAAAAAATAAATTTTTAAAAAAAGAAAAAAATTGCTAATCCCAGCTGACTTCATCACAAAAATCCCTCCTGTTCACTCACTTATTCATACAAATGCCAAAGCATAACAATCCCTCCTCATAGTGTTATTCATGCTCACCTGTAAGCTATCGACAATGTACACTAGAACTGAGGGTACTTCCTGATACTCAGAAATACTCTTCCATGGAATCATAAATCACTTGTTTTCCTTTGCAAGTATCTTTGTAATAACAGCAGAAAGAGATAAAAGTTCTCATAAATGGATCATAGATCTAGAAGGAGAAAGGATCTCAATACTACATAGTGGAACTTCCTCACTTCACAGCTGATAAAAATCTTTTTAATAAAGAGATATTTACTGCAAAGATATAACAAGAACAGAAGTACAGCTAGGTGCCAATTAATTCAAATAATAAAACCTGTGAAGGGGTAGTATTATTCAACTATTCAAAGTTATAATCATATGTAAAATGTGGTAATTTGTTTCAGTTCAATAGAAATGTGCAATTAAAAATTTTTAAATAAGTTTTTCATCTATTTACTAACAATATGACAGCAAAATATTTAAAATGTATTTCTGGTTCAAATTTATTACAAAGTAATAGAGTAGTTATAGAAAGCAAAATTTTCAAAATAAAATTTAAATTACTATTGTACCTAAATTGTACAGTAGAAATATTGTTGTCATTTGTTAAGTTAACACAGCAGTAAACATCAGAGGTGGGATTTGAACCCAAGTCCTCTAACACTGGAGCAGCTAGGTGGTGCAGTAGACAGCATGCCAGGTGTGAAGTCAGGAAGACTCTTTTTTCCTGAGTTCAAATTCAGCCTTGGACATTTACTGGTTAAGTGACCCTAGGCAAGTCACTTAACCCTGTTTGCTCAGTTTCCTCATCTGCAAAATGAGCTGAAGGACGAAATGACAAACCACTTAAATATCTTTGCAAGAAATCCCCAAATGGTGAAAAATAACTGAACAAACCTCTGACTCTAGACCCAGTGATTTTTTCACCACACTGCAGCTTTTTTTGTATTCCCCTCTGAACTCTACAGGGAAACAAACAATTTCTGTCAGTTCCTTCTTTCCAGATTCAAGGTCTATTTATTCATCCTCATTTAATAGTTAAATGTTGCACAGAGTCACTTTTGTCTCCAACTTTTCTGTCCATTCTTTCCCACCAACTAACTGTGGGTGCTAGCTAAGGTTTAGTCCTTCATCTTCTAAAACTACTTCTCATTCTCCTATTCACTTGATACTAAATGTAGTTGGAGAAAATCATGAAGTTGTGCTGTCCAGGTACACCACAAACTTATGTTACATAATCTCAACTGAGTCAAGGAATAGAATAACAAAGGCATGGAATGGGGAATGAACACGTGGTACATTCTGGGGAGGACAGAGAAGAGATTGTGGCAAAGCAATACTTGCATACATCCCTAATCAATTCACTGTCCCACTCACCACAGCAGCTTTTCCAAAAGTTTTCATCCATCCTCCAAACTCCTTAACTTTCCCTCCCCCCATTGTTTCAGCTAAGAACCTTCCTTCACATCTCACTAAAATAAATGAAGCCATTTTATGAGAGTTCCCTCTTCCCTCTTCTTCACCTTACATCACAGATGTCTTCTGCCAATATCTCCTCCTGCTTCACATGAAGAGGTGGACCTTCTCCTTACCAAGGCAAACCCCTCTATATGGACAAGTATTCCCACTCCATCCCCTCTTCTCCAGCAGATTGTCCCTTCCCCTATGCACACTCTCACTTATCTTCCTGACTATTGGCTGCTTCCCTACTACCCACAAACATGCCCATATCCCACCCACCCCCATGCTCAAAAAAAAAATCCTCATTTCATCCATCTATCCCTGCTGGTTATTGTTCTTTATCTCGCCTCCCTTTTGTGGCTAACCTCTTGGAGAACGTAATCTACAAAAGGTACTACACTTCTTTTCCTCTCATTCTTTTCTTAACTCTCTAAAGTCTGGCTTCCAGCCTTCAAATGAGATGTTCTCTCTAAAGTCACCAATGATCTTTTAATAGCCCAATCAAATGGCCATTTTACAATCTTTCACCCTCTCTGCAGTTTTCGTCACTGTCAATTAGCATTTTCTTTCTGATACTCTCTTCTCTATTGGTTTTTGTGACACTTCCCTCCTGGATTTCCTCCTTCCAGTTGGACTGCTCTTTCATAGTTTCCTTTGATGCATCTTCACCCCAGTCATGCTTCCTAACCATGAATGCCTCCTAATGAAGTACACTAGAACTTAGTGTACTTCCTCATGCTCAGAAATTGTACTCACTGTCAATAATAGCCTTCACTCTAATATTCTTCCCAATTTATATTATGTACAACTACTTTGTAAATAGAGGGGGTTTTGCATGTTGTCTCCCTGGTGAGTCTGCTTCTTCAAAAGAAAAAATAATAAAGTGCCTGACTCTTTTTTTATTTTATTTTTTTTTTGGAAGGAAGAGGGCAGGGCAACTGGGGATAAGTGACTTGCCCAAGGTCACACAGCTAGTAAATGTTAAGTGCCTGACTCTGAATTTGAACTCAGGTCCTCCTGACTCCAGGGCCGGTGCTCTATTCACTGCACCACCTAGCCACCCCAAGATTGTCTGCTTCTTGAGAGCAAAAACTGGTTTTGGACTTTGCATTCCCAGTGCTTAGTACAATGAATGGCACATAGTAGATACTTTTTAAAATGCTTCTTGACAGACTGAACAATTTCTCTACATAATCTTTCCATCAGCTAGTTCATCATTTTTTTGTCGTGGCTTCAACTATGACTTCTATGCTACTACTCAAATCTGTATCTTCAGCTCTGATATCTTACCAAAGTTCCAATCCTGTAATCACTTTAAATGATCAAAAGACATCTCCATTTGGAAAATTTCTCATCTCAAATTCTGCATGTCCAAATGCAAATTCCTCATCTTCCCTCAATATAAGTCCCCTTCCCAACTTCTTCATTCTTCACTTCCATCAATGGTACCACCTATTGTGTCAAAATTTCAGAATCTTCTTTGGCTCTTCCTTTTCTATCATTCCCCCACAGATAATCAGTCATTAAATCCTATTGATTTTTCCTTCAGCTTGCCTCTTTCTTCATTCCTTTTCTTTCCCTCCTCATTACTATCACCCTAAAATAGGCCACTCAGTATAAGAACTCTAGCCAGATTGCTAGCCAGGAGTTCTGAGTTCTAGTCTCTGTCTTTGCTTTAATCACACCAGTCTCCTCTCTGAGCTCCTCTGAACATACCATGTTCATTCCTGACTCTTAGCTTTTGTTTATGCTATTCCTATGATACCTTTGGGTATCCCACAACTTCTTCAAATTCAGGTCTAGCATAAATCCCACACTTTCTATGAAGTCTTGTTCAACTGTTAATAGCAGACATTTAACTCATCCTTATCTAAAGTCTAACAGTGATTCTTTTATATATTATTAATTTGGGCACTTAATCATAGCCTGCCTTTTATCGACAAACAAATGTTTAATGTGTTTAACTCTAGTCTTCTCAATTAAATTGAAAAGCCTTGAATAGGAATATGTAAACATCACATATCTTTACATCTCTCATTGAATGCCTAAGCATGGTGATCTGCACATAGCAGGCAAGTCAGTAAAGACAGAAAACACATTATTGAATTAATGAATAAGAACCTCAAAAGAAAAAAATCTCTAGCAGAAAGAATTCTTAAGAAATGCATTTCATTCTCAAAAAGAATATATTTAATTTAGAGAATCCTTCTCCCAAAATCTTCTGGGAAACTTACCAGGGCATAAATCATTATAAATCAAGAAAATTTATGACAACACATACAGAATATTTTAAGTCCCAGAAATTTATAGCTATGCTTTTTATCCTAGGAACTCAAAATATTCTACAAAAATGGAGGGTTTTTTTTCCAAAAGTTACAAACTTGTAGTAAACTATGTCTTGATTGGTTTCATTAGCTTTTCCAAGTTTGTTTCCCAAGTTAGGGCTTTAACACTAGCTAGGGCTGCCCTAGCTCCATACTCAGTCAGTTAAGTGTGAACTATCTTTTTAACATATCATTTAATTATTTTCATGGTTCTATTATGAAGTAAAGTGTAAATGCTTTCTTATAACCCTGTTGGGAGGGGGATGGCTTTTGCAACATGTCCACCTTAGAGCTAAATCCTCATTACTGTAACTACATCTGTCAATCAACCAATTGGTAAACATTTATTAAGTGCCAACTATGTGTCAGGAACTGTGCTAAGTGCTGGGAAGCAAAAAGAGGAAAAAACAGTCCTTGCTCTTAGGAGGTGACCTCAGAATGAGCTCACAATCTAACAAGGGAGACAACATACAAATAAATATTTACAAAACAAGCACTAGAAAAATAGAAAATAATTAACACAGGGAAGGACTTTAATTTAGAAGGGTGGGGAAAGGCTTCCTGTAAAATATATGATTTTAATTGGGACTTAAAGGAAGCCAGGGACATCAGTAGTAAGGCAAAGGGAGAGAGACGGGGAAGGGAAAAGCAGAGAATATCCCCAAAACCAAGAGATGGAGTATCTTGTTTGTGGAACAACAAGGAGGCTAGTCACCAGATTAAAGAGGACATAAGTGTAGCACCAACACAATATTCACAGCGCCGACTGTAAACATGCTGACATAGCACTCAATCACAAAATGACAGACTCTCCACATAGAAGACAGAAGCAAAACATTTATTCAGGCATCAGAAAACCAAATCCCCAAACCAGAAAGCTGAATCCATCATAGTAACAAAGAAGTTAATAAGCCATAACACAGTAGGGAGTCACACCATCCTTTAGCTTCCCTTTAGCTTTACAATGAGGTACTTGGGGTATCCAGGGAGGACTAGCACCCTGGTGTAAGGGCTTGCTGAGTCCTTTTCAGGGCTGCTCATCTACCTTTGGTGCCTGCCTACTACCCAGCTATCACCTGTGTCTTCAAGAAACTGTAGCTGTGCAGCTGCCACACTTCAGTAAATCATCATAGCAAACACGTTAAAACAGCTTGAGTGTAACCAATAGGCCTCTAACCCTTCAGTGAATTAAGGGGATGTTTACCCCAAGCATGTGAAGAATTTCCCCAGTAGAATGGGCAGATAAAAACAATTTGTACAAAGGTGGGTGAAGCAGGAACTGTGGAGTTCTTAGAGCTTGGTCAGACATTAGAGACCCCAAGGTGATCCACTTCATCCCAGTTTATCCTGAGTTTTGTCCTACCACTGGATTTCAATGACTTTGGAAGAAAAAATGAAGCTGATGACTTTGCACAACTCTTTCTTACTTAAATCCAATTCATGTATAAAATATCACCTTGCAACTTCATTGGCCCTCTTCAAAAACAAAGAATTAACAACAAGATACTGTAAAGAGATGAGAAAGAATGGAGAGGGACTAGGCTTTGAATAAATAACAGAGGATTTGATCCTGGAGGCAATAGGGAGCCAGTGGAGTTTACTGAGTAGTTTACTGAATTTACTGACATAATCAGAATTTATGTTTTAGGAAAATTACTTTGGTGGTTAAATGGAAGAAGAATTGGAGGAGTGAGAGACTTGTGTGAGAGATAGTGAGGAATGGAGAATGACATGTAAATTATAGACCTAAGGAATTAGGAAGATAGTGTTGTCCTTGACAGCAATAGCAAAGGTAGGAGGGAAAAAGGTTTAGGGGAAAAAATGACAAGTTCTGTTTCGGACAAATTTTGTTTAAGATGTCTACTAGACATCTAGTTCAAGACATTAAAAAGCCAATTGGAGATGCAAGACTGGAGGTGAGCCAAGAAATTGGGGCAGAATAGGTAGATTTGGGAATCCTCAGTATAAAGAGAGTAATTAAAGCCATGAAAGCTGATGAGATTGCCAAGTAGACAGAAGAGGGGCCAGAAAAATTCCATTTGACTAGAGTCCAAGAGATACATACTTTGTATTCTATAGTTAACTGTGTGAAAGTGAACTCCTCATATATTCTCCCAATTATTCAAACAAATCTATTACCTAGACTACAAATAAAAAGTACTTCCCCACTTAAGGAATAGAGTGGGTCATGCTATGTATAGAATATTTGGCCAAACACAAGTATAAAGTTTTCTATGATGAATGTGTTAAAGACAGCAATTTTGGGAATGCCCTGGTATTTTCCATCACTATACTCATACCTTCCATCTATTATCCCTTGCTTTTGCTACGTGACTGGCCCAGATCATTTTCAATCACACATTTGGATGGTTTTGTGATACTTTTGTGCAAGTTATCATTGGTAATACATTGCAGCCAAGCTGTACCCATAATGCACCTCTTCATTGCCTTTTGGATGCTTAGCAATTTTGATTTTTCAGAGATAGCATTCTGTCATTTGTATCTACTTAGTATCACCAGAAGAATATTAGCATTTCAAAGACAAGTTTTTATGTGTTAAGAAATAGCTTGTCATTGAGAGGAGTTTGTCATAGGAGTCATTGAAAGAACTGCAAAATTTCCCAAATGCAATCTCTGTTTTCTTCCACAGAACCATGTCTAGTCATGTAGTCTAGTATGTACTAATAAACCAAGTCAATTGGACTGCATGTCCAAAGGTATATGTTATTCTCTTAAAAGACTAAAATAAAGATTTCCAATGCAGTGGGTAAATATTGTATAGATAAGATTTTCATTTGTATAAGAAGTACACAGCATGAGGAGTGACTAAATTGTGATTCACCCTGTTGGATGCAATATTGACATCAGCAAGTTTTCAGCTCCATAGAAATATATAAAGAAGGAAACACAATATATCTTATTTGCTTAATTGCTTTCTCATCTTCATAAAATTTTCATTATAGTGATCTAAATAGGTATTGAGCATATCCTCAATGAAAAAATAAGAAGAGAAAAGGTAAGCTTTTGCAAATGATTCTCTGTACTGCACAATACAATCACATAATTAATTAAAAGATTCAGAGATAACAAAATTCTATTGTTGGCTTTTTTGTTTTGCTTTTTGTTTTTTTTTTTTTTTTGCTTTTCTTGATTAAAAAGAACAACAAAAAGCATTTGGCTAGGTAAAGCAAATTCAGGCTAAAAGTTCTCCTTCAACAAAGAGAATAATCTGTATACTACAATCATATGTTTCCCTTGATATATCCACAGAGAAAAACCTGTTTAGTAAACCTCTGATTATTCACCTCAGGTTAGGCATAAACAAATATGGTGGCCACTATCATGGAGGATGAATTAGTGGGATATAAAAGGTACATTGGCCTCTGTCATGGAGGATGAGCTGGTGGAACTTAAGTGTATTGAAGACTCTTATGGAGGATGTGCTACAGAGAGTCTAATCAGAGGACGTGGTACTCTCTGAACATGGTTTTTCCAGATACCCTTAGTTGTAGACAATATTATGTTTATCTCACCAAATCAAAACAATATCTCCTCAATGAGCCTTTTTATTCTATTATCCTATTTATTCAAGATATTGGCTTAAAATTCATAAAGGGAAAATTAAATAAATGAAAAAGTACTAATATTCAGAACTATATATAACATGTAATTGGATAGGTGTTGAGTTCGTTGAGTTACATGTATCTCTACAGAAATTTCAAGTGAATACTGAACTTGACTCAAAATTGAACAGGGGGAAAAAGAGGACTAGACTGCAATAAAGATTCCAAGCTTCTCCTCTGTGCAAAAGCCCATCCTTTCAATACAGATATGTCCACTAGAGGTGCGTGGTTACAAATCTTGGAAAAGTTCAAATTCAAAAGAATTAAAGTTACACATGACCAAAAGAACTATGGAAACACATAATGGGAACAAATAGGCTGTAATGTATCTATCCAATGTTTACCCAAACTGAGTGTTGTAAAATACATTATTGAGAAAATGTATGATTGGAAAAGTGGGTGGACTAGTTATGTCAGAAAGTGAACAGTACCAGAGGGACAGCCCAACCTCTCCAATGGTACCCACAAAAAAGTAAAAAAAAGCCCTAGCAAGACTGCTTCATGCTGGATAGTTTCTCTCTGGAGGACCTATGGAAGATGATGGACAAAACTGCACAAGATTTGAAGGCATGGATGAGTTATGTTCTGCGCCAATGGAAGGCATTGATGAGATCACCGAACAATTGAAGAATCAAAGTATTTGAGAGATCCTCTGAAGAGAGATCATGTAGAAAAGGGAAGGTTCGATGTTAAGCCAGTAAGAAAGCATCCTTGGAGCGGCTAGGTAGCACAGTGAATAGAGCACCGGCCCTGGAGTCAGGAGGATCTGAGTTCAAATCCAGCTTCAGACACTTAACGCTTACTAGCCGTCTGACCTTGGGCAAGTCACTTAATCCCAATTGCCTTACCGTCCCCCCTGCAAAAAAAACAAAAACAAAAAAAAAACACCCTCAAGGACCCCCAGGAATAATTGCTAGCATTTATATAGGACATTGAGGTTTGCAAATCATTTTTAAATGTTATCTCATGTGAAGGTTTATACTTTAAATTGGATGAAGAATAGCCATACAAGTCAAATGATACCACTTAAAGTCTGAGGCTAGGGCACAGGGTAATGTGCACCAGAAAATAGCAGGAAACTGATTTATTGAATCATGTAGTTCATGTGCTGCCTGTGTTAGTTGCTATAAGTAAAAACAGAGATATAATTGGCAGGGAGTTAGCTTGATTTCTGTAAGTCAAACAGAAATTGATGACTGCCTGTAGTTGAAAAGGGGAAAAGGTGGCATTATTATATGTAGTGCTAGTTTCTTGATGCTTCAGTGTTTGAAGCTCCCATCCCTCCATCCTGAGTTAATAACTGAGTTAACGATACAGAGCATATTTTTGAAATACACAAGTATATCAACTCTAAACTATAGGAAGAACTCATATTTAACAAACTCTTAGAAGTGTAGATTTGGAGTAGGAGAGAACCTTAAAAACCCTCATTTTTCCAGATGAAGAAACTAAAACCAGAATGAGACAAAAATCGCTTGGCCAGGACAAATCAGAGACAAAATATGAACCCAGATTATCGAAGTTCAAGTACTATGCCTGTGTATCATTCTATCTCCTTTAAAAGGTTTAAATATAGTGAGGAAGTATTAGGCTGAGTTGAGAGACTGAGTTTTATCTAAACCTTGTATTTCCTCCCCAAGAACTAATACAATGTTCTGTATGCAAATGGGTGCTTAATAAATGTCTTACATATTTCAGAGAAACATCTCAAGGTTCTGAGACTTGCCAGAACTTAATTATTTACACTTCCTTGAAGAAAATCCCTCTTTTTTTTCCTATCTCCAGTTAATTGTTTTTCCACTTCCCAGAAATCTCCCCTCCAAGAAAACTCCAATGTTCTAATTTCTAATGGTCTCATTATTGTTCGAGAAAGAGTTCATTCCAAGGTCTCCCAAGGAAAGAATGAGCAACCAAATGACCTCAAAGAAGAGATGAGGTGCAACTTCCATTCTCAAGATGGATGGGAGTTTCCAGGTCAAGTTTAAACTCAACATTAAAGGACATTGTAGTTAGTTCAAATGATTTTCAAAAGGCTTCAGCTAAAGTCAAGAAGGTCAATTCCTCAGGGGCTTATTACCCATCAGGATATTGTTCTCACATTTTTGAGGGTTTCTTTATTTTTTGTTTCCTCATAAGCAGTTATTGGAGATGATTGTTGAAGATAAGATAGGGTCAGAGAAAAAAAAAGTAGCCTTGTTTAGTTCCCTGTGGAAAGTCTTCTCTTCCTGTTGTGTTTAGAAACAATTCATGTGGGGAAGAGGCTCATTACCAAAATGACCTCTCAGTAATAAATATTTTGACCACTATAACTCTAAGAGGCCATTTACTGTCATCGGGAAGTTGTGATACAAACTAGTGGAGAGAGTTCTCATACTGATGCAATAAAGAAGGAGGAGAAAGAAAAAGGGAGGAAGATGAGAAAGAAGGAGAAAGTCAATTCGGTAAGGCTGATTACACAGAACTATATGCATCACAGTAATAGAATCATAGAATGTTAGAGCTGAAAGGGGACCTTAGAAATCATCTAGTCTAATCCCACCTCATCACCATTTTAAAGATAAGAAAGCTGAGACAGACAGAGAGGCATGAATTGGTCAAAGTCACAGAGCTACTTAATAGCAAAGCTAAGACTAGAATCCTGGTTTCTTGACTCCAAGTCCAATGTGCTTCCCAATTATGGAATGATATTTTTAAAATTCTATAATGAGACTTTGATGCATATCTGGATGACATAAGATGGAGGCATCCAATGACAATCATAATTCTCTCACAAGCAGGTTCCTAGTCTCTTACATGGTGTTTCCATCTTAGATAATCTAGACATGTCTCAAAGTCCTATTACAATCCCAAGAACTATCCCTGCAGAGAGACTAGCAAAATATTCCTCTTCCAGAAGCTCAAGTGATTTTCATAAAACATCATATATGGGAATATCAAAAAAGAGGGACAATCAATAGAGAGTGACCCAATGTAAAAAAAAAGTGCCAAAAGCTATATATCTAGTAAGTCAATGAAGACTGAGAAAAGGCATTGAATGTGTCAGTTAAGAGATGACTATCAAATATACTTGGTTAAATCCAACTTCCTTTTCTGCCATGTCCACTTAACACATGGGGCACTGAGATATTAGAATTCAAATGTGATTGCTTCACTGTCATTGATGAAGAAAATTATCATATAAATACTGATCTACTCCATTGCTCACCTGTTTGTTCTCTTCCTTCTAGTTTCATCTTTATATACACTTGGGATGAGCTAGCTTAGTTGAGTCTTGCCCAAGTTTTTTCCAAACTTATTTTCCCCTTCATTGCTTTTAGCAGTTTTATGAGGTAATAATTCCCATAATCTTCCATCATGCTCCTCTGTAAGACACTGGAAATGCTTAATGGAAGAAGATGTTGAGTGCGAAGGTTTAGGGGATATATGATAACTATTTTTAAGTACTTGGAAAGATTGCCATGGGGGAAAGGAATTAGAAATGCTGTTTGGTCTCAGAGAACAGAACAGGAACAATGAGTAAAAATTGCAACAACAATTAAAAAAAGGCAAATTTATGTTTGGTAAAAGGAAAAACTTCCTAATAGACTATCAGAGTTATTCAAAAGCACAATGGAGAGGCAACTGCGTGGTGTGGTGAATAGAGCACTGGCCCTAGAGTCAGGAGGACCTAAGTTCAAATCCAGCTTCAGACACATGACACATTTACTAGCTATGTGACCTTGGGCAAGTCGCTTAACCCCAATTGCCTTGCCTTCCCCCACCAAAAAAAAAGCACAATGGACTTGGAGAGAAGATGAGAGAAGGGCCAGTTCCCTCTCACCAGAGGTCTTCAAGGAAAAGCTGGATGACAGTTGTTGGGTTTGTTGTCCTGAGAGATTCTTCTCCCCTTGAGTTGGAATGAGTCACTGACATTGCTTTCCAATTCTAAAATTCCACAATTCCCATCTAAATCTATAATCCTAAAGGGATATTTACAACTACTCTGTGAGAAGTACTATAAGTAATGCTCTTCCTATTTTAAAGGTGGAGCCTTCCTATCACTTAAGCTATTACAGCTACTCATAAATACTCTACCAATTACCTTTATACCCAAGAAATGGGCCCAAAAGTTCAAGCACTTTCTTTTCCCATGCAGGGATTGCTTTAGGGAACTTAATAATTATCTTCTAGTGATTGGAGGTTAGAGGGACAGTCAACAGGTAGAGACTCTAAACTCAATTGGCAATGCATGAGAAGAGGAGATTCTGCTCTTATAGGGGAGATATAAGTTAGAGGCAAGGAAGCATTTACTGGCTTAAAAGGGGAGGGGACTGTTAAACATCAGTCTAATAAATTTGTGAAATCTTCCCTACAAATCCAAAAAATAAAATTGCTCATTTTAAAATGAACTCTTAGTTGAAGAATAGTAAAGATTGATGCCTCAAAGTGTCTTCTAACCCACAATTCTCCTCCTCACATACAGCAGCTGCAACCACAAATTACACATTTGAATGGAAGAAAGTCAGAATATATACACAAAGTTAAGTGACCAAAAAATTAACCACTAACATTTACATTCAATAGGCCATTTTCTTCTCTTGTAATAAAACCATTATTGTTTATGTACCATAATCCTAAATCAATGTGTTCCAAAACCCTTAATCATGGATAGGAATAGAAGCAGCACTTCTGTCAATACTGGCTAAAGAACAAGTAAAAGAGTAATTCAGAAGACCTGGAGTTATGAAATGGTGCTGAATACTGCATCCTAGTTGTCATCAAGAACAGCTAAGTGTTCTCTTAGCCATCTCTTTATTCAACTTGGACATCGATTACCTGTTATTCATTTTTGTTCAGTCATTGTCAGCTTAAAGGCTGTTCTTGGGAGAAAAAACAGATGCAAAATCATAGTTAAACAATTCTACCTTCTCTTTGTTGTCAGTTATGATTACTCCATCCACTCCAAGCAAAGGTTCTATCCAATCTTTGAGCCTCCTATTTCAATATAGCCTAAAATAAATTGTTTTTGTTCTCTTTAGCTTACTTCTCTAGCCTCTGAGCCTTGGCAACCCTGGCACTATCTATATAGGGATGTTCCACCTCCTGAAATTCACCCTCTGGTGTAGCACCTTGCTTCCATCTTTTATACATTAAAAAAAAAACCTGATTGCAGGAATCCCTGTTCACTCACATCAGTGTCTTCAAACAGCAATATTTTTTTCTTCATTGGAAACATTCCCCTTTGTGTCTTCAGAATATCATTCTTGAGAGAGCAGGCCAGCACAGTGGCAAGTTGATCCGCCAACTGCAAGGGCCATTCCCAGACATATCACCACAGGGCTGGGATCTGTCAGAGCTAGGTAACAGACAAATGCAGGGCCCACAGCAGTGGCAGCAGCTACTCATGGGACTATAAACCAAGAGACTGGGGATTTTAAAAGTACCTATCTGAACTTCTAGAGTCCAGGATGGCAGAATGAACCCCGACTGCTGCAATCCCCCCCACAACTCTGAAAACACAGAAATTATTGCTCCAGAGCAAAATTTTAAAATATTGAAGGCTTGGGAGTCCTAGAGGGAGGGCGTGGCTAAGGCTTTGCCTCAAAATGTGTAAAAGACAAATCAAAAAGACAAAGACTCTAGAATCCTATTATTGTGAGCAGGAGGAACCAAATTCAGAAGGAGACAGCATTGACTCCACACCCACACCTCAAAAGAAAATATGAACTGGTCTCAAGCCCAGAAAGCATTCTTAGAAGAGCTCAGGAAGGACTTTGAAAACCAAATTAGAGAGGTAGAAGATAAAATGACTAATTCTTTTAAAATCAAAATTATAAAAATAGAAAAACTGTTCAATGAAGAAAGCAGCTCCTTAAAGAGAAAAATGTGTGGACTAAAAATGAAATCTGAACATATGGAAAAGGAGCTTCAAAAACTAACTGAGTAAAATAATTTGCTAAAAATGAGAATCAACCAAATTGAAGCTAATGACTCTATGAGGCACCAAGAATCAGTCAAACAAAATATCAAGAATGAAAAATTATAAAAAGAGGTCAAATATCTCAATGGAAAAATAACTGAACTGGAAAACAGATCCAGGAGAAATAATCTCAAAATTATTGGTCTACCAGAAAATCATGATGAAAAAAAGAGCTCATTAAGGAAAACTGCTCCAAGATTCTAGAACCAGAGGGTAAAATAGAAATGAAGAGAATCCACTGGACAGCTCCTGAAAGAGATCCTAAATTGAAAACTCTGTGAAATGTTGTAGCCAAATTCCATAACTATCAGGTAAAGGAGAAATTACTGGAAGCAACCAGAAAGAAACAATTCAAATATCGCAGAACTACGGTGAGGATCGCACAGGATCTGCCAGTTTCTACATTGAAAGATTGGAGGGACTGGAATATATTTCACAAGGCAAAAAAGCTATAAAGAGAAATCCCATTTAAAGTTACTGTAGACAATATAAAATATTTAGGAATATACCTGCCAAAACAAATCTACTACCTATATGAACACAACTACAAAACAATTTTCACACAAATAAAGTCAGATCCAATTGGAAAAACATCAATTGCTTATGGCTGGGTCAAACTAATATAATAAAAATGACAATTTTACCTAAATTAAATTGCTTATTTAGTGTCATACCAATCAATCTACCAAAAAATTACTTTATAAAACTAGAAAAAATAGTAACAAAATTCATTTGGAGGAACCAAAGGCCCAGAATATTAGGGGAATTAATGAAAAGAAATGCTAGGGAAGGTGGCCTAGCTATACCAGATTTTAATCTGTACTATAAAGCAGCAGTCATCAAAACTACTTGGTACTAGCTGAGGAATAGAGTAGTGGATCAATGGAATAGATTGCATACATGTGACTCAGCAGTCAATGACTATAGTAATCTACTCCTTGATAAACCCAAAGACCCCAGTTTGGGGGATAAGAACTCACTATTTGACAAAAACTTCTGGGAATACTGGAATATAGTATGGCAGAAACTGGGCATAGACCATTATCTAACACCTTATACCAAAATCAAGTCTAAATGCATGCACAATCTAGGTACAAATGCTGATACTCTAAGCAATCTGGGAAAGCAAGGAATAATGTACCTGTCAGATTGGTGGAGAAGAGAGGACTTTATGACCAAACAAGAGTTAGAGAGCATTATAAAATGCAAAATGGATAATTTTGATTACATTGAACTGAAAAGTTTCTGTACAAACAAAGCCAAGGTAACCAAGATTAAGAGGGAAGAGGGAAATTGGGAAAGAATTTTTGCAACAAGTGTATCTGATAAAGGCCTCATTTATTTTTTTTCTTTCTCTCTCTTTTTTATTTTTTAGTTTACATTATTCATTTCCGCAAGATTTTGAGTTACAAATTTTCTCCCCATTTTCCCCTACCCACCACCTCAAAATAGTGATCCCACTGAATATCCCCTTCCCCAATCTGTTCTCTCTCATATCTTCCCCCATCCCCCCTCTGATTTTCCAGTAGGGCATGGTGGATCTCTATGCCCCAGACCCTGTATATCTTATTTCCTAGTTAAATGTAAAATAATAGTAATAGTAGAATATATATGCATATATATATATGTATTTTTTAAACATTTGATTTTAAAACTTTGAATTCCAGATTCATTCCCTTCTTCCCTTCTCACCCACCCTTACTGGGAAGATAATCAATTCAATATAGGTTGTACATGTGCAGCTAAGCAAAACATTTCCATAGTGGATATATTGTGAAAGACTGACTATGTCTCCCTCCATCCTATCCCACCCCTACTTGTTCTATTCTCTACTTTGACCCTGTCCCTTTAAAAAAGTGGGTGCTTCCAACTTCCCTCCCCTCAAGCCTGCCCTCCCTTCCATCATCCCCCCTCTAATCCCCTTTCCCCAACTCTCCTGTAGGGTGAGATACCCTATTTAGTGTGTATGTCATTCCCTCCCTTAGCCAAATTCAATGAGAATAAGGTTGACTCATTCCCTTTTGCCTTCCTGTTCTTCCCCTCCATTGTAACAGTTTCCCCTTGCCTCTACTATATGAGATAATTTTACCCCATTCTGTCTCTCCCTATCTCCTCTCATTATATTCCTCTCTCACCTCTTAATTTCACCTTTTAAGAATCATCCAATCCTATTAAATTAGCCCTGTGCCCTCTGTCTATGTATACCTGTACACATATATACACACTCATATATGTATTCATATGCCCGTATACCCTCCTATATAGACATATATATATATATGTATGTATGTATGTATGTATATACATTTCTATCCCCTTCAACTATTCTCATACTAAGAAAAGTTTCACAGATTACAATGATCATTTTTTTCGTGTAGGAATGTAAATAGCTCAACTTTAATAAGTTCCTTATGATTTCTTTTCGCTGTTTACCTTCTCATGCTTCTCTTGCTTCTTGTATCTGAAATTTTCTATTTAACTCTGGTTTTTTTCATCAAGAATGCTTGAAAGTACTCTATTCCACTGAATGACCATATTTTCCCTTGAAACATGAAAGTCAGTTATGCTGGGTAGGTGATTCTTGGTTTTAATCCCAGTTCCTTTGACCTCCAGAATATCATATTCCAAGCCTTTCAATCCCTCAGAAGCTGGCAGATACTGTGTTGTCCTGATTGTGTTTCCACAATATTCAAGATGTTTCTTACTGACTGCTTGTAATATTTTCTCCTTTTTCTGGGAACTCTGGAACCTGGCTATACTATTCCTAGGAGTATTTGGGGGGGCAGGAGGATGGATCTTTTTCAGGAGGTTATTGGTGGATTCTTTCAACCACCATTTTGCCCTCTGGTTCTAAAACATCAGGGCAATTTTCCTTGAGAGTTTCTTGAAGGATGATTTCTAGGTTTTTTTTTTTTATCATGGCTTTCAGGTAGTCTAATAATTTTTAAATTATCTCTCCTGGATCTATTTTCCAGGTCAGTGGTTTTTCCAATGAAATATTTCACATTGCCTTCTATTTTTTCATTTGTTTGGATCTGTTTAATAATATCTTGATTTCTCATAAAGTCACTAGCTTCCATGGGCTCCGATCTAATTCTGAAGGAATGATTCTCTTCAGTGAGCTTTAGAGATTCTTTTTTCATCTGACAAATTTGACTTTTTAAGACATTCTTCTCCTCATTGCCTTTTTAAGCTTCTTTTGCCATTTGAGTTAGTCTATTTTTAAGGTGTTATTTTCTTCAGTCATGTTGTTGACTCTCATTTCATAATTTCCTTGCATCATTCTCATTTCCAATTTTTCCTCCACTTCTCTTATTTGGTTTTCAAAATCCTTCTTAAGCTCCTCTATGACCTATAATCAGCTCACATTTTTCTTGAAAGCTTTTGGCATAGGAGTTCTGACTTTGCTATCTTCCTCCTGTTCCATGCTTTGATCCTTTTTGTCCCCAAAACAGGAGTCTAATGTTGGATTGCTGTGCTTGCTTTGTTTCCTTTGCTTGCTCATGTTGCCACTCAATTACTTGGCTTTTGAGCTTTTAGCCACAGTAGAACTCTGCTACCAGAGAGGAGAGCTTTGTCCCAAATTGCTGGTGTTTTTGAAGCTGCTGGAACTATTAGTTTGGTGCCCTCTCTGAAGCCTCAAAAGTTCTGGCAAACTAGTCATGTACCCCAGGACCTCCACCCTAGACCACAATCCAGATTCAAGCAGGTTAAAGCAAGAGCGATTACCCCTTATACTGGTCACTTGGTCCCCCTACAATCTGTAGGCCAGGAGCTGAAGCAGCTATGTGGCAATGGCTTCACAGCCTCCATACCTCAGCTGCTTCTCCCCCCTGGGGGAAAAGGCCAGACCACACTCCCAAACTCCTGGATCTCAAAGTCCACAATGCACTGACCTCTCACTTTGTTTTTAGCATCTATGGGTTGATAATTCTGGAAACTGTCACAGATGCTGGTGATCTGAAGTCCCTCCAGCCAGCCGCTGGTTGTGGCTGCCATGAGGCTAAAACCTCTGGCTCATGCTTGGCTGGGCTGGGCTTGGCTCCCAGTGTGCTGCAACTGGCCCCTTCCTGACAGCCTGCTGGGCTATCTTCAGCAGGAAGTTAGCTTCTCTATGTCATTTTGTGGGTTCTGTAGCTCCTAAGTTTGTCTAGAGTCATTTTTTACATGAATTGGAGGAGGTGGAAGCAAGAGCCAAGCAGAAGTCCTGTTTCTACTCTGTCATCTTGACTCTGCCCCCCAAAGGCCTCATTTCTAAAATATACAGAGAACTGAGCCAAATATATAAGAATACAAGCCATTCTCCAATTGATAAGTGGTCAAAGGATTTGAATAGGCAGTTTTCAGAGGAAGAAATTAAAATACCTATAAGCATATGGAAAAATGCTCTAAATCACTAGTGATTAGAGAAATGCAAATCAAAACAACTCTGAGATACCACATCTTACCAGTCAGATTGGCTAGATGACAAAACAGGAAAATGACAAATGCTGGAGAGGATGTGGGCAAATTGGAACACTAATGCATTGCTGGTGGAGTTGTTAAACTGATCCAACCTTTCTGGAGAGCAATCTGGAATTATGCCCAAAGGGCTATAAATAATTTCATACCCTTTGACCCAGCAATACCACATCTAGGATTATATCCAAAGAGATCATAGAAGTGGGAGAAAGACCCATATGTACAAAAATATTTATAGCAGCTCTTTTTGTGGTGGCAAAGAATTGGAAATTAAAGGGGTGCCCATCAATTGGGGCATGGCTAAATAAGTTGTGGTATATGAATGTAATGGAATATTATTGTGTTATAAGAAATGAGGAGCAGACGTACTTCATATTTACCTGGGGAGACTTATACAAACTGATGCTGAGTGAGAATAGCATAACCAGGAGAAATTTGTACACAATTACAGACACAACGTATGTGTAATGACCAACTTTGATAATCTAGACTCTTCTCAGAAATGCAAGGTTATAAGACAACTCCAAAAGACTCATGATGGAAAAAGATGTCTACATTCAGAGAAAGAACTACAGAGAACAGTTTGAATGCAGATTGAAGCAAAGTATTTGCTCTCTCTCTTTTTCTTGTTTGGTTTTGTTTCCTCTTTCACATTGTTCATTCCATTGGCTTCTTTACAACCTGACTAATATCTAATGTGAAAGTATTTGCAGATCCTATATTTGATTGCATGCTGCCATGGGGGGAGGGGAGAGGGAGGGAGAGAAAATTTGAAACTCAAGGGAATGTGGAACTGAATCTTGTAAACTAAAAGTAAACAAATAAATTAATAAAGATAAAATTTTAAAAAAGAATATTATTCTTGAGCATCTTCTGTTCCTCTTGGTCTCATTTCCATGGCAGAATTTTAGCCTGTGGTATTCTGTCTGATTCTCCCCCTAGTTGTTTACCTTTCTTTCCATATCCCCTTCAACAATGAGAATTCTCACCTTTTGTCATCTTTGCCAATTTGCTAGGTGAGAACAGAAAGAAATTTTAGAATTGTTTTAATTTGTACTTCTCTTTTTCTTAGTTATTTGAAATTATCCTTTATATGCTCTTTAGTAAGCAAAGCAGCAAGCATTTATTAAGTGCCTACTATGTACTAAACACTGGGAATACAAAGAAAGGCAAAAAAAATTCCTTGCTCTCAAGAAACTCACTGCCTAATATAGGAGACAACATGCAAACAATTACATACAAATAAGATCAATAAAGTATCAGAGATTTGTTTGCATTTCATATTTTGAGAAGTGTTTGTTCATATCCTTTGTCCACTAGAAAAAGCCTTTTAAAAAAAATACATCTTATTATAAACTCCTCCATTATCACCCAACACAATGCAACCTTCCTGAGATCAAGGATTATTTCCTTCTGTCTTTGTATCCTCAGCACCTAGCACCTCATGTCTTGCTCAAAATAGGGACTTGGTAAATCAATGCATATTGGATTGAATCAAATCAAAATGAATTTAATCAAGCTTACAAATCTCTTGAGGACAAAGACGCTCATGTACTTCCTATCCTTTGGCAAACACTCAATAAACACTTTACTACTGGCTGACAGATGGATTTGATCTTGTACTACTTATCTCCAGAGGACAGACTTCAATAACATTCAATCACAGCTTAATTTATTCTGTGTGATTCTGTGAACAACAACAACAAAAAAAAATGATGATATAATTTACCTCAAGGTGGTAATTTTCTCAATTTATAGCTGTTTATTTGTTAGTTTTGGTCCAGATTTCATTAGCATAAGGAGCTGCATCGTGGATCTGTAGCTTCTCTGGGATGTTTTGAGCACATCAACGCAGAACACCATCTACCAAGGGTTAGAACAGTTATGATCTGCTTTAATAGAAGAAGGGCCTACTACACTGATGAAATCAAAGATATATTGAGATAAGTTTGTTCTTTTTAAAAATTCTTGACCTATGATTTCATCAAAGTAAGGAGTTACTGGTATGGAAAATCTTTCCACTGCTACATAGCTACAATTCACCTGTAATTTATAATATAAGGTACTAAGATGTTGGGTGATTTGCCCAAGATAACATAGCCAGAGTCAGATGCAGGATTTGAACCCAGGTTTTTAGAGTTCAAGGCAGGTCCTTAATCCACTGCAATACACTTCCTTTCAGTGTATCTATGGTACTTTAAGAAATCATTTTCATAAAATATGGCTTAATGCATTATTTAAAAAACTATGAAAATATGAGATAAGAAGAAATCCAAGTGTCTGCATTCAATGTTTTCATTTTCTATGCACTAAAACTACTCAGAGAAATAATAGCCATAAGTGGGGTTAAGCGGAGGATACAGCATCCCATTGAAAAACTGGAATAGACTTTAATTGTTATAACCTCAAATGGCCAGTAAAATAGTCCCTTTTATCCCCCTCAGTAAACATTTAAAGATTGAATGCCCTGGGACATTGTGTTCAGCAGCATCTGTCTTATAACTCAGGTCTCCTGAATTGTCCATTTAGCTGGTTTTGAGCAGTTACCAACAAAGCTGCTGCTTCTATTCCTGTCTGTGATTATGAATTTTGGAGAACCTTAAACTAAGGATTATAGAAAACAAATAATAATTATTTTATTGCAGTGAAAGAAAACTGCCTCTTTAGTATAAGTGTTAGTGGTTAATCCTTTGATCCCTTAGCTTTCTATAAATATTGTAGCTTTCTGCCATTCAAATATGTCATTCAGTTTGCAGGTGTTATTTGTGGTGAAAAGAATGCTATGTACTTTGAGGCATCAGCTAGTGTCTCTGCCTCTCTTCTACCAAAAACTCATTTTAAATGAGAGCCTGTTCAAATGTTCAGATCCTTATGGAAATATAAGGGTATTGGGGGAGGAGATTAAGAATTTTTTTTTTAAGAATTTAAGCTCTTGGAGAAAAGAGACTGCGTTTTTGTCTTTTTCTCTCTCCCCAGCCCTTAGCACTGTGCCTGACACATAGGAAGTACTTAATCAATGCTTCTTGATCTTATTTTTATTTATATTAAATTCTTAATCAATTTCTTCTAAAAAAGATCTCTATGGAAAGAGATTCATTGGATTTCTCAGATCAATCTCTAACAAACCTTATTGCTAGCAAATTTTTCTTTCATTCTAATTTGAGTTCCTCCAATTACAACCTCAGCGACAAAGGCTACTAGGTGCTTTATATTTCCTTATTTATCTTGGATAATCAAATATTCATTAATTTTGTTCTTGTAGGTCATCTGACCCACATAAACTATATCTCAGGTACTGAAATTTTCAGACTGACAAAGGTGATTGCTAATCAAAAATCGGAATTTTTGAAAATTCATGAAAAAAAAGGGAGAGGTAGCAAGAGAATGGAAAAGAGGAAACATCCTGATTTTTCTAAAATGGGGAGACTAGGGGAGAAAGAGTAGTGAGGCTTTACAGTTCCAGACATTTGAGTTGCTTTGACTTTGTTCCCTACTCATATATGAACATCACCACCATCGTACTTTATGTCCATGCCCACTCTTCCAGATTCTGTGTATATTTATCAGAGAGTAAATTCCCAGTTTTGGGGGGACAGGTAGGGCAAAGTGATTTGAAATGTCCCTTATTTCTATTTGAGTTGTCTACCCTTGTAGAATGTAAATTCTTTGAAGGGACTGTCTCACTTTTGTATTTGTATCCCTAACACAGCACAATGTTTGACACGTAGCAACCATTTAAGTGCTTTTAGTTCACACATTTCATTCTTTCAAACATTTCAAATAATCTACTTAAATTACATTTCCAAATCTCTGGGGAAATTCATCCTATTTTTTTTTTATTACAAAAGACAACGCTTTGATCATTGCTGTATGCTGAAGCCCTTCCAAGTACTGATACTACTAATTGTCTGCTGAGGTTTTTTTCTAAGAATTGATATTCTTTAATTGTTCCACAGGCTGAAACTACTGAAGCTGTAAGAGACAGCTAATGAAATGTGGAGTTCCCAAAGTAAATTCAAGCTCTTTTTATTAATCTTTAACATCTAAAAAAAAGACAGTCTTTACCATTAATCTTAAATTACACTGTTTTTTCTTTAACAAAAGCATAAATATCTTTGAACCAAGTTAGACAAGGAATTAACATTTGAGTTATAAGGTCACTAAATGTAATTAACTGAGAGGCAATGTGGTTTAGTTATAAGTGTACTAGACTTGGAATCAGAGATGTTACCATGCCCTTCATTCCACTAAACATAAAATAAAAGTTTTTGGTCAGTGTGGTTATTCTCCATAAGGTTCAACTGAATTAATTCTACAAACACTTGTTAAGCACTACTATGCTACCAGCACTGTGCTATGTGCTGGGGAAACAAAGAGAAAGAAGGAAAGAAAGAA
>NW_027185655.1:77409963-77415577 GCF_028583685.1 Petaurus breviceps papuanus
AGAAAGAAAGAAAGAAAGAAAGAAAGAAAGAAAGAGAGAAAGAAAGAGAGAAAGAGAGAAAGAAAGAGAGAAAGAAAGAGAGAGAAAGAGAGAGAGAGAAAGGAAGGAAGGAAGGAAGGAAGGAAGGAAGGAAGGAAGGAAGGAAGGAAGGAAGGAAGGAAGGAAGGAAGGAAGGAAGGAAGGAAGGAAGGATAGAATTCCTGTTCTCAAGACACTTACATTAGGTAGAAACAACATGTATATAGCTAAGTAATTTTATGCATGTTGATAAGAGTATTAACAATTTAGGGGAACAAGGAAAGGGTCTCCTGCACCAGGTATACAGAGTTGAGGAGGGAGATCATTTTAGGCACAGACACAGAAAATACAGAAATGGGAGTTAAATTTTCCTCTACAGGGAACAACAAATAGGCCATTTATAAACATAGAGTCTGTGAGGTGAGGGTCATGTGAAATCAGACTATAAAGAGAACTTGAACCTGAATGCTGAAGCATTTTAAATGCCAAGCAAGGAAAGTTGTTTTTTATTCTAGAGACAATAGGAACTCACTAAAACTTTTTGAACAAGGAAATTATTTTGTCAGACCTATGTGCTTTAGAAATATCAATTTAGCAGCTGTGTGAAGAATGTGTGGGGTACATTGCCTTTCTAAAGTTCTTTTTAAAAATAATATTTTATTTTTTCCAATTACATGTAAAGATAATTGTTTATGAAGTAATTTAGTTTTAGTTTTCAACATTCTTACACAGGATTTTGAGTTTCAAATTTTCTCCCCATCTCTCCCCTCCTCCCACCCCAAGATGTCATGAATTCTGATTATCCTTTCCCCTGATCTGTCCTCCCTTCTATAATTCCCCTTTCTCTTATCGCTTTCCCCCTTTCTTTCCTGTAGAGTAAGATAGAATTCCATACCAAATTGAGCATGTATGTTTTTCTCTCCTTAAGCCAAATCTGATGAGAGTAAGGTTCACTCATTCCCTCTCACATCCCACCTTCCCTTCCACTGTAAAAATCTTTTTCTTGCCTCTTTTATGTGTGATAATTTATTCCATTCTACCTCTCCCTTTCTCCTTCTCCCAGTATATTCCTCTAGGCTCTTTTTTTTATGATGGCTTTCAGGAAGTTCAATAATTTTAAAATGATCTCTCCTGGATCTATTTTCCAGTTCAATTGTTATTTCAATGAGATATTGCACATTGCTTTCTATTATTTTTCATTCTTTTGGTTTTGTTTTATAATTTCTTGGTATCTCATGAAGTCATTAGCTTCCATATGCTCCATTTTAATTTTTAAGGAATCATTTTTTTCAGTGAGCTTTTAAACTTTCTTTTCCATTTGGCCAATTCTACTTGCTAAGGCATTCTTCTCCTCATTGGCTTTTTGGACCTCTTTTTGCCACTTGAGTTAGTCTATTTTTGAAGGTGTCATATGTTTTAGGTCTCTTTTAGCAAGCTGTTGAGTCATTTTTTCATGATTTTCTTGCATCACTCTCATTTCTCTTCCCAATTTTTTCCTCTACTTCTCTTCCTTGATTTTTACAACCTTTTTATGAGATCTTCCATGGCCTACAAAAAATTCATATTTTTCTTGGAGGCTTTGGATGTAGTAGCTTTGACTTTGTTGTCTTCTTCTGATTGTTATGTTTTCATTTTCTTTGTCACCAAAGTAAGATTCTATAGTCTGAGGTTTTTTCCTCTCTGTTCATTTTCCCATCCAATTACTTGACTTTTTAACTCTTTGTTAAGGTAGGACTCTGCTTCTAGTGTGGAGGATGTACTGTCCCAAGTTTCAGGGGGTTTGTGCAGCTGTTTTCAGAGATGCTTCTAAGGACCTGTAAATTTTCAGTTCTTCCAAGGTGGTGTGATCAAAGGAGAGTTGCTTACTCCTCTCTTGGCCTGTACTCTGGTCTGTGAGTGACCACAAGCACTATTCTGCCTTGGAAGTGTGAGGATGCCCTCTCTACTGCTACCACAAGCTTCATCAAGCCAGCACTCCTCCTTACCCCAGGACTGTCACCCAGAACTGCGACCCAGATCTAAGCAGGGCAAAGCAAGAGAATCCTGCCTCCATGTCAGCAAAGTGATCCATGCAATCCCCCTCTGACCAGTCATTCAATCCCCCACCTTCTGTGATCAAGAGCTCCAGAAGCAGCCACTGCAGGGGGGAACAGACCAGTCCTCTCTCACCCAGGTCCAATGGAGTTTTCCCACTGACCTTCTAAGTTGTCTTTTGTGTTTGTGAGTTGAGAAGTCTGGAAACCACCATAACTGCCAATGATTCAGTATGCTGAGGCCTGTTCCAGGTTTTCTGGGAGCCCAATCTGTGCTTTTTGCACTGGACTGTGCAATAGACCTTTCCTGTCAACCTTCCAGGTTGTCTTGGGTTGGAAATTTGCTTCATTCTGTCTTTTTGTTGGTTCTTCTGCTTTAGAATTTGTTTAGAGTCATTTTTTACAGGCATTTGGAGAGGCTTGGGGTAGATTTCAAGCAAGTCCCTACTTTTAATCCACCATTTTGGCTCTGCCCCCTAAAGACAATTTTTATTGAATTTTGAGTTCCAAATTTTCTCCCTCCTCCCTAAATTGGTAAGCAATTTGATATAGATTATATATGTGCAATCATGTAAAACATATTTCTATGTTAGTCCTATTGTGAAAGAAAGAGAACAAAAAGAAAATACTACAAAAAATAAAGTTAAAATAGTATGCTTTGATTTGCATTCCTGCTCCATCAGTTCTTTCTCTGTATATGGAAACAGTTTCCATCATGAGTCCTTTGGAATTGTCTGGGGTCATTGTATTGCTGAGAATAGCTAAGTCATTCATAGTTGGTCGTCACACAGTCTTGCTTTTACTATGTACAATGTTCTCCTGGTTCTGCTCACTTCACTCAGTATCAGTGCATGTAAGTCTTTCCAGGTTTAAAGGTCATTTTGTCAAAAACATGTAATGATGAAAAAGACAGAAAAAATGTTTTTGTGTAGAGGAAGAAATGTATATTAGTTGTCAAAGGATATAAGACACTGCCTCTGTTCTGGGTGAGCATTTTGATATGGGTAGAAAAAGAACTTTAAAAAGTTTTTCAACAAACAAAAATCTATTTTCTCCCCTTCCCACTCCCAACTCCATTAAAATAAAAGAAAACTTTTGTCATAAATATGTATAAACAAAAGAAATTCCCATATCTCCATGTCCAAAAAATGTCTCAATCTATAACCTGAGTCCATCACCTCTCTCTCAGGAGGTAGGTTTGGGGCTTTATCAACAGACCTATGGAGTTGAAGTTGGTCATAACATTGATCTTTCAAAGTTTTCTCTCTTTATAATATTCTAATTATGTAAATTGCTCTCCTGATTCTGTTCACTGCACTCTGCATCAGTTTATACAAGTCTTCTCTTGTCTCTCTAAGACCAATCCCTTCATAATTTCCTATAGAAAAATAGTATGCCATTATGTCATGTAGCAAAATTTGTTAAAGCTATTGCCTAATTGATGGGCACACCTTTAGTTTCTAGTATTTTGTTACCACAAAAAAATATATAGTCTTGTACATCTTTTCTTTGATTTCTTTAGGGATAGGCCAACCAGTGTTATTACCAGTCAAAGGACAGATAAAATTTAGTAACTTTAGGGACATAGTTCCAAATTGTTTTCTAGAATGACTAGACTGACTTACAGATCCAACAACAGTATATTGATATGACTGTTGTTCAGCCCCTTTAACTTTTGTTATTTTCTTTTCTTTTTCATCTTTGCCAATATGATAAGAGTGAGGTGGAACCTCAGAATTCCTTTAATTTATTTTACATGATTATTAATGATTTGGAACATTCATGTAGCCATTTATAGATTGAATATCTTCTTTAGAAAGCTGATTGATATCCTTTGGTATTCTTTGACCATTTGTCTGCTGGGGAAGGGTTCACATTCTTAGAAATTTAAATTGTTTCCTTATATATCTTGGAAATAAAATCCTTATCAGAGAAACTTAATGCAAATATTTTTCCATGTTTTCCTTTTAATCTTAGCTGCATTGGTTTTGCTTATGCAAAAAAAGTTTTGATTTTATGTCACCAAAATTGTCCTTTTCAATCTTCTGTGATCCTTCTCTCTCTTGTTTGATTGTGAATCTTCCCAAATTCATAGATCTAAGAGGAAATTTCTTCCCTGATTCTTTAGTTTGTTTATATGACTTATATCTAAGCCATGTATCCATTTGGAGCTTATCTTATGCTACACTCAACTTTCTGCCAGACCACTTTCCAGTTTTTCCAGCATATTTTGTCAAAAATGAGCTCTTGGTCTAGTAACAGAAGTTTGGGTTTATCAAATGCTAGGTTACTATGATCTTTTGCTTCTATATGTTGTCTACTCAATCTATCCCACTAATTGAACTCTCTATCTCTTAACAAGAACCTAATCTGTTCTGGCGATTGATCTCTCTATCTCTTTAACAGAACTTTTAGTATACATAGCTAATATATATGCATATGATACAACATAACTTTCAGAGGATAATTTTTTCAAGAATTTAGAAGAGAAAAGTATTGTAGTATAGATGGGAGGAATTGGATCACTTTGACAAGATGGAGTGATTCCTCCCTTATTTGGGAACAATTTAATCTCATAAAGAGGTGAAGAAAGAACTTTTATTTAATAAAATCTGAGAAGCTGTTTTAAGGTCATCAAAAAGACAGAGGACTTTGTTAAGATTCCAAAACAAAGCATGACAGGCACTTCAGCTAATTTACATACATATGTTTTATGACTAAAGAGACTAAACACTAAAAAATGAGAAATTATGTAACCATCTGGAGACTGAGGTATGATTAAAATTAGTTTGATAGATGAAATTTTGGGAGTTGTGACTTTTTAAGTAAATGTGAGTCACTGAGAGACTGGGGGCTCTTAATGCATAAAACAGCAGCAAGAGGAAAAGGAATCCAGGAGAGAGCTGAAGACACAGCAGGTAGAATTTAGGAAATGATACAGATGGATTGGGGGTAGTGAAGACTGGAGCCATAGAAAAAAACTAAGAGACTCTTGCAATCATCCCAGCAATAGAAAATAAGAGCTTGAACCAGAGTCGTGGTTGTATGAGTAGAAAGAATGGTACAAAAGCAAGCCATACTGTGGAGATCATACAGATGAGACTAGAAGGGTAAGGAATTTGCAGATGACTCTTCGGTTGAAAAGCTTGGTGGTACATTCAAAAGAAACAGTTGTTAGGGATAGATGTGTGAATCAGGAAGATAGATGATGAGTTCTGCTCTGGGCATGCTGAGTTTGAGATGCTTGTGAGATGTTCAAAAGTCAGCAGGCAACTGATAATTCAGAACTAGGGCAAAGAAGAAAGACACATGGACCCAGGAGGTAGCATTAGGAGCAAAAGGTAGAAGCTTAAGAGAGATAGATCTGGGTTCAATATAAGGAAAACCTCTAAATCAACCAACTTGCCTCTAAATGTAGTAGATTAGGGAGTTTTCAAGCAATTCGCTTTTTGCTGGTGTTCCAAGCATTTATTTAGCACAGTGCCTGAAATATGCTGTGTTTAATAAATACTTTATCTATCTATCTATCTATCTATCTATCTATCTATCTATCTATCTATCTA
>NW_027185655.1:77415587-77436310 GCF_028583685.1 Petaurus breviceps papuanus
CTATCTATCTATCTATCTATCTATCTATCTATCTATCTATCTATCTAATATCTGAGTAATCACAAGTCTTACCCTGGAGTTAAAGGCAGAGGAAGATGAGGATTAACTTTAAATGAAGAAGTTTAACTTAGATCTTTATAGGAAACTTTTCCAAAAAGCAGTGATTTCCCCCCAAATTCTATTTAGTTCCTCCTCTACAGTTAAATATACTTCCACTACTCTCTATTAAGATAACAGAATACATTCCAAATATGCTCAGGAATCCACAACATTTAGCCTCATCAAAACATCTTCCCAAAAAGGAAATAAATATGACTAAAGATCTATCCTAATAATGATAACAGTTTATAACAAACTTATAGCACTTTAAGGTTTGCAAAGGTTATTTCATTTGAACCTCACAACAACTCTGTGATTTAGGTGCTATTGTTATCCTACTTAGATACAAGAACATTAGAACTAAAGGGCTAAGTGACCAGGGTCATATAGTTAAATGTCTGAGGGGGATTTGAACTCAGGTCTTGCTGACTCCAACTCCAGTACTCTTACCTACTAAATCACTTATAGATGCCTATATTTTTAAAAAGTCATTACTTGGGGTGCGGCCGGCAGACACAGGGGCAGGCCGGGAAGGGGCCTGATCAACTCGGAGGGCAAGTCTTCCCACCAACCACAAGGTCCACTACCAGGCCTATCACCAAAGGGCTGGGACTGGAAAGAGCAAGGTAAGAAGCAAATACAGG
Source organism: Petaurus breviceps papuanus (assembly GCF_028583685.1). Taxonomy (NCBI): domain Eukaryota; kingdom Metazoa; phylum Chordata; class Mammalia; order Diprotodontia; family Petauridae; genus Petaurus; species Petaurus breviceps. The sequence goes on from NW_027185655.1 coordinate 77,416,331, forward strand.
GGCCCTTGTCCTGGACAGCAAACACTCCTGGGGCTACCACTTCATAGCCCAGAAATTTTTTTTAAAGAGCCCCTTTCAGGACCTCCAAAGACTAGGATGACAGAGTGAACCTCACTTGCTCCAAACCCCCCCTCTGACCCTGAAAACATAGTAACTCTTGCCCCAGGGCAAAACCCTCCACAGTGAAGGCTTGGGATCCTAGAGGAAGGGTGTGGCTAGGACCCTACCTCAAAATGGGTAGAAAGCAGACCACAAAGATAAAGACTCTGGAGTCCTACTCTCTTCAGAGGGAGGAACCAACCTCAGAGGGAGACAATGTGGACTCCACACCCAAAGCTGAAACTTCAACAGGGAATGGTTCCCAAGCACAGAAGGCTCTTCTAGATGAGATCAAAAGGAACTTTGAAAACAAAATGAGAGAGATAGAAGACAAAATGAATACTTCTCTCAAAACGAAAATAGCAGAATTAGAAAAACATTATAATGAGGAAAACATCTCTCTAGAAAGAAAAGTGTATGATATGGAAAAGGAACTTCAAAAGTTAACCAAAGAAAATGATGTGCTAAAAACTAGAATTAACCAAATGGAAAGAAATAACTCTATGAGGAACCAAGAATTAGTCAAGCAAAACAACAAGAATGAAAAAATTAGAAAAAGAGGTAAAATACCTCAAAGGAAAAATAACTAACCTGGAAAACAGATCCAGGAGAGATAATCTGAGAATCATAGGCCTATGAGAAAACTATGATGAAAAAATGAGCCTAGACAACATTCTCCAAGAGCTCGTTAAGGAAAACTGCCCTGAGATACTAGAACCTGAGGGTAAAATAGAAATCGAGAGAATCCACCGGACACCTGCTGAAAGAGATCCCAAACTGAAAAGTCCTCGAAATGTTGTGGCCAAACTCCAGAACTACCAGATAAAAGAGAAAATACTTCAAGCAGCCAGAAATAAACAATTCAAATATTGAGGGTCCACAGTGAGGATTGCACAGGATTTGGCAGCCTTTACACTGAAAGATCGGAGGCAGTGGAATACAGTTTTCCTGAAAGCAAAAGAGTTCAGGTTACAACCAAGGATCACATACCCAGTGAGACTGAGCATATTCTTCCAGGCAAAGAGATGGTCATTCAATGATATAACAGAGTTCCAGATCTTCTTGATAAAAAAGCCAGAACTCAATGGAAAATTCAACCTCCAATTATGAGATGCAACAGTGACTTAGAAAGGTAAACAAGGAGAACACACACACACCCTGCTATTTGATAAGAGCAAACTGGTTATACACAAGTAGAGGGTATGACTATAAAATACACAAAATGGCGATTTTAAAAAATCTTATTAAGGGCTACAAAGGGACTACAATGGAAGAAAGGGAATGGTTGAAGTGGTAAAGGGTAAATTATACCACACATAGAAGCATAAAAACTGTATAGCAGAGGAAAAAAAGGGAGGGAGTTGGGAAGCATATGAGCTTTTCCCTCATTGATTCTGGTACAAGGAGGGAATAACAACCAGTTAAGCATAGGACTCTATGGAGAAGAAATGCAAAAAGTATCATTTTAGAGGGAAAGAGGGGAGGGAGAGGAGCTTCACATGATATTTGTTCCTGTCACTCTTGATGCAAAGAAGAAATAGCATACTTCATTAAGTATAAAAATATCCTACAGGCAGTAGGAGGGGGAAAGGGTTATGAAAGGGGGGTGGGAGTAGTTTGTAGAGAGGGAAGTAGTAAGGGGAAAGGGGAGGAAAAGGGAGCAGGGCTGAAAAGGGAACACTGAGGGCGGCGGTGGTCAAAAGAAAAACTATTAAGGGGGGGAGGGAGAAGGGAGGGAAAATATGAACATTAACAGGGGCAGGAATAGGATGGAGGGAAAGAAACAGATAACAATCATAACTGTAAATGTGAATGCAATGAACTCTCCCATAAAACGGAGATGGATAGCAGAATGGATTAGAAATCATAATCCTACAATATGCTGTTTACAAGAAACACATCTGAAACAGAGGAATACACACCAGGTAAAGGTAAAAGGTTGGAATAAAATGTATCATGCCTCAGCTAAAGGGTAGCAATCCTTATCTCAGATAAAGCAAAAGCAAAAATTGACCTAATTAAAAGAGATAAGGAAGGAAACTATATTCTGTTAAAAGGCACCATCGAGAATGAAGCAATATCATTACTTAACATATATGCACCAAGTGGTGTAGCATCCAAATTCCTAGAGGAAAAGGTAAAGGAATTAGAGGAAGAAATAGATAGCAAAACTATACTAGTGGGAGAACTTAATCTCCCCCTCTCTGAACTTGATAAATCTAACCTCAAAATAAACAAGAAAGAAGTTAAGGAGGTGAACAGGATTTTAGAGAGGATAGGTATGATAGATCTCTGGAGAAAACTGAATGGGGATAAAAAGGAATATACTTTCTTCTCAGTGGTTCATGGCACACACTCAAAAACTGACCATGTTCTAGGTCATAAAACCTCACAATTCTATGCAGTAAGGCAGAAATAATAAATGCATCCTTCTCAGATCATGATGCAATAAAAATTATATGCAATAATGGGCCAGGGAAAGACAGACTAAAAACTAATTGGAAATTAAACAATTTAATCCTAAAGAATGAGTGGGTCAAACAAGAAATTATAGAAACAATCAGTAATTTCATTCAAGAGAATGACGATAATGAGACAACACACCAAAATTTATGGGATGCATTAAAGGCAGTTCTTAGGGGAAGTTTTATATCCCTGAGTGCATACGTGATTAAATTAGAGAAAAGGGAGCTCAACAAATTGGGCATGCAATTAAAAAACCTAGAAACACAACAAATTCAAAATCCCCAATTAAATACTAAATTAGAAATATTGAAGAAAAGAAGGGGAGATTAATAAAATTGAAATTAAGAAAACTATTGAACTAATAAATAAAACCAAGAGCTGGTTTTATGAAAAAAAACCAACAAAATTGATAGACCCTTAGTCAATATGATAAAAAAAGAAAGAAGAAAACCAAATTATGAGTATCAAAAATAAAAAGGGTGAATCTACCTCGAATGAAGAGGAAATCAAAACAATAATTAGGAATTATTTTTCCCAATTGTATGCACATAAATTTGACAATCTTAGGGAAATGGATGAATATTTACAAACATATTAGTTGCCCAGATTAACTGAAGAGGAAGTAAATTACTTAAATAATCCCATCTCAGAAAAAGAAATTGAACAAGCCATCAGTCAGCTCCCTAGGAAAAAATCTCCAGGGCCAGATGGATTCACTAGTGAATTCTATCAAACATTTAAAAAACAATTGATTCCAATGCTCTACAAACTATTTGGGAAAATTAGTGAAGGAGTCCTACCAAATTCTTTTTATGACACAGATATGGTACTGATATCTAAATCAGGAAGAGATAAAACAGAGAAAGAAAATTATAGACCAATCTCCCTCATGAATATAGATGCAAAAATTCTAAATAAAATACTAGCAAAAAGACTACAGCAACTTATCTCAAGAATAATATACTTTGATCAGGTAGGATTTATTCCAGGAATGAAAGGATGGTTTAATATTAGGAAAGCCATAAGTATAATTGATCATATCAACAATAAAACTAGCAGAAACCACATGATCATCTCAATAGATGCAGAAAAGGCTTTTGACAAAATACAACATCCATTCCTATTAAAAACATTAGAAAGTATAGGAATAAATGGAGCCTTCCTTAAAATAATAGGTAGCATCTATTTAAAGCCATCAGCAAGTACTATATGTAATGGGGAGAAGCTAGAAGCATTTCCCATAACATCAGGGGTGAAACAAGGGTGTCCACTATCACCCCTCTTATTCAATCTGGTACTAGAAATGTTAGCAGTAGCAATTAGAGAAGAAAAAGAAATCAAAGGAATCAAATTAGGCAAAGAAGAGACCAAGCTATCACTCTTTGCAGATGATATAATGATATACTTAGAGAATCCTAGAGAATCAAGTAAAAATCTACTTGAGACAATAAATAAATATGGCAAAGTTGCAGGATATAAAATAAACCCACATAAATCCTCGGCATTCCTACATATTTCCAATGAAATTCAACAGCAAGAGATAGAAAGAGAAATCCCATTTAAAGTTACTGTAGACATTATAAAATGTTTGGGAATCTACCTACCAAAACAAACCCAGGACCTGTATGATCATAACTACAAAACACTTTTCACACAAATAAAGTCAGATCTAACTAATTGGAAAAATATAAATTGCTTGTGGCTGGATCGAGCTAATATAATAAAAATGACAATTTTACCTAAATTAAATTATATATTTAGTGCCATACCAATTAATTTACCAAAAAACTACTTTATAGAGCTAGAAAAAATAGTAACAAAATTCATTTGGAAGAATAAACGGTCCAGAATATTAAGGGAATTAATGAAAAGAAATGCTAGGGAAGGTGGACTAGCTATACCAGATTTCAATCTCTATTATAAAGCAGCAGTTATCAAAACTACTTGGTACTGGCTGAGGAATAGAGGAGTGGATCAATGGAATAGATTAGGCACATGAGATTCAGAAGTCAATGACTATAGTAATCTATTGTTTGATAAACATCCAGACCCTGGTTTTTGGGATGAGAACTCACAATTTGATAAAAACTGCTGGGAAAACTGGAATATAGTATGGCAGAAACTGGGCATAGACCATTATCTAACACCATATACCAAAATCAAGTCTAAATGGGTGCATGATCTAGGTATAAAGGTTGATACTATAAGCAGTCTCCTAAAACAAGAAATAGTTTACCTATCAGACTTGTGGAGAGGGAAAGACTTTATGACTAAACAAGAATTAGAGAACATTATAAAATGTAAAATGGATAATTTTGACTACATGAAATTGAAAAGTTTCTGTACAAACAAAGCCAATGTAACCAAGATTAAGAGGGAGGTGGGAAATTGGCAAAGAATCTTTACAACCTATGTCTCTGACAAAGGACTCATTTCTAAAATATACAGAGAATTGAGTCAAATTTTTAAGAATACAAGTCATTCCCCAATTGTTAAATGGTCAAAGGATATGAACAGGCAGTTTTCAGAGAAATAAATTAAAGCTATCAATAAGCACATGAAGAAATGCTCTAATTCACTATTGATTAGAGAAATGCAAATCAAAACAACTCTGAGGTACCACATCTCACCAGTCAGAGTGGCTAAGATGACAAAACAGGAAAATGACAAATGCTGGAGAGGATGTGGGCAAATTGGAACACTAATGCATTGCTGGTGGAGTTGTGAACTGATCCAGCCTTTCTGGAGAGCAATCTGGAATTATGCCCAAAGGGCTATAAATACTTTCATACCCTTTGATCCAGCAATACCACTCCTAGGGTTATATCCCAAAGAGATCATAGAAATGAGAGAAAGACCCATATGTACAAAAATGTTTATAGCAGCTCTTTTTGTGGTAGCAAAGAATTGGAAATTAAGGGGGTACCCATCAATTGGGGAATGGCTGAACAAGTTGTGGTATATGCATGTTATGGAATACTATTGTGCTATAAGAAACGAGGAGCAGATGGTCTTCATATTTACCTGGAGAGACTTAAAGAACTGATGCTGAGTGAGAAGAGTAGAACCAGGAGAAAGTTGTACACAATTACAGACACAACGTATTGTGATGACCAACTTTGATAGACTGGATTCTTCTCAGCAATGCAGTGATATAAGTCAATCCCAAAAGACTCATGATGGAGAGCAATGTGTGCATCCAGAGAAAGAACTAGAAAGAACTGAGTCTATATCCAGATGGAAGCAAAATACCTGATCTTTTTCCTTTTCTTGTTTGGTTTTATGTCCTCTTTACCATTTTTCATTCCAGCTGGTACAATCCATCCTTATAACCTGACTAATCTATAATGTGAAAGTATTTACAGATGCTATACTTGACTATAAGCCACCATGGGGGGAGGGGGAGAGGGAGGGGGACAAAATGTGAAACTCAAGGAATTGTGGAATTGAATCCTGTAAACTAAAAGCAAACAAACAAATTAATAAAAAAAAATACAAAAATTAAAAAGAAAAAAAAGTATCCAAAAAAAAAAGTCATTACTTGATTTCCCTTAGGTTCACATCATTTATTTTCAGTTCAATGTAATTCAGTTCAATTGTTCTATTCAAATCAACTAGCTTTTATTAGCATTTATGATGTGCCAAGTGCTCCACTGTCAAGTAACAAAGATACAAAGACAAAACAAAAAATTCTCTGAAAAAGCTTGCATTCCCCTACACACTTTATTTTCATGCATTCTTTTAAAGACCAGAAAATAGCTCTTCTGGACACTATCAAACTAAAGTTCAGCCTTTTCAGCCCTCTATTTAGTTTGTAGTGGGTTTGGTCTCCACAATCTCTCTAGCCTCAACTAGAAATGGTTATAACCCACCATAAGAAAAAGCTCAGCTGTTTATTTTGTTGAAAGATGTCATTCTGGGGCGGCCAGGTAGCACAGTGAGTAAGAGCACCGGCTCCAGTGTTGAGAAGACCTGGAGATCGAATCCCAGGCTCAGACACTTAGCACCCACCCAGAAACACCTGGCCGTGTAACCTTGAGCAAGTTACTTAACCCCGATTGCTTAGGGGCAGCCAGGTGGCTCAGCGAGTAAGAGCACCGGCTCCAGTGTCGGGATGAGCTGGATCAAACCCGGGCTCAGATACTCAGCACCACACCCAGAAATAATAACTGGCCGTGTAACCTTGAGCAAGTTACTTAACCCCAATTGCTTTGAAAATAAATAAATAAATAAAATAAAGATGTCATTCTGATCCCTCATGGCAACTGTTTCATTTGCCCTTCTTCTGTGATTTCTTTTCTAATTTGTTCAAAGAATCATGGTCTGAATAATGCCATTTCAATCTGCTAGACTGAACTGTGGGAAATGGTCCTGTCTTCATGTCTTCATAGGGCATTTTAAGTTTTGCAGTGGTCCTTACTTAGATCAGTTAATCTAAACCTTACTATAACTATGTAACATGGGCACTACCATCATTACTACCCCGATTTGACAGATGAGTAAGTTGAAAATCATAGAGATTAAGTGATCACACAGCTAGTGAATGTCAGACATAAAATCTGATCCCAGATCTTCATGATTCCAGGTCCAACATTCTATCCACCATACTATATTTCTCAGTATATGAATAAAGAGCCCAAAAGTCCCATCTTCTAAGCTTTCCCCAATACAGTATTATTAACCTTGTGACTAGTCAAAAGATATGAATTCCAAGATCAATATATTCTGAATTAGCAGAGTTTCTAAAAGGGCAGCATAGTTCCTTATATGCCATTCTCCAATGAAGGCCACGTGGAACATAAGAGATAGAGCCTTGGGCTTTAAGTCAGAAGACCCATATTTGAATCTGTGCTCTGACATTGATTAGCCAATTGATCTTGGGCTAATCCTTCACACTCTCTGAATTTCCATTTCCTCATCTTTGAAATGAAGTTAGAGGCACTTGCTAGAACTGCCTCAGAGTCATTCTGAGCAAAAAAACTCTGTAAACTGGAAAGGGCTAAAGAAATGTTGAGCTATCATCTTGACTAAAGACCAGTTCTCCTCTATAGGGACAGACTGTCCTTTCCAAGTAAGCCACAGCTTCAGGGAGGAAATCCATGGAAGTATGGTGAGGAAGGAAAGGGGGCTTCTGCTTAGCAGACCTTATCAGCTGAATCAACATTGACAACCACTAGAGTGCCAGATGCTACAACAATGGATTCTTTTGATCCGTTAGGACTAATTCACAGGCTTCTAGCTCTCTAGATATTTCCAAGGAAGCTTCTGCTTTTACTTACCAATCTTAAGAAAAATTCGTCTCTGGATACCAAAAAGTAGTACTATGTCTATGTAGCAATCCTGTCTCTAGTAAGTTTAGAAAAAAGTAAACATAAATGATTAAAGTCAAGGAAATAAAGAGACCTAAGCTGGAACTTAAAAATTATAACATTCACAAATACAAAATAGAGGGGGTGTGGATAGATGGCATTTTGTTGGAAAAAAATCCAGAGATATTCATAGACCACAAGGTGAATCAACTGTGTAATGTGGCAGCTAAAAAACAACTAATGACAACTTGGAATACACTATGAAAGGCATATACTCCAGGATTAAGGAAGGAATAAGTCTGCTATACTCTGCCCTTGTCAGACCTGATCTGGCATATTTTATTCAGTTCTGGGAATTATAGTTTAAGAAGAACATTGATAAACTAGAGAGTAGGGCATAAGAGGGCAGCCAGAATGATGGAGGTGCTAGACTCCATGTCATCTGAGGATCAGCTGAAGGAACTAGGTGTGTTTAGCCTACAGAAGATGAGACTCAAGGGCAACGTGATAGCTGTATTCAAGTATCTGATGGGCTATCCCATGGATGATTTGTTCTATTTGGCCCTTGAGAGCAAAAAGTGGGACAATGGTTGGAAGATACAATGAGATAGATTTCAGTTTGATGTCAGGAAATATTTCCTAACTCTTTTGAGGTGCCTCCAGAATGGACCAGGCTGCTTCAAGAAGTAATGGATTCCCCATCATTTGAAGTCTTCAAGCAGTGGCTGGATAACCACTTGTCTGGCATGACATAGTGAGGATCCATTCAAGGTATGAATTAGACTAGATAGCTACTGAGGTCTCTCTCAACTGCAGAATTCTGAGATTCTGAAATTCATTCCTCTATACTCCAAGATAACTTGAATGTGAAATTTATTACTGTGTTTCTGAGGGGACTATATAGTCTATATTGTGGTTATGTTGTGAGTTCTCTCATCTCCCAAACACCATAAAAACTACAAGTTTTATGTGAAGTTTTCAGAGTCTGAGGAAGTAAACAGCTCCATTTAGATCTCTTCAGAGTTCTTCATATTTCAAGAATCTCTTTTCTGGGCTTAAATAGAATGCATTATCTCAGGAACTGAGATCAGGAAGTCTTTATTCTAGTAAGCATGAGAATAAAAAGCAATAGTACCAGTCGTTGACTGTCATACAGGAAAATGATATACATGGTACCTTTTTTCAAAAAGAGGGAACAACAATTTTGACATTCCGTATTATATACCCAAATTACTAAGTCTTTTTTTCCTTTTGTCACTAGCTTCCCTAGAGCAGTAACAAACTGTATTCCAGATCTTTCCCTACCTCCCCCAACTCTTCCACCTTTCTGTGCTTAATAACTGCCTATAGACTAAGACTCCATTGTAAAGACTTAGTCCATGAACACTAAGCAAATCTCAACATTGTCTCTTTGTCCCCACTCCATCCCACTGGGAAATTCTTGAATAGGTTTTCAGATACCTGGCATTTAGAATGATAAAGGATCCTTAATATCAGTAACATAGTTCAACTCCCTCATTTTACACAGGAAGAACCTGAAGCCCAAAGAGCTCGCTACTTGCTTAGGTTTCATTAGTTTGTAGTAGAGAACTTGAATTCAGGTCTGCTGATTCAGAATCCAGTGTTCTTTACCCCACACCTCCCCAGTTGGTACCAGTGGTGAATTTTGTTGATGGGTACAAAGAACAGCATCTCAAGTACTTTGACCCACGTGGATGCCATCTACAAGCACCAAAACTTCCTAGATTAACCACTTCCTGCTAAGAGTGTACTGTAGTGCAGGGGAATGTGCATGTATTTGAAGGAACCAGAGGAGCAGAAGGTTCAGAGGACCCAAGTTCAAATCCTACCTCTGACACTATTTGTATGACCCTGGGCAAGTCACTTCACCTTCTGAGAATCTTTAGTTTGTCAATCTTTAATTTGTCAATTTTAGTTTGTCAATCTTTAATTTGTCAAAATCAGGTATCTGGCCTATATAACCTATATAACCTCTAAGCTCTTTTTCCAGATCTAATCCTATAAAATCAGACTACCTCAGAAAGAATTTGGGCAAATTGTAGGATAGCCTATACTTTTCAAGAATTAGTGAAGAAACTTAAAGCAATAACCTGCTGCCCTAGAAATCCACACCATTAGAAATAAGAATGTTCTGCCCTGTCCTGTACCCCCAAGATATAATTTAATATAACTCTGGGAATTAAAGTCTGATTTTCCTGTCAAAACCATTAAGTTAGGGGCTAGGGGCACTTTCTCATCTTGTTCTTTGTGAAAAGCAAGGTAAGAAATAGGCTTCAGAAAAAAAAATAACTGTCACCATTTTTAAAAAAATAAGACCACTTTTGATGATATAATGGCAACGTGAAGGTAAGAGCTGAAGCCCAGCAGGACAGATCTTCTATTAGAGGTTTCAGAAAGGATCAGGATTATAAATTTCATGACATGTTTTAAGATGTCCAAAATACATCTAAATTTATGGTCATCTATTCCACATGGCTTTTTCTTTTATAAATTACTAATATAAACACTATCATTTTCCTCCCTTTTTAACTCATAGCCTATTTTCCAAAGAACATATTGTGTTTGACATTAAAAATCCAATTAAAAATAAGTTTTATAATACAGCAGAATGATTAATTTCAACTTTTCCCTCAATCAATTTTATAATTTTTCAAAAAACCCTAAAGCAAGCCTTGATTTATGATATGTGTGTGTGTACAAATTATATTGATGGCGTAGCACCCCTGGAAAATTTGAGTTCAAATCTGACCTGATGGACGGTGGCTAGGTGGCACAGTGAATAGAGCACTGGCCCTGCAGTCAAAAGGACCTGAGTTCAAATCCAGCCTCAGACACTTAACACTTACTAGCCATGTGACCTTGGACAAGTCACTTAACCCCAATTGCCCTGCCTTCCCACCCCCCCAAAAAAAAGCAAAAAAAAAAACTGACCTCAGACATTTACTAGTTGTATGATCCTGGGCAAGTCACAACCCTGTTTGCCTCAGTTAATCATCTATAGAATGAGCTGGAGAAGAAAATGGCAAACCAATAACTTTGTCAAGAAAGCCCCAAATGGAATCACAAAGAGTTGGACATGGATGAAATGACCAAAAAAATATAATTTCCTAAATTGATCCATAGGGATGGATGTTACATCCTTATCAATGATTTGTTAACTTTCAAAAATGAGATATACTTTCTAACATATAATTCAGAGTAATTATCTAATATAGTAACAACTATGTATAAATATGATGAATCACATTAAATTTAAAGGCTTGTTTTATCCTGGGCAGCAGAAATTTTAAATAATAAGATTGACTCCATGGCAAATTCATTTTCTTCCTAATGGAGTGAATAACTTCATGTAAATTCATTTATAACCAAGGTAAGGTTTTCATCAGTTAAATCTATGAAACTACAAATTTACTCATCTACAAAGAGCTAAGACCCATTCTGAAAAGAAATGTGCATCTGTGTAGAGTTAAAACATCCCCCAGAGACTCTTTTTGAATGTAAAGAGACAACAAGGCTTCTCTTATAAGTCAAAACACAGCCCAAAAGCCAGGATTGGATGGTGGGGAAAAGGGAGTGATTATTGGGTTTTGGCTATTGAGACACACACACACACACACACACACACACACAGAATAAAGACAGAAATTTGAGCTAGGCAAAGCTGGAGAACAATAAATGTGTCTTATTTATGGCTAAAATTCATTTGCTTGTAAATCTGGAAAAGAACTGGAAAAGCCCTTTGGGTTTTGAGTGCCTCCACACGGCTAGAAACCACAAGAGGATTTTGTGGGTATAGGATACTTACGGAAAAGTTAAATCAGAATTAGGAATTTCTAACCCTAAATCAGACATTTGTATGAAACAGTGTGCTATTATTAAGTTCCAGATGCTAAAGAATTGAATTAATTTTAGCTGGTTTGCCAGAATTTTGTTTGGGCTCTTAACTAAATGTGTCAATTCATAAGCTAGTTAGAACTAAAGAGCTATAAGGAGTTATAAATCTGCTCTTACTGAAGAGAGGCTTTCCACTGAATCTTAGCAAATCATTGCATCATAGATGTTAAGACCTCTCATTTTACAGATGAGGAAACTGAAGGCCAGAATAATTAAAGTTACTTGTTCAACATCACATAGGTTAAGGAATGTTCAGAGACAGGATTTACACCTAAGTCCTCAGACTCTAGAACCATTTCTCTTCCTACTATTTGCACAATGCTGCTTTCCATGGAGCTAATATGGCTAGTAGGTAAATCTGAAGAGCTGAAGCTTATCTTCTGAACTCTAAACTAAAGAGAAATGGAAGTATTGGGGAGAAGAGGTAACAGCTCAGCTGAGGACTCCAGTTGGAGCACCATAGGTGACTGCACAAAGAAAGGTAAGAAACAGCAGAGATAGAACATATGCCATGTAGAGACTCAAGAGAAATAGGAACAGGGGTGGCTAGGTGGCGCAGTGAGTAAAGCCCTGGCCCTGGAGTCGGGAGGACCAGAGTTCGGTTCTGGCCTGAGACACAACACCCACACAAAAATACTAGCCATGTAACCTTGGGCAAGTTACTTAACCCCAATTGCCCTCCAAAAGGCAAAAAAAAGAGAGAAATAGGAACAGCAGAAAGCTCAGAAGAGAGTAATATCCAACAGTGAGAAAATCACTCGTGATAACATCATCAGAAGATATTGGCAAATCTGTAGGATCACAGACATGAATTATCCTACATATGTGTTGCTCTCATATGTGATCCTTATGTTTCCCCCACTGAGAGTATCTATTGCTGGAAAATGTTGCCCTAGGTTTAAGCAGTAGGGGATAGGAAATGCTACTTTTCTTACTATATATTTCACTAAAAGTCTTAATTTTGAAAAAGCAGTTTTGTGTGAATATGAACACACAGAGTACCTTGAACTCAGGGTAACATTTCTGAGAGCCTTATGAGTGAGAGGTGAGCTTCCCAAGTATTAAGTTAAATTTTATACATGTATATGTTTGTATATGTATATATGTATGTATGCATGTATGTATATGTATATATATATATATATACATATATATCTATCAATGAAAAGAACCTGAATTTGGAGTCAGAGGACCTGGGTTCTAATCATAGCTTTCTTGGTTACTATCTTCATAACCTTGTACAAGGCACTCAATTATTGTGTCTCAGCTTCCCCTTCTATAATATGAAAACACTGAGCTACATGACTTGTAAGATTCCTTCTAGTTCCCAATCTGTGATCATGTGACCTAAAGTGAAAGATTTGACCATTCTTGGAGGTTTTCATCAAAAACTTGTTATTTAGAAATCTCAGTATGGATGTCAAACTAGTACTCAGAACACAAACACCTTCTTCAGTCACTTTGGAACCTTTTTTGAAACACTAGTAACCACACAAGTAGAATTCAGATATAAGTAAATAAATGCGATACTAAATTGAGATAATGTAAGGAATAGCTTACTTTTTACTGAAATGTCTTATTAAGGCTTGTTGTTAAGTAATTTTTCATTCATGTCTGATTCTCCATGACCCCATATGGGGCTTTCTTGGCAGAGATTTTGGAGTTGTTTGCCATTTCCGGCTCCAGCTCATTTTTACTGAGACCAACAGAATTAAGTAACTTGCCCAGAATCACAGAGCTAATAAGTGTGTGATGCTAGATTTGAACTCATGATAATGAGTTTTCCAGATTCTAAGGCAGAGAAGCTACCAGTGAAAATGATCAGTTTACAAAATGAAAAACATGACCTTCATGCACCAGGTATTGCAAAAACACAACTTTTTTTTTTCTCAAAACCCTGAGTGACAAAGATCTAATTAATTAATCACATTGTCATTATTTTTAAAATGTCAGCCTCCTAGATAAGGATAGGAAAATATTTCTAGAATTTGCTTTGTTTTGTTTTGTTTTTTGCTTTTTGGAGGGCAACTGGGGTTAAGTGACTTGCCCGAAGTCACACAGCTAGTAAATGTGTCAGGTGTCTGAGACCGGATTTGAACTCTTGTCTTCCTGACTCCAGGACCAGTGTTCTATTCACTGTGCCACCTAGCCGCCCCTAGAATTTACTTTTTAAAGAAAGTGTTATGCTCTACTGGCATTTTGCAGATCCTTTCAACCTTACTATTTCAAAAGAAGATAAATTATTACTAGAAGGTGAGAAGTGTTATAACTTGATTTGTATACCAAAAAAGAGGGGGGGGAGAGCTTAGGGGGATTTTTTGTGAAGTAACATTCCCACCTGCTGGAATTTTAGCATATTGCTACCAATGAATTTTAAGGGAAGGTGATACACTATTGGATTTTCTTAACTATTATGTTAAGTAAATGGAACTGACAGTTGCATTGGGATTTTCAATTGCACAGATAGATGGGTTTTTGTATTCATTACTGACTTAAGAAAAATGTTCATAGTGTGAATGTGACAACTTTTTTTTTCCATTCCATAAATATAAATTTTCCCTCTACTCCCTCCCAACCCTTTATTTAGGTCATCCACAATGCCTAAAAGGGACAGCTTCTTTCTCTTTGTCAGCCCATTCCCCTACTTTTTTTAAGACTAAAATAAAAATTAATCATCAGTAAGTCTCCCTGCTTTGGTCCAGAATCACATTAACAAAAATAGATCTACTTAAATTTTGTTATATGTGTGTGTTTATTTATACTTGCCTTCAATTTTGTCACTATTCTATTGACATATCCATGGAATATATGTTAGCTAAATTCTTACTTTCTAGTATAATACTAACCCATACCATGTAAGAAGCTTAAGGTAGTTGAATGGTGATTGCAATTATAAACCATTTAAGTTCATCAGAGATGTGAAATATAAAATAATAATAATTAACATTGTATAGCACATTAAGGTTTGAAAAGTGTTTTACAAATATCACACCTTATCCTCACAAATTTGGGAGGTAGGTGTTTTTATTTGACCCACTTTAAAAAATGAGGAAACTAAAAGAGAATTTAATTACATTACACAATTTATAAGTATCTGAGGTTGGATTAGAACTCAGATCTTTCTGACTCCAGTGCTGCATTATACCTATTGTGTGACTCTGCTTCTTGACAAAGCAAGAGAAAATGGACTAACTTTTACCAGGAAAGACTTAGGTTAACTGCAAAGGAAAATATTCAAACACTCTGACTATTAAATAGAGAAAGGTTTCTCAAAAGAAGAGACCTTTGTTGGTGACTAAAAAGAATTCAGATACCTATCTGAGGTAAAATTATTTAGATGCAGTCCAGTTGGAACCAGGAGTAACAGAAGTATATATATTGCATTTGAATTCAAAGGATCTGGCTTCAAATCACATCTCTGACTATCTGTGTGACCATAGGCACAACATGTAACCTCTCTGTTGATGACTTCAAAGTTCTCTAACAAACATAAATCTATGATCTTATGATGTTATGAACATTGTAAGTTTCCTCCCTAGTTATATATTTAATGAATAGTTGCTCCATGGAGGAGCTGAACTAAATGAGCCATATACTCAGAGAGTTAGATAAGAGCTTTGGGTCTGTAAAGATAGACAGTCTGTGGAAATTTTTGTTTTTCTGGGGTTTCAATTGTGTCTGATTCTTTGTGACCCCATATGGAGTTTTCTGGGCAAAGGCACTAGCCTGGTTTGCCATTACCTTTTCCAGCTCATTTTATAGAGGAGAAAACTGAGGGAAACAGGGTTAAGTGAACTGCCCAGGGTCACACAGCAAGTAAATGTCTGAGACCAGATTTGAACTCAGGAAGATGAATCTTCCTGACTCCAGGCCTGAAACTCTATCCACTACTCCACCTAGCTGCCCATGATCTGTGGAAATGCCTGATTTACATAAGCCTGAAATGACAGTAGGAGTCTATAGCAGTGACAGGGGTGAGGCAAAGAAGCATGGTTGTAGATGTGGTTAAGGATCTGACATCCCCATCTTCATGCTGTCCAGGAGACACAAGAGCTGACAAGTCTCCTGTGGCTATTTCACAACACTCCAAGATAAGCAGCTGTCACCACAAACATAATTTAGAAATCTAACAAGCCCCGGGACTTCAGTGACAGACAAGCTAATGAGAAGTGGCAGATACATTTTTGTTTTGGAAACTAATTTCCTCAACCCAACACCTCCACATTTCAGTGGTACAGCTTGAAGTGTTACCTTACATAGAAAAAAAGAGTCAGTATGACAAAGTAGATCCATTTTTTTCACCTCCAAATCATACGTAAAATCCTGTGATTACATAAGTTCTATGTTATACAATGCATATGTTTTGTGCTAATGAAGATTGTAGCAGACAACTCCCATCCATCACAAGCTTCATTCAACATCCTCGGGAACCTGGACCACAGCCTAATTCAGCTTACAGGAGTTGATGCCTCACTTATAAGTCTCCCAACCATTCCTTCAGTTTTTTTTTTCTCAGTCTGATCCATGAATTCTCTTTTTACCCACACCGAATAGTCAAGTGTGAATATCCCCCAAGGCCTCTTGGACCTTTACTATTTTCTTGCTGAACTCACTTAAGAGATTATGAACAATGTCAGTTAATTGTGTAGACACATAGATACATACATATATATAGGCATACATATATGTGTATGTGTGTAAACCCACAAGAGACAGTGTGTAAAAACAGCTGTGTAGTTCAATAGACTATATGTCATTTACCAAGAAGACTGGCTAGCTGACCAGCAGTATCACCACTTTCCACCACTTCCCAGTTACATGAAGATCACTTTAGGTCTAAGTGTATCATTTGAAGACCTAAGATTATTTATACCCTGATGACTAAAATGATGCCTACAAGCTATTTTCATCTAACATCTGTTACTCTCTAATATCAAGATTCATATCCATCACCATCAACTTTCCACCACTCCTTAGTTCTTTACATCCCATTAGCTGCCAGACATCTCTGAGGTCATTATTTGAAAAATCACATGTAGAGGACTAATTGAATGTGCTTTCAGATAATCAATGCTTTGGGTAGTTTTACTGAACTCTTCTTTTTGTTTTTCTTTCCCCCCCCCCTTTATTATAAGAGAATTCATTGAGTGAGGGACAGGAAAAAGAAAGAGCCAGAAATGAATGTAATGCAAAAAACAAGAGAAACCAAAGAAAGCATGCTATATGAACAAAAATATTTATAGCCATTCTTCTTGTGGTAGCAACGAACTAGAAACTAAGGTTTACCCATCAATTGAAGAACTGCTCAACAAAGTGTGGCATATATACATAAATGAATATTACTGTGCTATAAGAAATAAAGAGACAGATTAGGAAAAATCTGAGAAGATGTATATGGACTGATGCAAACCAAAGTGAGCAGAATCAGGAGAACAATTTATACTATAACATCAACAATATAAAAATAAACAACATTGAAAGACTTAAAGACTCTGATCAGTACAATGGTAAATCTATCAGATATAAACGCTACCATTCTAACTCTTTAATTAACATATTATATAACATTGGGTATTATAGTTACCTGTGTTTATACCTTATCTTTCTAGACTGGAAATTCCTTGAGGGCAGGAACTATGTCTTATCTAAACCTGATATCTCCATAATCTACTATAGAGTTGTGCATACAATAGATATTTAATAAATGTTTTGATATTGTAGTCTCCTTAGTTTGCCTTGTCCCACTATGTCTAATACAGGTTCACAAGCAAGTAATCTTGCTATGCTTAATAAAATAGCTACTTCTACCTATCTCCCAAGGCTGTTGAGAGGAAAGCACATCATAAGCTTTAATGTATTATAGAACTGTGAGTTTTTATTAGCATTAGTGTTGGCTTTAAAAACAATGCAGGTAATGATGAATGAAGAGGCTCTGAAGTTCAAACAATAGTCTCATCCATTATACTGCCATCTAATTTTAGAGTGAGGTGTTGAAAACAGTGAAGTACTGTTTTTGGATATGTTATAGAAGAAAAAACTCTGGACTATGAGTCAGAGGATCGAAGTTCAAGTTCTGATTCTGCCAAAGACTAGCTATACAATCTCAAACAACTTATTTCAGTCTCTTCATTTCTAATGTGAAAACCACAGTATGCTAGTATCGTAGATTTAGAACTATAAGAACCTTAGAGGCCATCAAGTCCAATCTCTTCATTTTACAGGAGGAAACTGAGGACTAGAAGAATGAAGTAATTTGTCCATCATATAGTAAATGGCAGAGCTATGTATCTTACTCCAAATCCAGTGCTTTGAGCATTATGTTAGGCTGCCTCCAGAGGACACCCTCATAGAGTTGGTATACAGACTGAACAAAGTCCTCAAAGTCCTTCTCATAGTGTGAAGATGATACTTCTTGGAGTATTCTTGAAGGCTAAACCAGTAGAGTATGAACTGTGGCAGTTGCTACAGAAAATTTATATGACTTTGTATGGATCTAATAATAGACTCAAAGGAACACAGATCTAGAGTCTGATGAGAGGAAGACCATCCAGTTCAACCATTTCATTTATAGATGGGGAAACAGGCCAAGGAAGGCAAAGTGACCTCCTTGGGGTCATAAAAGGCAAAAATTGTCAGAAATTCCATTACCACTATACATACTGTTTCCCTGCACTATATGCATACAGTGGGTGTTTAATACATGCTCATTAAATAAATGAATGAATGAAAATGGAAGCCCAATTAGTAAGTTTTTAGAAGAATCCAGGCTAGCTAGACGTAAAAGGGCCTCATTTGAGAACCCCAGAATAGCAAATACCAAGACTCACCACTAGGCTGGTCATAGAGGGATGGTTTTTTCAACCACAACTCATAACAACCAGCTATTAAAGTATATAGAGGTTGATGTGTAATCTCAGTTGGTAGAGAGAGGATTTATACTGATAAAATCACAGATTTTTTCTAAATGAAGTGAAGTGCACACATCAAACTGATAAGATAGTTCAAACCAGAGCAATATTGAGAAATTTTTGCATCTGTGGTCAAAGGCAGGAATATTGCCTTCTGCTCGGGAGTATAGAGGAACAGGGCAGATAGAGACCCTAAGACTCAAATAAAATGTGGTGGTGTAGCTCACTAAACACATCACCTGGGAGCTTCTAATTTGATCCAGCAACCATTTATTGAACACCCTTGATATATAAGACAGTGTACTAGATATAGATTTATAACTAGAATCCTTGCATCTAAGGCAAGAAGAAACAAAAACATCCTCAGTTCAGATACAGGGATAGAAGGAGATAGAGAGTCAAACAAACCAGCACAAAGAAATAATAGCCCACCTTTCTGGGCCTACTATATCTAAGGCACTATTCTAGGCACTGGAGATACACAGACAAAATGAAAAACAATCACTAAGAGAAATATATTTCATCAAAAGTCATAGATAAGCATTCAAAGACTACAAACAAGCCATTCTCAAAAGAATTACACAGTATTAGCAATCATGTGAAAGAATCTTCCAAATAACTAATAAGTGAAATGTGAATCAAAACAACTCTGAATTACTTTCACTTCATGCACAGCAGATTGGCAAAGATGACAAAAGGAAGGCTCTCTAAGGTGGTAGTAAGAATAGAGTGCATTCCATGCATGGGGGATGGGTTATGCAAAGATCTAGAGAAAGAAAATGGAATATCATGAATAGGATAGAGTAAGCAAGTCAGTTTGACTGAAATGCAGAGTACATGGAGAAGAGTTATGGTCAATAAGCCTGGAAGGACTGAGGAATGTCAGTCTCTACTCCACACAACTGCCAAAAGAATCATCATAAAGCACAAGACTGACCATGTCTCTTGTTCAGAAATTCTCAGAGGCTTCCTTCAAGACCCAAGTTGGATCCCAACTTCCATAGGAAGCCTATCCTGATTCTCCCCTCCATTCAGTTGCAAGTACTCTCCTCTCAGAAATTACTTTGTATCTGTTTAATATCTCTTTTATATTTAATTATCTGTGCCATGTTGTTTTTCTTCAATAATATGTAATCCCCTTGAAGGTAAGAATTGTTGTATATTTTGTCTTTGTATCCCCAGCACCTAGTATGATACCTGCTTGGGATATATACTAGGTGCTTAACATATGTTCACGGAAGGAAGGAAGGAAGGAAGGAAGGAAGGAAGGAAGGAAGGAAGGA
>NW_027185655.1:77436320-77552151 GCF_028583685.1 Petaurus breviceps papuanus
AGGAAGGAAGGAAGGAAGGAAGGAAGGAAGGAAGGAAAGAAGGAAGGGAGGGAAGGAGGGAGGGAGGGAGGGAGGAAGAAAAGGAGGGAGGTAAGGAAAAGGATGGCAGTCTAATTAGGAGACCACTGGTAGAATCTAGGCTGGAAGAGATGAAAGCCTGAATTTGAGTGATGATTATGTGTATTTTTTTAAAAGGATTTATGTACAATATACTGGAGAGGTAGAATAAAGAAGACTTAGTAATCAATTGAATATAGTAGATTTCCATCTACCACACCAGAAGTGATCTACCCTGTAAATCACAGGTCCTTCCTGAACTTGATAGGACACAAAAATTGCTACTCATATCTAAACTTTGTTAAAAATCAAAGACAGCTAAATTGTACAGTAACTAGACTGCTGGACCTGAGTCAAGAAATATCTGAGTTTAACTCTAGCTTCAGATACTTACTAGTTATGTGTCGCTGGCCAAGTTATTTAACCTCTATTTGCCTCAGTTTCCTCATCTGTAAGATGGAAGTAACAATAACACAACCTCCCAGGGATATTTTGAAGAACAAATGAGATATATCTTAAGCTCTTTACAAACCTTAATTTGCCATATAAATGCTAGCTATGATTGTCATCAAAACATCTAATTGCAATGGATGAATAAGGCATATTCACTCTCTTTTATTTATATAAATTTATTGACATACAATAGTGGAACTATGGGAATTAAGAATGTTTTTTTTTCCTATGTCCACAACTCCTAATAAAGTAAAGTGTTATGGTAGAAATCATCTTTTCAAGCAAAATCTTTTAAAATACAATATAGGATATTTTTAATAAAATTAGCAACAATTTTAAAAGTGTTGGGTTGGCAATCTGAGGAAGTTTATAACATTTTTTATCTTTATGTTACCCTTTTTAAGAAATCACTTTATCCAACCGCAGCAAGTAAGAGCACTGGCCCCAGAGTTGGGAGACCTGGGATCGGTTCCGGCCTCAGATACTCAGCACCCACACAAAAATAACTGGCTGTGCAACCTTGAGCAAGTTACTTAACCCTGATTGCTTTAAAAAAAAAGCCATCTACAGTAGGTGCCTCCACTTCCTCTCCTCCACTTTAATCTCTTCTAAACTCTCTACAGTCATCTGGCTTTCAATGTTTTTGAGGCATCTACTATGGGCTAACACTCTGCTAGGCACCAGCTAGTCAATAAAACAAAACTCTAGAGCATCTTGTTTCCTAGTAAGAGAGATGCAAATCTTACAAAGAGAACTGCATAGAAGAGGTCCCCACAGAGCAGATTGAGTAATTTGAGGGGGGTGGAGGAGGGAGGGGAAGGATTAGCTCTAGCTGTGGAGATGAGGAAAGAGGTAATGGAAGAGGTAGCACCCGATTCCAAGGCACTGGGGATGACACACAAAGTCACAGAGGCAGGTAGTAGTACAGTAAAACTCAGGAATGGTGAGCAGTTCAGTCTTCCTTTTTTTGTTTATTTTATTCTGAACTTAATAAATAAAACAAACATTTCCATAACATAGTAGAATGGGGGGGGGGGGTGGGTAATGATTGCACATGAAACTGTGACTTGCTCTATGGTCACCTTAGTTTAGATATAGTAAATTCACAAAGTAACTGAAAGAACTTCATAGTTTATCTGTGGGTCCTCATGATATCAGCAATCTTCCCAAACCATTCTTCAATGAGTGAGTGAATGAATGATAGATGAATGAATGAATGGACAGAAAAAAATAAATAAACAAAAGAATCACTAATACCATAAATAAATTTTGAAACAATTTCTAATATTATTAAGAATATTTAACCAATAGGAATTGAAAAACAGTTCATATAGAGGGGCTACATAGTATAGTAGAAGAACACTCCAGAGAACCTGAGTTCAAATCCTGGCTTTTGCTACTTACTTGTTTAAGTAGCACTTGACCTTGGGCAAGGTCATCTCTGTGAGCCTCAGCTTCCTCTTCATATAATGAGGCAATTAGACCAGATTATCTTTAATACCCCTTTCAGTTCTAAATCCTATGCTCTAATGAACACAAATGCCTTCCAAAGGAACAACTTCATTAAATAAATTAACTGCTAGATGGATGGGGACTTTTGAATTTGTCAATACAAAACTACTTATTATATCCATATCATTGTATCCACAAGAACCAAGAATTGTCAGTAGACTCTGTCAACAAGAACCTAGCACTTTGTAATGACATTCAATAAAATGTCATTTTGTTATTGGAAGCCCTAGTCTCACATAGGTCAAATTTTCACCAGAACATTCAGTCTTGGTACTCTAGTGGCAGATGCATGCCTCTTTGGGGGGCTAGAACAAGAATGTTAAAAAAAAAAGAAAGAAAATGACCACTTACAATGGGAAATCAAAATGCGAGTTTTCTCAATTGGAAAAGCATTAATACCATAGACATCATGCAGGGGAGCACTACTCACTCTTTTTCCCCCCTTCAGGTAATTCATACATCCCTAAGGGAAAACCTGTCAGTTTTCTAGATTTCAAGATGTATTTTCTTATTTTTATTGATCTATAAAAAAGATTCTATTCTAATTCATGACTGTAACCATGTGCTAACCCAAAATGAGATTGTTCTGACACTTTAATTCTCCTACTTTGCAATTACTTCCTAAACTCTAGGCTAGTGTTTTGCCTTAGCTAAGCTAAGTTTCTATTAGATCATCCTTTTCTTTTCCTGACCTGAAGTCACTTTAAAAATACACATTTTGATTTATACATCTTTGGCTTTTATTCCTTATAGTAGTGTGATTCAAATATTTGTCAATACACATACACACACACACTCACCTATTCTTAGTTTTTAACAGAACACAAAAATAAGATCTGTAGAATGATCAAGGAGAAACTGAATGTTCTCCATTTGAAACTTTTTCTCCTAGCTCAGTTTTAAGAGATCAAGAATGTGGGAGTGTGTGTGAGTGAGTGTGTGTGTGAGTGTGTGTGTGTTACAGAAAGGGAATAAGGCATAAAAAGAAAAAGAAAAGGCTAGAGTCTTCACGTGAATGGGAAGAAAGGGAGTGGGGGAGAGGGGGTGGGGAAAGAAAGAGGGAAAGTCAGTAAGAGAAAGGAGTGAGAGGTGAGAGAGAGAGGATTGCAAGGAACAGAGAAAGAAAGAAAGAGAGGATAGGGAGGGACAGGAAGGAGAGGAAAGGAGACAGAACAGACAAGAGACAGAAAGAAAGGAGAGGGAGGGAGAGAGAGGGAGAGAGGAAATGAGAGAGAACAAGAGAGAGGGTATGAGAAAGAAAGGAAGAAAGATTGCTTTATAGCTGCTACGACTGCAGTCAGAAATAGCATATGTAATAACTATCGTGAGCTGTACGCTATCTAGAAGCCAAGACCAGATTTTGTTCACTTTCATTAATTAGTTTCTAAAGGGGAAAGAGATGACAGCCGGTTCCATCTTCTTCTACATCTTGATCATTGGAAAATATTGTAAGTATGCTTAGCATTTTATTTACATATACTTTAGCATGTCATGAACTGGGCACATTTACATGAATATTTATGACTACATTTAGGTTAGTAAGATAAAAATGCATGGGGAAGGAGGAGAAGACTCAAACTTGCTCTCTTCAAGATTATTCTTCTTAATGAATTTCTATATTCATATAATCTACAATCTATTGTCAGAATTGATCATTGTAAGCAAGGTTAAAAATCCATCTACTGCTTTACACATGCCTGCCTGTTTGTGTACTCCATGTTAGTTGTAATTAATAATGAAATGCTTTTATTTTTTAAAAAGAGTAAAGATCTTTGAAGAAGTTATATGTAAACAATATTGCTGATAGTTCATACTGGGATAAATGGTGAGAAATGTTTCTAGTGGGAGCTGTCTTATTTTGCCCCCTTCTTTATGACTTTAATATCTTATTTGTGATGACTGTTAGAAGGACCTCTGCATATCATGCCTCTGTCTAAATCACAGTTTCCACTCTCCATTTAACAGAAGAAACATGATAACATACCAGGAATCATTTAAACCACCACCGTGAGCTGTAAGGAGTCCTTTCACTCTGCAGTTATAAAGGCACACTCTGTGTTTTCTCTAGCCAGTTATTTACTTTTCAGGAAACCTTTTCTGTGGAAGGGAAAGCTGTTTTGCATGATCCACATCTGAGTGTGGATATCCCTCTAGAATCATGTGTCTGGCTTCATTTCTATCTTAGAAAAAAAAGCACCAAAGGACAGATGGCAAGGTATGCAGGGCCAGCCAACAGAGTGGAGGAAAGTTTCTCAGAAACTTGAATACCTGGTAACTAACAATGTGTGGATCTTAAGAAATTCACAACTCACAAGAATGTTGCTATTTCTAATGCTTAACCTTCATATACTGGCCAAGAGTTCATTTACATATTCATACTTAAAAATTAGGATAGCATTACTGCCACTGCTTGGGGAGTAGTATGGGCAGGGATAAGGATGAGAGGCTGCTCTTTGGCTGATTTTAATCTCATTTCCCTACTTCTGATTGGGGGAAATCAAAAGAGTACCTTTTGCCATCATCCCCTCCTCTTCCTTCCTCTTTCCTTCTGTCACCATCCACCCTCCACCCCAAAGTTAGAGATGCAAGGAAGTATGCTCAGTTAGGGGATGTCAACAGTAGTGATGAACTATACGTTCCATAATGGTAGGAGAGAAATCTTGTTAAATTTGTTTTCAACCACAACCACTACACTGTCTCAACCATCACACCATAGCTCCATCTTGATTATTGCCACTCCCATTTTACATACAGAAAAACAGAAGTACATAGCAAATATGTCCCAGATCATAGGATCATAAATCTTGACCTAGAAGGGCTGTCAGAAATCTTCTAGTTTAAGGGTTTTGGTATTTTGGTGTAACCAATGAGCTTCTTCTCAAAATAATATACTTAAAAGCATAAAATACATAGGATTAAAAAGAAATTATATTGAAACACTGTTGCCGGCATATTTTCCAAAGTTAAGAACACCTGGATCTAGTCCAACCTCTTATTTTATAGATAAAGATGCTGAGGCCCATTGAAGTTAAGCAATTTACCTAAGGTCACACAGGAGACCTAAGTGTCAGGAATGAAGAAGTTTCTGACTACAGCCTAGAGTTTGAATAGCCTTTGATAATATTTGAGACATCAGTAGTGGCACATAAATCTCCAGTGAATTTTCCATTTCCTTCTAATATACATTTTCCATTAAATGAACACATTAAGTGGGCAAGTTTTTTACATACAACATAGCAGCGATAGAAATAAAACAAGTCCTGAAATGAGTCAGAAAAGCCTGGGTTTCAGTCCTGACTGTGCCATTTACTAGGTGTGTGACCTCACCTCTCTGGGTCTCAATATGATCTGTAAAATGGGGAATCCTACTTGCACCACTTAATTCATGGACTGCCATGAAAAAAATGAACTTTCTTAACTGTGAAGCTCCATTTTAATGTGAGGGATAATGATGAAAGTGGGGATGAAGAATTCAAGAATTTTTGAAAGGTGTTGGAGCAATTTCAAAAACAAGCTTGACTTAGTGAATAATACCAATCATTTCAGACTTTCCACCTAGTACACTTCAAAACTTGTTTAATGAATAAAGGAATGCTAAATAAGAAAATGTTTTTATTTATTAAGCCCTACAACAACTATTTGGGAAAGGAGGGGGAAGTTCTTACTTTCTGGCTAGTAGCCACAGTACAAAATAGAAGTAATCATTGACTCCAGTTGTTCCCACTTTATGATTACTTACGTGTCCTTGGACTCTTCAAGAGGGGAGAAATGCAGGGAATCAGCAAAAAAGACAGGTGTCTTCAAGATGTCATTTGAAGGGGGCATTGAGCACTCCCCTCTTAACCAAATATTAAATCCCATCCTTAAAGCTGTATTCTTTTAAATCTTGAAAATTTTTTCAGGCTTTCAAAGATGCCATATTTAAATTAACACTTTTTGTTAAATATTATTATTTTGTGTTTATATAATGGTTGATGGTTTACAAAAACATGTTTATATTCATAGTCACAAAACCCCACATATATAGGGAGCTTTAGAGTTTACAAAACTCTTCCCTCATGAAAACCTTCCTTGGTAAGTGGTACAAAAATCCCTATTCCCACTCAACTCATGAGGAAGCTGAGATTCACAGAGAATTAGTGATGTTCACATGGGTATACTAATGATAAGTGACTAAGGCAGATTTGAACATGTCTTCTACCTCAATACTGTTCCCACTGAACCACACATTTGGTCATTACAGTCCTACAAAATAGGCAAGGGAGATACTATTCTTCCCTGCCCCTATTATAAAGAAAAAGAAACTGAGGCTCAGCAAGGTTAAATGACATTTTACAAGATTACACAGTGATTATTTCTGAATTGAACCTAGAACTTCCACATCTCAGAAACATAGCTTTAGATATAGAAGAGACATCAAATGGACTCGTTTTACAAAAGAGGACTCTGGGGGTGAGGAGATTAAAGGTATTTCACCAATTTCACCCAAGTAATAAATGAAAGAGTCATAATTTGAAACCAGGCCCCCTGATTCCCCTTCCAGGGTTAACATTACTACTGCATTAAGCTGCCGCCACATGATTCATAAACCTCTGTCAGCTAACACCTTAGTTATGGGTTCACACTAGCAGGATTTAGCAGAAATAGGACATTGGAGTCATGATAGAAAGCCCAAGAAGGGACCAAGGTAGTAAAATAGAAAATAGGGAAGGGACTCTAATAAGAGAGATTGGAAGAAGGTTAGGGAGAAAGGAAGGAGAAAGTGGAGAGATGATGTTCTCAAGACAAGTAGCCCATTTCAAAATCTGGAGCTGTTGCTACTGTTTCCCTGCTTTAGAAAACTCATTAACCCAGAAAGTGGAAGGATATACAAGAGGTTAGGCTACAGCTTATTCCTGTTCACTCAGATTTACTTTTTTTACCACCTGGCCACTGTGTTCTCTTTAGGAAATTCATCTGTCTCCAGGCACTGGCATATCTGTTCACTGTTTAGTCTGACTGCTTTCAATATTCCTTTATAATCATGAAGAGGGAGGAGGTATTCCTGGGCAGGAATGTAGCTTATCTTGTTAACACATGCAAAAGGAGAAAATGGGGTTACTTGCCTACCCAGGAAAGGAAAAAGAAAATATTTTCTTTATGAAAGAAAACTGCAAATGTATACCTCCTTGCATTTTATTTTTCTATTTTTCTCAGGTTGTGCTAAGAATTTTGTAGCACTCAGTCTTTTCATCCGTAATCACAATTTTTATCTTCGAGGAGAAAGGAATTTGAGAAATCTTCACAAAACATCATTGTCAGCACTTTCTCTTCTGCACAATTAAATTAGCAAGGAGGTGTATGGAATTATATTTGTGAAGTAAATAATTTCTTGTGCATCAGGGTTTACATCAGAATAAAATTAAACTAGTTAGGGAATACTCAATTAACTAGAATGCTTATGGAATGAAATGTTCTGGTTAATTGGATTTTCTCCCTAAAGTGTTATGCTTGATAACCATGAATGCTTGTTGTTTTCATTCTGCTGATGAATACTTTTCTAAGATCTTAAAATTAGAAGGAACCTCAAGAGACCATCTGTACCAGCTTCTTATGCAGGGCAAGAAAAATTATAGGAGCATGGATTTAGGGATTGAAAGGACCTTGATCACTAATCCAACTGGCTCATTTGATAGATGAAGAAACTAAGAAACCTGGGAGATTAAGTGATTTATCCAAGGCCACACAGAAAGTAAGGGGTAGAATGGAGATCTGAATCCAGTATTCCTGCCTCCTTATGCCATCCCAAGACCATGTTGCTTCCTTCTATCTAGCAATTGTTTCAATTAGGTTTAATAGAATCCTAAGGACTATATTTTGTTGAAGTAAAACATAAAATCCCTCAAATATTTCATTAGGGCTGTGATTTCAGCATCATGGGAATTCCCTTTGCCAGTGCAGATCAAAATCCCTCCACTAACTTGCCATGGCCATAAAATTTCCCTATCACCTATTGCCCAGATACTAGGCCCCTCAATCTCTTAGCAGTCCATCAAATTACATGTACCAACCTTTCTAACTTGATAAGAACCTCATATGACATTGAAGAATCCTTGGGCTCTCAAAGGTTATGTCTGACAAGTACAAACTTGTCTGGGTCTTACGAAGTCATAGATCCCTGATGAAAACTAATGAAGTATTTTTTAATGACTTGGGTTTTTGCAGTGCCTTATGGTCATGATTATGAGTAACAATGATCAGTGAACAATATTGTACATACAAATGAAAAGGTGCAGAAGGCTGGGCTGGACCCTGGAAGTTGCTTCATCTGAATAATCACAGATCATCTTGTTCTTCATCTTGCTCATCATCATAAATCAGCTTGTTCTTGACTATTTCTCTAAAAAAGGAATGGAGAGGGAAGTAGGTGGGGGCTATTTGTGCTCTGACTAATTGATACTTGACAACACTGTATAACCCTGAATTATCCTTCTGTAGGGAAGGTATGCTGGGGAGTCCAATGAGCCACTAGATCACTGTGAGCTGTTGCCGTTAGGTTTACATACAGGTGTACATGCTCATAAGATCATAGGTTTGGACATAGGAAAGACCTCAGAGGCATCCAAAGGCCCTTTGAGGTTATCTGATCCAACTTTGTCATTTTACCGATGAGGTGACCTGTGCCCATGGAGCTGAATTGATTATCCCTATCTCTGTCCAACTCTACCCACAGCAAAATGTCAGCTACTCCAGGAACAGTTTTCTTTCTGTGGAAGTCTCTAGCACCTAACAGAGGGCTTTCCTTACACATAATACACAACAAATGTTTGTTGAATAGAAATGAATTGTATTGCCTCCAATTGCATTTCTTAGTAGAGTTTATCTAACTCCTTTACCAAAAAGAAAAAAAAAGAAAACTTTCTATTTCCAGCATTTGGCTTCACTAGCAAATCATAGGAACGCAGATTTAAAGCCAAAAGGGACCTTAGAGATTGTCTCTAACCTAACTTTCTTATTTCAGATCTGGAGACAGAGGACTTGGGTTCGAATTCTACCTCTGACATTAATTACTTGGGAGACCCAGAGCTAGTAATGTAATCTTCCTGGATCTCGATTTGCTCATCTGTAAAATGAGAGTGTTGGACTGAATGGCTTCTGGTGTGCCTTGCAGCTCTGAATCTATACTCCTATGACCAAAAAATCAATCAATCACAATCAATTTTTTTTGTTGTTTTTTGGAGGGGGGAAGGCAGGGTATTTGAGGTTAAGTGACTTGCCCAAGGTCACATGGCTAGTTTTTTGTGTTAAGTGTCCATCTGGATTTGAATTCAAGTCCTCCTGACTCCAGGGCCGGTGCTCTATTCACCGCACCACCTAGCTGCCCCCCACAATCATTTTTTTAAATGTTTACTATGTGCCAGACATTATCTGTCTCTCATTCCTTCTCCCTCTCTTTTTCTTGCTCTCTCCCTCCCCTTATCCCTCTCTTTCCTCCTTCTCTCTCCATCTCTCTGTTGTTCTCTCTATATATATCTCTGTCTCTCCTCCCTTTTTCTCTCTTTCCATCCCTCCCTCTCCCCTTTCTTCTTTTCTTCTTCTCTTCTTCTCTCTCTCTCTTTTTCTCTCTCTCCCTCCCTCCCTCACCTTCCTCCCCACATTACTCCTTAGTGAATGCCCTTAGTTAAAAAGATTCTTTCCTCAACTAACTATTCTTAACTACAATTCATTCTCTCATTTCTCATTTTCTCTTATTCTCTTTTGAATTGTCTTTTTCTGAATTTCAAATCCTTTCCATGGCCAGGACATATTTGGGGCTGATGTGGGGTAAGGGAGGGAGTACCACATTAAAATACCAAAGGTAACTTTAATATGTTAAATGTCTTCAGATTTTCTGACCTTAATGATCTGGGCTGTCTACACTTACCCCCAAGTTTATTTTTTGTAAACAATCAAATTCCCTGATTGCATAGACATAATCTTGCATCCTTGAGATTGTTCCCCATTTACCACTTTCATTAGTGACTTTAAAAAGAGAAGATGCTCGTTGGAGTGGTTATAGCACAAAGCTGAGGAGGGAGTCAGATAGAAAAATGTTCTGTTCTAGGCCCCTAGAGTACCACCTTTCCACCTCCTGCTCACTAGTCTCCACTGGGACTAAACATATCCAGAGAAACATAGGTCACCTTCAGTAAGGAAATGAGCTTTCCAAATTCTGTAGCCTCTTAGATAATAGCATGGTGGAGTGGAGCTCTTCCTAATCTAATCAACTCCCTGGCAGTTTATCACATGTTTAAACATATACAATATGCATTTTTTTTCTCTGTCACTTTCCATTCTACCTTAAATTCTTTGTGTGCTATGTTTGATCTTAAAGTCCACTCCTCTAAAGTGACTCCACAGAGCACCTACTGAGTGCCCTGCCTCCTGGAAAGGGAAATGGAGGACTGCTTTACAGGCAAAGTAAGACAGTATCAGGATAGAGACCTAGTGGCTTTCCTGGAATGAGAAAGAAAGTCTGTCAAAATTTCTCAGATGCTTTCAACTCTCAGGTAGATAGATGACATCTTTGCTTGAGGGAAGCTCTGAAATCCATGCATCAGATCCTGACAAAACAGATCTGGATATGACCTTGATGTGTCTCACAACATCTCTCTGACTTTTCCCCATCCAGGAAAACTGGCTCATTCTTCTCCTAAACCAGGACCCCAGCTCCGCAGCAAGTACTGATGTGAACAAAGCAATAAATATGGAATGAGTTTTATTCACCCTGACTCCAAAAAAAGCAGAAAAGGGCTCATATTTTAGTCCATTGACAGTTGAGAAAACTCTTCACTCCAATCTGGGGGGTGTCAAAAACTGTGCCTCTGATTTCTAGAGGATCCCACTTTGTGCAAGGATCTCCATGGGCCATAAGGAGGCATCACAATGTAGGAAGGGTGATTACATAGCTCTGTTTGTCAGTTTCAGGATTTTGTAATTGTTATTGCTCTTTTGTTCCTGTCTCTCTGTCTCTGTCTTTCTCTTTGTCCCTCTCTATTCCTGTCTCTGCCTCTACTCTGATTCTCTCTCTCTCTCTCTCTTTCTC
Organism: Petaurus breviceps papuanus; assembly: GCF_028583685.1. NCBI lineage: Eukaryota > Metazoa > Chordata > Mammalia > Diprotodontia > Petauridae > Petaurus > Petaurus breviceps. Next base: position 77,447,407 of record NW_027185655.1, read on the forward strand.
TCTCTCTCTCTCTCTCTCTCTCTCTCTCTCTCTCTCTCTCTCTCTCTCTCTCTCTCTCTCTCTCTCTCTCTCTCTCTCTCTCTCTCTCTCTCTCTCTCTCTCTCTCTCTCTCTCTCTCTGTCTCTGTGTCTTTCTCTCTCTGTCTCTGTCTCTCTCTGTCTCTCACCTCTCTCTCCCCCCCCACCCCTTTATGTCTCTTTGTGTGTCTCTGTCCCTCACTTTCTCTTTTTTTTTCCCTGTCTCCCCCTCTCCCCACTCTGCCAGACCTTTCCTTCCTCAGCTGGAGGAAATACAGCATTCTCCATAGGCCTCTCTCTAGGTCAGGGGTGGGGAACCTGCAGCCTTAAGGTCACATGTGACTTTCTAGATTCTTTGGTATGGTCTTTTGACTGAGTCCAAGTTTTACAGAACAAATCCTTTTAAGAGGATTTGTTCTGGGACATTTGGATTCAGTCAAAGGGTAGCACTTGAGGATCTAGAGGGTCACATGTGGCCTCGAGGCCACAGGTTCCCCACCCCTGCTCTAGATTCATTGATGACTCTTTATCTCCACCTTCTCTTAATCCCCCCAGTTTTAGGGTTCCTTGCCTTTTATCTCTCTGAGGCTCCACTTCCTTATCAAAGCTTCTCTTATCAAGGCTTTACTTTTTTCAAAGAACTTTTAACCCAGGTCTCTTATTGGGTCTTCAGTATTGTTTAAGCTGGCACTGCCTAGGGGTCCCTACAGTATGCTTGTCTCTATTCCTCACAGCCCAAGTCAATTCCACCTATGCACCTAACCTTGCCCAGAACCTACCAGTATGGCCCTAGATTAAAAGGTTGTAAGACATGGGATTGAATGCAATAAAGCTAATTGCAAGGCTTATTGATTATAGATAAAACAAATAAAAAATATTTTAGGAAGCACATGTCCTATTGCCTCATTGTCATTCAAGGTATCAACATCTGTTCTAGTTCCAAGATACAAAGCAGTATTTGTAATTGTCTTACTATTCCCACCCCCATCAGAATTTTACATAATGTATCTGATTCAGCTGGGGTGGGGGGAGGAGTTGGAGGGGAGCTGGAGCCCATTTCCATTCACCAATTCATGGTAAACAGATGCCTTACCTTTCAATAGACCAAGAACAGGACAGAAACAAATCAACAAAGGGATTGGTAGAATTCCTTTGTCTTCAGGAACTGCATTTACTGATTCTTCTATCAGTCTAGCTGTTTCTGGGGAGCTAATCTCAGACGTAAAGTGTGAGTGGACTGGACAAATTCAAGAGTTTTAGAATTTTTAAATAATTATAATCAATTCATCTGCCAGGTCCTTAGTGTTCCTTTCAATTCCCTCTGAAAGAAGGAGCCCCAAAAGGGCAAATCCCATCACAGAACCAAGTGCTTTCCTCTCAACCACCTTGTAAGGTAGGTGCTACAAATATAAGCAGCATTTTGCAGATGAGAATAGCAGCGGGTTTTCTCCTATGCTATATTTCATCCTTCTTGTTTTAGGACAACCTTAGAATAAGGGTAATCATTCCTTTTTTGCAGCCTGGCATTTAAAACTCCTCAATCTGGCTCCCCACTTACCTTTCCAGATGTTTCAAATTATTCCCCTTCAAATAAATACTCTACATTCCAACCAAACTGGTCTACTAGTCATTCCTTGAATTGGGCATGTCTTCTCTAGGAATGTTTCCCCTTCTTTCCTCTACTTCTCAGAATTCCTATCTTACTTGAAGCCTTTCCTGACTCCCCTAGTTTTTAGCGCTACTCCCTCCTGAAAGTATTTGTATAGATAGGGTGTATCCCCACTAGAATGGTAAATTGTTTAAGGATGGGACTGTATTTTTCCTGTCTTTGTCACTTTTTTTTTTTTTTTTTGCCTTTTGGAGGGCAGTCGGGGTTAAGTAACTTGCCCAAGGTTACACGGCCAGGTTTTTTTGTGTGGGTGTTAAGTGTCTGAGGCCGGAACCAAACTCGGGTCCTCCTGACTCCAGGCTGGTGCTTTACTCACTGCGCCACCTAGATGCCCCCATCTTTGTCACTTTCAAAGAGCAAGTTGTTGGATTAGATTGGATTGGATTGAAACTAGGCTTGGCTTTATCATAAATTATTTGGCTTGCTTATTTTGCTGAACTGGTATTATAAGTCCTCCCCTGGCCTTTCTTCCCCCTCATCACCTTGGCAGCATAAGGACCTACTTTCAAGTGCCTGTCAAGTCACTTTTGCTTTGTAGGGGCAATATTTTACTTCATTCCATTTTACCGATCTGGAATTGAAGCCTGGTGGAATAGAACATGCAAATGGATGTGAACAGGTATCAATTTATGCTTAAAATATGCAAATAAATGTTCATTAATTGACCACAGAGAAATCAGATTATTTTACGTATTAAGTGATCTATGAGTTTATCCAGGCCAATCACACTCCAAGTTTGAAAATAATCAAAGATCTTTAATAAAGTTCCTGGGCACTGGCTTCTAAAACAGGTCATTTTTCACTGTCATTCATTATGTAAGATTATATATAACCTCTGATTCTTATCCCTTCTTTTTTTCCTACCTTTCATTACTCCTTTCCTTACTAAATGTGGACATTATCCCTCACTTTAACCATCCTGAAAACTGTCTTACTTCTCTCTCAATCCCTTGATATTTTCGTAGCCCTTTTTTGGCTCAAATTGGAAACCTTTGATTCATCTAGGACTTTTCTGTTCTTGTTCTCTAGTTTTTCTGACATTCTGGAGACCTCAAGGTCAATAGTAGATCATCAATGTTTCCACTTCCCCAAATACTTTAAAACAAGGGAAAATAGAAAATATTGCTTATTCAACTTGTTAGCACAAGGGGATAGAGCTCTTGGTCAAGGGTCAGGAAGACCTGAATTCAAATCCCATCTCTAATATTTACCATGTGACCTTGGGCAAGTCACTTTAACCTCTGTCTGTCTCAGTTTCCACAACTGTAAAATGGGAGTAGTAATAGCACCTTGTTGTAAAGATCAAATGATATTATTTGTACAAATGTGCTTAATACATAGTAGGTGTTTAATAAATGCTTGTTGTCTTCCTTTCTTTTGGTTAGTTTTCCTTCCCTTAGCCTCATTCATTATATCTTTATATTGATTGAGGTGGTTGGTTAGTTTGGCAAGTAATTTAAAGGCTTATTTCCATACTGGTAATCACTATCCCTAACAGTAATCTGCAAAGTCTGCCAGAAAGGAAATCAAATTCCCTGACAAAAGAAATTGCTTTTTGTGTGTTGAACTTCAGTGTATTTCCTCAACAACTCAGCAATCATCCCTGGGGCTACCAAAAAGTAAGTAGCTTTCTTATCAGGTCCATGTCAGTGGAAAATTCTCTACTGACTTCTTCCTAGCATGTTTTTTTCCAGCTATCTTTAGTTTTCCTTTATTAACACACAGAGGAAGTTTCCTCTGCATCATTTCCAAGGATCCATTGTAATTATGAAGAGATTTATTAAACACTTAATTGCAAGTGATACTCTCTACATTTGGGAGATAAAAAAATAATTAAATAGAGCTAATACCTGCCCTCTTGGCACTCACAAGCCAAGAGAGACCTGCTATAACTGAAATTTATTAGTCATTCAATCAACAAACACTTTTTAAGAGTCTTCTATGTGCTAAGCAGTATACTAGGCACTGAGATGGGACAGTCTAGTTGAAAGAATCTTGGCTTTGGAGGCAGAATCTGGGTTCAGATCCTTTCTCTTCCATGTAATACCTGTGTGACATTTTAGAATTGTGGTTGATCATTGCATTGATTAGAGTTTCTAAGTCTTTCAAAGTTGGTTATTTTTATAATATTGTTAGTGTTGTATAAATTGTTCCCATGGTTCTGCTCACTTCATTTTGTGTCAATTCATACTAATCTTCTCAGTCATCTCTGAATCATCTCTCCTATCATTTCTTGCAGCACAGTAGTATTCCATCATGTTCATATACCATAACTTGTTCAGCCATTCCCCAACTGATAAGCAATCCCTTAGTTTCAAACTTTTTGCTAATACAAAAAGAGCTGCTAGAAAATATATTTTGACCATATTTTTCTTTCTTTGCTGTCTTTAGAGTGGAGACCCAGTTACAGTATCACTGGGTCAGAAATGTAGGCACAATTTGGGCATAGTTCCAAATAACTTTCCATAATGGCTGGGTTAGTTCATAGTGCCACGAGCATAACATTAATTTGCCTGTTTCCCATAGCCCCTCCAATATTTGTCTTTTTTTTATCAACTTTGCCAAGTTAATGTCTATGAGGCAGTATTTCAGAGTTGTTTTAATTTTTATTTTTCTTTTAGTGATTTAGCAGTAGTCTCAAACTCATAGAAAGGGATCCCTGCCACTTCATATTGACTTAGAAAATTTCAAATTAATATTATCTATGTAGAACTGTATTTTTATCATTTTGTCAAATATCTATTAATTACATTTTAATCTGGTTCTGCTAAAGAGGGTCAAATGAGTTTGACACCTCTGATTTAGAGCCCTGGTTTCATATGACTTTTGATAGCTTGGATTTCTTCTTCTGAAATCTGCCTACTCATATCCTTTCACCATTTATCCATTGAGAAATGGCTTCTATTCTTATAAATTTTAATCAGTTCCCTAAATATCACAGAAATGAGATCTTTATCAGAGAAACTTGCTATAAATATTTTTTTCCAGTTTCCTGAATTTGCTAAATTGGTTTCACTTGTGCACAAACTTTTCCATCTTATGTAATCAAAATCATCTATTTTATCTCCAGTGAACCTCTCTGCCTCATGTTTGGTCTTGAACTCTTCCACTATCTAGATCTGACAGGTAATTTCTTCCATGTTCCCCAAATTATGAAGTCATCGTTTATGTCCAACTCATTTACTCATTTGGAGCTTGTCTTGGTATACAGTATAAAATGTTGGTTTATGGGGCGGCCAGGTAGCACAGCGAGTAAGAGCACTGGCTCCAGTGTTGAGAACACCAGGAGATAGAATCCCGGGCTCAGAAACACCTGGCCGTGTAACCTTGAGCAAGTTACTTAACCCCAATTGCTTTTAAAAAAAAATATGTTGGTTTATACCTAGTTTCTGCCATACTGCTTTCCAGTTTTCCCAGCAGTTTTTATCAAATGGTGAGTTCTTGCCCCAATAGTTGGGATCTTTAAATTTATCAAACACTAGGCTATTGCGCTCATTTGTCTGTGTTGATTGTATACTTAACCTATTCCACTGATCATTACCTCTCCAGTACCAAATTGTTTTAATGATTATGACTTTGCAATATAATTTGAGATCTGATATTGCTAAGCCCCTTTCCTTCCTACTTCTTTCATTCATTCTCTTGATATTTTTGACCTTTCATTTCTCAACACAAACTTCTTATTTTTTCTAGCTCTATAAAGTTAGTCCCTTGATAGTTTGGCATGCCATTGAACACATAAAATAATTTAGTACTATTGTCATTTTTATTACATTGACTCATCCTATCCATGAGCAATTAATATTTCTACAATTATTTAGATTTGTCTTTGTGTAAAAAAAATTTCATAATTGTATTCATGTAATTCCAATGTAAGTCTTGGCAGAAAAGACTTCCAAGTATTTCAAAACTGTTTGAACTGGGTTTTGAAAGAAAAGAGGTTCCTAAGAAATAGGAATGAAGAAAGAGTGCATATGAGACTTGAGGGATAGCCAATATAAAGTACAGAAATAGGAGATGAAGTGCAAGTGAGCAACAGCAAAAAGGCTGTTTTGCCTAGATAGAGTGGGCAGTGGGAGGAAGCAGTGTTTTAAAAAGCTAGAAAGGTAAGCTAGGGGTAAGTTGTAAAGAACTTCAAATGACTAACACTAATTTATATTTTACCCCAGACATAAGAGGGGCCACTGAAGTTTGTTGAGTAGGGCAGAGTGACAGAGATGGACCTATACTTTAGGAAAATCATTCAGTTGCAGTGTGGAAGATGGAATGAAGTGGAGAGAGACTGGCGTCAGGTCGACAATGAAAAGGCATAGAAGCAACAAAATTAAAACATTAAAGGAGTGGATGGTGCAAAATATATTTGTAGAATAGATAAGAAAGAAGTTAAGTGACTCTATACTATAGAGGCCAAAAGATAAATGATTCAAATCCATGGGTAATCAGAGTAGGCTAGCAGAGTTGGAAATAGGGATTTTTTTGCCTGAGGCAAGCAAGCAGGAGGTAGAAGCAGGACTGGCCAGGTAAGAAGCCTCAGCTGGCATGCCTTCTGAAGAGGAGGAAGAAGTATATCTGGTAGCTTCCTATTTCAACTAATTATTGTTATTAACTAGGTGGTAAGTGCTACTAATCCTACTGCTGAAGGACTTCACTGGAAATGCTGTTGATGCCTTTTAAATCGAGTGCCCTCAGGTGAAGTACAAGTAGCCCCTGCCAAGTTCCAGATCAGAGGCAGGAAAGGGGGTGAAGCGCTATTCTCCTCATTACTTTAGAGCAACACTAATTTCTCACATAAAGAAACAGGGCAGGACACAGCTGGTGACAGATATAAAAATGAAAGCCATTTCAAATGAGGGGGCACAAAACCATCACTTTTGGTAACTATACCAGTGGAGATGACAAACACTTGACCAGTATTAATGTGTCTTTACAAAATGTTTTGCTGAGATATTAAGTCAGAAATTTGTATAACTCTCTTTGATTGCACAAATTTGTTACCACACTTTCAGAGGAATGAAATAGACTTGGAGATTTATAGATTCATCCCTATTTTCAAAAAATATCTCATCAGCCAAGGGCATTTTTTAGAGAGTTTGATAAATCAGAGGATGATTATTCATGTTGCAAAAAGAATAGACTCTGATTTTGTACACCAAAACCTGAGGTATTGAAATCAAATGACTATTATTTTTAATCAAATCACAAAGAAGTATTCATTTTGGAAATATGAGAGGCAGCATGGTAGAGTGGGTAGAAGATTGGCCTTGGATTCAGGAAGACCTAAGGTAAGTCCTGCCTCAGTTGGATTTATCTTAGCAGTGTGACCATGGGTCAAACCATTTGACCCCCACCCCAGGACTTCCAGAAAACTCTTAAAATCTATAAATTGCCAATCTGCACCTATAAAGGGACTTCACACACCTAAAGTTCTACACTGGTGGGAAGGGGAAAGAAGCTCCACTGCCAAAAAAAGAAAGGGGGAGGGGTGTCAGGAATGGGGGATGTAAAATAGCTTGAACATTCTCATTCAGCTCCTATGTTGTTAGAACCACAGTCTTGCACTCATTGAGCCACATTTTCTCCTATTCTTCCAAGGCAATTGTCCAGACTGGTTTGTATTTTCTTTCCACTCATTTCACACAAATATGCCTCCATATCTGTGCACATGCTGTGCATTTTTATTTTTATCTCCCTTCTCTATTCTTATCTCTTTTTTCCTCTATGCTACTGTGCTAAATAACTGTAATCACAATTTTGGAGGCAACAATGCTCTCTAAAGCCTGAGGGCATTAGCCCAAAATCTGCAAATACCTGTGTGTACATGTTTTTCCCCACTGCCTAGCACAGCGCCTGGGACAGAGTAGCACTCAATGCTTGTTGAATTTCTGGCACCAAGACTTACCCTCTACTTTTCTGATGGAATTCAATTCAATTGTTAAATTAAATTAATTCTTCATCCAAAAGCTGACTCTCTATACTACCTCTGATTTCCTACTCCTTCACTCTCCTTACAGGCACTGAGGATTTCACAGATATAGGGAATTGTCCTAAAAGAAAACTCCCTCTATCAACACAGATCAGCACTGGATCAGCATGCTAAACCTTAGAGTTACACTGAAAGATTAAACTTGCCCAGAGTTACATAATTAGTTTCAAAAATGGAACCTGAACCTAAGTCCTTTTAGATCTAAGCTATACTCTTTATTTGTATCTCACTGCTTAAGAGGGAATCCCTAAAATAATGAAATTGGCAAATTTGGACAAATATTTGTTGATCCTAATACTTGTGGTTGCTTGGAGGGGAAGGCAATAAAAAAGCATTTATTAAGCATTTACTATATGCCAGCCACTCTGCTAACTTTCTTACAAATCTTATCTCAAAATGATCCTCACCACCATCCTGGGAAATAGATGCAATGATTATGCCCATTTTACAGAAGAAGAAACTGAGGCAGATAAAGGTTAAGTGCATAGCCAAGGGTCACACAAGCTAGGAAGTGTCTAGACTGAATTAGAACTCAGGTTTTCCTGATTCCAAGTTCAAAACTCTACCTACAGGACTACCTAGCTTGCCTTCAATTTAATTCTGCATAAAGTTTTAACTATTTTAAATCTTTTTAATTTCCAAATTAAATTTTAAAAAATCATTGATTTAGACCTGAAAGTCACCTTAGAGCCCCTCAAGTTCAAACCCTCTGATTTGAATATCTGGGAAAACTAAGCCTAGAGAGGTGAAGGAATTTTCCCATGATCTCATAACTATTATGTATCTTATGAAAGGTTTGAACTCATATCTATTCTTATTTCAAGCACAGCATTGAGACATTTTGCCTGTACTCTTTCTTTCCTCTTGGGAATTTGCATTCATATTAAAATTCACTATAATTTTCAGGAGTAGTTTCCTGTTTTGGAAAATAAAGCCTTCTGTTTGTACATATATCCACCCCAAAAAAAAAAAAACTTGGCCAAAAATAATATTGTTCTTCATCTTGCCATTAATCAGATGGCTTAAATGGCTAAAGCACCCAATAAAATGTTTAGTGAACTCTTGAAAAGACTAAGTTCCTGTACTTTCCAAGGTTAAAATTAGCCTCTTCCAAAGTGCCTTGCAGTCTTTATCTATAGCATATAAACTTCCTCTTTTTTCCCAGTAAAAGTAAGATTTTTAGCATTGATAGACTAGTACAAGGTAGTATTTAGGTAGTAGTCAAGGTCTTTTGGGAATGGATACCTCCTTTGGGGAGGTTCTTGGGCCTGGATTGAAGTCTAACAGTGACTGATTCCTGGCTGTTGACTGTGGGGTAGTTCATGGAAAGGGGGCCTCTCGAGGCTCAGAGTATAGGGAAGAGGGGAAAAGAGGGAGAGAGGAGAATTAATAGTATGAATATTTTTTACCCATACCAGACCTCTGCTCTTCATAAGTGGAATGAATGAGATCTAGGGACTAACATGTTCCTAGGAGTCTCAAAAGAAAGAAAAGATTTCCTGCTTTCACTCTAGTGTTCTGCATTGACTGTAAGGGTCTTTTCTTTAATCTCTGGGAGCAAGCAGTCCCCTGAGCTCCTCAACCTTTTTCTCACTCTCAGCAGAAGGCATCTCAGCCACCTTTATCCTTTCACTCAGCATGGCAAGCCTCTGCTCAATGACATCTGAAGATTTGGTAAACTGAGATACAACCTTGCTATACTGTACATAGCCATGTACTGGTTATTGTAAGAAGAGGGCAGGTCCACTGGTTCTTGGCCAGCAGCCAGTCATGTGCCTCCAGGTAATTATGTGGGACAGAATCTCCTTTCCCTCCATTCAGCTGCTAGAAAATCTAATTGTCTAGCTCTCTATTTCAAAACTTCTAATTCTTTTGTAAAAGTTTTATGTTATCTAGCATATGTAACAAAGGATGCTTATCATCTATGGATTTTTAATGGCTTCCTAGTAAACATATGTATATATGTGTGCATTATATAAAAATATGTATACATATAACATACAATGCTATATGTGAAATATATGTACATACAATATAATGTTGGTCTATTATTTAACATGCTGTATGGCATATGTACATATATTTGTGTAGCTATTATAATAAATGTACATATATAGTATATACATATGTCTATTGATTTTTTTTCCTGCCTCACTGGAGTTTGCACTCTATAGACAATTCTATACAAAATCCAATTTAAGACCTGTTTTTTAACATGTGAAATTGGATAGGACTGGCCATTGCTGATGTGTATTCTATACTTCCAGTCATCAGGAATGACTTTCATGCATGTCTCACCTTACCAGTTCTGCATGTCATACCTCTACTTTTCATTTCCAACAAATTCTGTCATCTGGACATACCTATTTGAATGACCATATTTTCCATTCCTTGCTCCCCCCCTCCTTCCTTTTAAAAATTTTGATTATTGTTTCCTCTTACTGGTTAAGACCATCAGATGCAACTTCCAAACAGCTTAGACAAAATGTAACTACAAAGTACATTGCTATTCAAAGGAAGATAAGAGAAAAAAGCATGATTCCTCATGCAGTCATTTGAAGCACAAGCAACTGATGAATGTGTATTAAGAAGTGTGATCAGAAATTCTATTGTGTTTTTCTATCTGCATATCTATCCTATCTCCCCAGTAAGAAAGTATAAGCCCCTTGAGGGTAGAGACTGTTTTGATTTTGTATTCCTCGAAGCTGGCACAATGCTTTGTACATATATAGAGGGAGTGAGGGTAGAGAGAAAAGCACAGGGCCTGTGATTTCATCAGTATAAGGAATCACCAGTGAAGAAACTCCCTGTAACAAAGCAAATCTGCAACTGCCTTGCACCCTATAGTCCTAGTGACCAAAAATACAGTAACCGTTGGGTTACTGAAACTCAGCTCAGCCTATGGAAAGATCATTAAGTCCGTTTTACCCCGATCAGCCAAATTTCTCCACTACCTAGGTTAATCCTTAGCTCCTAGTGTGTATGTGTGTGAGAGAGAGAGGGAGAAGAGAGAAAGAGAGGGAGAGAGGGGAGATAAAGAGGAAGAGAGAGGGAAAGAGGGGAGATGGACAGATGGGGGGGCGGAGAAAGACAGGGAGAGAGGGGTAGAGGGAGAGAGAGACAGAGGCAGGCAGGGAGACATGGCAGACCTGAGGGGGAGGGGCGCTAAGAGGTTAAATGGCTTGCCCAGGATCAAGCCACCAGTATGTGCCCAGGGCAGAACCTGAACCGAGTTCTTTCAGACTGCTAGGGGAATCTCTATCCACTCTGTCAAACTGCCTTTTCTTTACATAAAGAAGAACCTTCAAAAATATTTCCTAAATTTCATTGAGTCAGATCATATTTTACACATAGGTGAAGTGATCAAGTCTTTATTTTCCTTGGATCATCCCTTAGGTTAGGCGCCAGGCCACTTAAATGTTGGGCATTTTATGTAAACAAAGGGAAATATTGCCACAACATCCAAGGAGATTCTTGTAAATTCACTTCCTATACCCCCACCTTGCCAAAGCACCTTGTGCTCCCTAAAACAGTCTGTAAGCTCCTAGGGAACAATCTTGTTTTCTGCTCCACAGCTTTGTCCCAACCATTGTTCGAGACCTTATAAATTAAGACAACTCATTACAAGTAACTGTGTTCTTCGGAGGTAATCATTAACCACATTATTTCACTAAGGAGATACGTGCAGAACACAAAAGTTTTTCAACAAATGGTATTTGTCACTTGCAAAACCTGTTGCTAAGAGCTCCCATTGGAACTACTGGGAGAGTCTGACTACTCTAGCCATTGGTGACCAAAAATACAGTAACCTTTGGGTTACTGAAGCTCAGCTCAGTCTATGAAAAGATAGCTAAGTCAGTTTTACCCCTAATCAGCCAAATTTCTCCACCACTTAAGTTATTCCTTAGTTATAAATTAGGCCCCTTGGAAATCTGCACTAAAGTTCAACCTCTTGGATATGAGATTTCAAGGAACCATGAGTAAAAATTGATTACTGATTCACAGCACTGAGCAGCAAATACCCAGGTTAGTGACATCACCAACAACAAACACTTACTATGTTCTAGGCACTGTGCTAAGAACAAGGGATACAAAGAAAATTGTTAAAAGTATAATCCCTGCCCTCAAGGAGCTTGCATTCTAATAGGGAAGACAACATGTCAACAACTGTATTGTTCTTTTTTTTTTTTTTTTTGCTTTTTGGAGGCAGTTGGGGTTAAGTGACTTGCCCAACATCACACGGCTAGTTTTTGTGTTAGGTGTTTGAGGCTAGATTTGAACTCAGGTCCTCCTGATTCCAAGGCCAGTGCTCTATTCACTGCACCACCTAGCCCCGCCCCAACAACTGTGTTGTTGAGAGAGAGAATGTTTGAGTGTGTGTGTGTGTGTGTGTGTGTAAATGAGAGAAGACACTATTTGCATTCAGGAAGAACAAGAAAAGCTTCTTGTAGAAGGTAGGATTTTAGATGACTCTTGAAGGAAACCAAGAGGCAGAGATGAGGAGGAAAAGCATTTCAGACATGGGGAACTACCAGTAATAAAGGTGCAAAGTGAGGAGTGATACGCACAAAAAGTGACAAGTAGCCCAATGTCACTGGATCATATAGTAGGTGGAAGAGTTAAGTGTAAGAAGTCTAGAAAAGTAGGAAAGCATTGCATTGTAAAGGGCTTTCAAAGTCAATCACAGGATTTTAAAATTTGATCCTAGAGGTAATAGGAAGTCATTGGAGTTTACTGCATGGGGTATGTGTGTGTGTGTGTGGGGGTGTGGGTGTGGGTGTGTGTGTGTGTGTGAGACAGACAGACAGACATGGCAGACCTGAGTTTTAGGAAGACTTTGGCTGGCAATTAAGCAGAGGATGGAGTAGCATGAGGAAAGACTTGGGACAAGGCGACCAGCAGGCTATTGAAATAATCCAGTTGAGGAGGGCCTGTGCCAAGATGGCTGTTATTTGAGTAGAGAGAAGGGGAATGCATAGAAGAGATGTAGAGAGGTGCAAATGGCAAGACTTGGCAACAGATTGAATATGTAAAGTGAGCTGAGTGGGAAGGGAATGAGTCGAGTGCCTGCAATGTGTCAGGTATTGTGCTAAGCACTTTGCAAATATTATCTCATTTGATCCTCACAAGAACCCAGAGAGGTTGGTAATATTATTATCCCCATTTTATAGTTGAGTAAACTGAGGCAAATAGAGGTTAAGTGATTTGCATCACAAAACTAAAAAGTGTCTGAGAAAGTCAAATTTGAACTCAGGTCTTCCTGACTTCAGGCCCAGCAGCTTATCCATTTCAACACCTACCTGCCTGGGTAAGAGTAGAAATGAACTAGGTTGTAGCCTGAGTAACTGGGAGGATGGGCATTGGAAAGAGTTTTATTTATATAGACAGAATGTTTCACAAAAGGCAGAATAGACTTGGTTTCTATTCTCAAGGAATCATACATTAAAGCAAATATGAACACTGAATATCCATGAATTCAGGATTGTTCAGACAAGCTGGTAAATGGAAACCTAAATGATGCAGACTGGTACTCTAGAAAAAAAAAATCCAGACTATATTCCCCAATGGGGGGAGGGCCCTCTGATAACAAAGTACAGCTTCTAGCAATGAAGGTTCATCATTACTACCAAGTTTGGTCCTGGTACATGGTTTTTGTTTTCTCCCTCTATCTCTTTGCTTGTTCCTTGCTCCCCCAAACTCCTTCCTTCTGCTCTCCAGCCAGGAGCTGAGTCCAGGAATCAGGTATTTTCCTTAGGCTCAATTGTTTTGACAGCTCTATCCCTTCTTGCTTTGGCTGCTGTTAAGTAGTAAAGGCTTAAGAGGAAAAAAAGCCAACTGGCAACTCTGTTGTGCTCCAAATCCTAGCGGCCACTTAGTAGCCACTTGGCAGAAAGAATTGCGACCAGATTCAATTGGAGTCACAGCTGGAGGGGAAGACCAGCTTATATCACACCCGAGACATCTTTAGGACACACTCATTAGAAAACATTGCTGGCAAAGTCTCCAATTCCTAGAGCCTTGCACAATTTCCCTTTCACTTTGGCTGAGTAACCTTGGCCTAGAAGTCAAGACAAAGCCACAATAAAACAATAGTTGACATTTATTAAGTGTTTTAAGCCCTTCACCCACATTATCTCATTGGATCCTCAAAACCATCTTGTGAAATAGTTATTTGTAGTTATTATCCTCATTTTACTGAAGATGATGAGAAGAATAATAACTAGCATTTCTATGACACTTTAAGGTTTTTATGCATAGTCCTCCTCACAACAAATCTTGTGAGGTGGGTTCTATTATTTTCCACATTTTGCAGATGATAAAACTGGGAATCATAGAGATGAAGTGATTTTTCCCAGTCATAAGTCTAGTATCAGGTAGTATCAGGAGTAGTATTGGAATTCATGTCCTTCTTCCTTCCTAGTCTAATGCTCTTTCCTCTATACCATTCTACCTAATAAATAAGTAGTATAGGCTGCTGGCCTATATGTGAAGATTGACAAGAGGGGGGAAGAGAAGGAAGGTAGAGAAGGAAAGACAAAATTAAAAAGAGAGAACCAGGAAAAAACAGAAGGAAAGAGTGCCTTAAAAGTTAACCTTCAGTTCTAGAGAAATTTTGTTTCCTTTTACCATATTGCTGAGGAAGTGTCTTTCCATTGATCTGGGCACCATATCCAAATGGATAAGTCAGCAGGCAGTGTACACAGATGGCTACATATGAGTCAATGTATGGAGACTTAAATGCTTCTGGTTACTCATCCATATCACCTCTATTAACCCACCTTTCCATCTAAATGTAACATGGCAGATACACAGAGACAGGAAGTCAGTTGGTCAATGATGCTTATTGAACCTGAACAGCACATCAGAGAGGCCTCTCCTACCCCACTCATTAGCTAGTGAGTGGCTTTTAATGGACTTTCTAGTGTTGCTGTCACTTCTTACTGCACATTTTGCTGAGAAACCAGAAATGGAAAAATGGAATGGTCACCAAGGCAGGAAAAGGAGTTGAAACATACAATGGATCATCCATTCTTTTGCTGTTACCAGCCCTTGTTGATTCTATTCTTTTTCCCACAGAACTATGATTGTGTATATAAAGTATTTTGAAAAAGGTCCCAGAATGAGTCACTATCTTGCAATTATTCTTTTATGTTTAGCTCAGTGAACTATTGCACAGGTGGATAAAATGATTGGTTTTTATAATTGAATAAAAATATTGAGATTCAGACTCAGTTTCTATAGGCCTCCTGAAAGCATCTTCAAGATAATCCCAATCATAGACAGTATGATAGAGAAGACTGTCCTTCCTGTTTCCACATGATTTTTATTCCTCTTGGTCTTTCTTTTTCTTTCTTTCTCTCTTTCTTCTTTGCTTTTCTTTCACTCTTTCTTCATTTCCTTCTTTCTTCAAGAAAGTTCAGGAAAAACATAGATGGTATAACATCACAGAATCATAAAATTTCAGAGTTAAAAGAAACCTCAGTGGTCACCTAGTCCAACACAAGCACAAAAAAAGAATCCCCACACAACGTGTAACAAGTAGTGATCCAGTCTCTCTGACTGAAGACCTCTAGAAAGCATAGGAATGTGCTGCACCTCCCAAGGAAGCCCAATCCATTTTTGAAGTCAGCATTAATGATTAGGAAGCTTTTGCTTATGTAAGGGTAGGGTAATTATTTTATCCAGACTCATCCCACTTAAAATAAGTAACAAGATGTTCAATCAAGTTCAGAAACAGGATTTGGAATAAGTGTGGAAAAGCCTCCCAATTAGAATAGTATTGCCCAATACTCACATCCAGACAGGTTGAAGAAAATTGGCCACAAGTGGGTTTGGAAGAGATTGATTCAAGTGGTTAGAGAAAGCATAGAAGTCTTGCATACCCCTGAAGAACAAAGAAAGAGCTAAAATATGACAGAGAAGGAAAATATTTAGGAGAGGCATAGGTTATAGACATCTGGGAGCAGAAGACCTGAACTGAGAAGTCTTAAGAAAAGGATAATTCTTTCCCCAGCTTCCTGGCGCTTACCTATCCACAGACACCTTAATATAATCTACTGTTCTGTTACCCAGACATTTCAAGCAAACTGAGTTTACAAAATAGAAAGTGGTTAACCAGAAATAAATATAAATGAAAAGTTTAGCAGAGAGCCCAACCTCTGCCTAAATGTTAGGAATTTCCTGACTGAGGACTTGGAGTGATTTGTTACTAAACTCATAGCTTTTTGTCTTAAAAAAATTACTTGAAATTGAAGAGGAGGGAACTATGTGGACTTGAAGAATATTACATTTCCCCCTTCTTAAAATGAGTTAATTATTGTGTTATGCTTCAATCAATCCTAAACATTCTTTTGCTAGGAAGATAAGAATCACTGTAGCTAACTAGCTTATCTAAGGAAATATTTTAACACCATTCTGTGAATATAGTAGGACCCTGTTGTGTTTGCTTTTCAATTTCAAAGAGGACCATAGCATCAAGGAAATGATGACATGACTTGCAGTTGACTTTGATTTGAGTGAGGGAGGGCTGTGCAAGGTTGCCAGCCTCACTTTCTCCTCCAGAGTCAGCTGGGTCCAGTGGCTAGATATTCATCAGGATGACTGGAGATGACCCATGATGCAGTAGGAAACCCTGCCTTTTTAGGCTAAGGCCTTTTCATGTACTTAAGTAGGACCTAAATGAATTTTTGAGGTATTAATGCATGAGTTAAGTACTATTGGGGACATTGTGGAAGGAGATATAATTAGCACCAAGCACAGTGCTACACACAATGTAACTCCTCAATAAACACCTATTATTAATATTTAACAATAAGCTTATTAATATTTAACAATAAGCAGTTCAATAGATATATGTGTATACACACATATGTACACATACACTATATATCCATATGTAATGTAAACATATAATATGTGTAAGTTTATACTGTGTACATACACATGCATACAGTAATATGCCAGTAAATGTTTAACAATTGGCTTGTGGGATAAAAACAAATTTATGCATAACACACTTTTAAATTTAATCTGAATTAAAACATTTTCTCCAACACTTTCTTAAATCTAGACAATCACCAAAACAGTAAATCAAACCCTGATTTGTAGTGTCTGCTGATTTCCAAAGTATGAATGTTCACACTGAAAATGTATCAACTGACTGATACAAGCCGACTCCAATACACCGTGTGTGGGGGGGGCGGGGAAGGGGGCAGCTAGGTGGTAAACTGTACTAGACTTGCTCAGCAAGCCTGGCTCCTATTTAAATACTCCCTAAATTCAAATTCATATATAGATATCCAGAAGGCAGCATGATATAGTAAGAGTCTAAGATGAAGACTCTGGGAGACCTAGATTCACATCTTCTCTATTCTTCTTACTTACCTTTATAATTGAGTGTCCTACTTTGATCTAAGGAGTTCCTATATCAAAGAATTCACAGATCCTTGTACATATAAATATATATAAGTGCCCTATATTATATTTGCAGTCATTTCCCTTCCCCACCCCCCCCAAAAATAAAGGAATTCTCAGTTAAATATAAGGTAGAATGGTAGGAAGTCAGCATGGTACACATGGACTGGGCACTGACTATTGAGTCAAAAGAATCTTGTTTAAATCTTGCTTCTGTCAATTACTTCCTATGTGACCATGAATAAGGCATGACTTTGCTGAGCCTCAGTTTCCACACTTAAAGAATGAGGGGATTGTTCTCTATAGTCCCTTCTAGTTTAAGAAAAGGGGTTTTTTGCCTTTTTTTATCATAGAATCCCTCCTCAGAATGCCGTTTTATTTCCTCTATAATAGAAGGAAAGGCTAAATTTCAGTTCTAGGCTTATGAAAATAAAAATGTAATTTTTCTTCCCCATCCAACTTCACAGAACCCCTGAAATCTATCAGGTTCCATAGATCCCAAACTAAGAATAACTCCTCCTCTAAATCTATTCTTATGAAAGGAAAGGCTTTTTTTTTCCCTAGGAGATCCCAAATTCAAACCTCTAGTATATTACACAGCTGGCTTATGAAAAATCACAGTGGATAGACAATGGGTTTGTAATCAAGAAGGCTCATCTTCCTGAATTCAAATCGGCCTCAGATACTTACTAGCTGTGTGACTCTGGACAGGTCACTTCATCCTGTTTGCCTCAGCTCCTCATCTATAAAATGAACTGCAGAAAGGAATGATAAACTACTCCAGTATTTTTAATGAGAAAACCCCAAATGTGGTCATAAAGAGTCAGACACGACTGAAACAACTGAACAACAACAATAAATGTCTCTCAAGGAAATAGCAATTATTAGAATGCCAGTTATGCTCAAGCTGGGAACCATAAGTAACACAAAACAGCATCTGCCCTCAAGGAACTTCTCCTCTTTAGGGAAATAAGACATACTGAGAAAACTTAAAGAACAACACAAGAATTATCAGCATTCCATACACCAGATCAAAGCATCCGAAAGCAATGGGTGATTCAACACTAAAGGAACTGTACCAGTCGTAAGAGAAGGTTACTCACTGTGAACTGAACTAAGCAGGGGTGACTTATATGAGAAAGTATTTAGTCTGGAATCTGAAGAATGGACAGGATTTGGGGGGAGACAGACAGAGAGAGAAAGAATGAACATTTGTTCTAAATAAAGGAAATAACCTGATCAGAAACTAAGAGGTAGAAAGGCACAAGGTAAGTTTGGAGGACACATGAGTACATACATAATGTCTATCCTTAGCCTGCTTAAAGGTTATTACAAATCAGACATTCTCCTTTTTATCTCCCCAAACATTCTTTCTAATAAGAATAATAAATTGTCCCACATAAGTCTGTTCATTCATTCCTGGCATCTGAACCAATTCAAAAAGGTATTTATGTTCTACTGTTCCTTTGTCTTCCTCCTCTCCAACCAGGCCTGGAACTCTCATTGTGTTACCTCCTACTCTCACTCTCTTCCTTTCTCTGAATGACTTCCTGCCATCATTTCTGTGAAGATTCCTTCTGCCCACTACTTATGAAGGCTACAGTCATATATCCAGCAAACCTCATAACATCTCTGTGTCTGGATATAGAGAAAAATGTGTTATCTCCAATCTGTAAATGAATAAATTCTGACCAGTGACCTGCCCAACCACACAAATCTATAAATGAACCAACCGCTAAGTACAGGACTACAAATTTACAAATTATTTTCTCTCATGATCCTATCATTTACCCTAAAGAATTATGTTAAATTTTAAACATAATATTTTCTAGAGTATTCAATCATCCATTGTTTATCACAAAAATAAAATATTTTCATGTATCAGTGAAAATTTTCTATTAAAGTATGACAGATTATAAAAACCAAAACAATTTGATATATACATATGTATGTATGTATACATACACAAGGTATTACATATGGAAGACCTTAGTTCAAACTGTTTCTGATACTTACTAGCTGTGTGGCGATGAACAAGTTGCTTAAGGCTCACTGATCTTCAGGATACTTACTCCTCTATAAAACTGAGGGATTAGATAACCTCATCTAGAACCTAGTTCTAGATCCAAAGGTTTTTACGGATCAGTATTAATAGAAGACATTTTAAGCATTTGTGGAATTCATATATATATATATATATATATATATATATACATAATATATAAATATATATTATATGTATGTATTATGTATGTGTGTGTATATATATATATATATATATCATTCCTAAAAAAAATAAAAAATAAACTAGACTGAGAAGCAGCATTTTGGAAAGCTTACTTATTTGCTAAAATGGCTTCTAAATCATTATGCCTAATTTCTCTTCCATGGCAGTAAATGCATATTCTCCAAGCATGATCAGGAGAAAAACTATTTAATAATTAAAGACTTCATAAATAAGTAGGAATGCTTATCCCTAGGGATAGAAAGGGCAGTTAAATGGCACAATGAATAGAGCACCAAGTCTAGAGTCACAAAGACTAAGTTCAGATCAGATACTTACTAGCTGTGTAACACTGTGCAAGTCACTTAACCCTGCTTGCCTCATCTGCAAAATGAGCTAGAGAAGAAAATGGCAAATCACTCTAATATCTTTGCCAAGAAAACCCCAAATGGGATCAATGAGAGTTGTTCAAGACTGAACAACTGAAAGGAAAGAAAGTCCCTGGTTTAATACTTTAGTGCACACCTCTGAAAGCAGAGCAGAAGGGAATATAACTAGATGTGTAGGAGTTGTCAAGTGGAGAATACGCTGAAGCACATATTACCAGGTCTTCACATCCCTGAATCTTCATTTTCTACAGGAATAAAACAGAAATAGAGCATCTAAATGAAAAGACTTTCCATTTATTCATAGAGAAAAGCTATTTTCTCCCTCATATCATGTAAACACTTCAAGGGCCAACCCCATAAAGATTCATGAGAACCTGTTTCCAACCTCCAAGGTATTCATTCATTCATTCATAAATATTTATTGAGTACTTAATATTTCTAATACAATGACCTAGGTATTGCAGGAATAAAGGAAGTCAAATAGAGACAGTATGGTTGAGTGGAGGTAGACATGACTTCATATTGATCACACAGGCTTATAGGCTGTGTGCCAGTGGGCAAGACATCAAACCTTTTTGATTCTCTTATTCTTTATCTATAAAACAGGAATAATAATGCCTCATATAACTTTCTCATAAGGTTGTAAGAATCAAATGGACTACTGCCTTTAGGATCAAATATGAAACTTCTGACACATAAAGCCCTTTGTGACCTGAATCAAATTCGACCTCAGACACTTACTAGGTATGTGACCCATGGCAAGTCACGTAACCCTGTTTGTCTCAGTTTCCTCATCTGTAAAATGAGCTGGAGAAAAAAATTACAAACATCAATATCTTTGCCAAGGAAACTCTAAAGAGAGTCACAAAGTCACACACAACCAAAATGACTGAACAACAATATGACCAAATTCCAGCCTGCCTTCCCAGATAATTCAGATTCCTGTGTTCCAGGTGATCTGGTCACCTAATTGTTCCTTATGCATGACATTTCATCTGTCATCTCCATGCCTTCATTCAGGTTCTTCCACATGCCGGGAGTATCCCCCCCTGTAATGGACTATGGTGGTGACAGTAAGAATGGAAAGGAAAGGAATAATTCAAGAGACATTGTAAAGGAAATAATAGAACTTAAATCAGAATTGTTCTTCCTTTGGCATAATCACTAAAACAAGGCGTCCTCCTCGGAGTATGTTTGATTTTTTTTTTAAAAAAAGGTGAATTGTGTCCTCAAATGACAAGTGAGGAGCTGCTTTTCGTGAGGCCTGTGTTGCTGGTGCACAAATACTAGGTTCAAAAATAACATCTACTCTATCATTCAGCAACTCAAGAGAAAGGCAGCTGATGGCTCAATAGACAGAACACTGAACCAGGCATTAGAAAGGCCTGAGTTCTAATCTAGTCTCAAACACTTATTAGCTATGTAACCCTGGGCAAGTCACTTAATTTTATTTTCTTCAAATGTAAGATGGGGATAATGATACTATTTACCCCACAGGATTGTTGCAAGAATCAAATGAGATATTTGTTTAAAAGTGCTTGGCTTTTTATTTTTTCATAATTCCTGACACATAGTTGGTATTATACATGCTTATTTCCTTTTTTCCTTCTTTATCCATTCATCCCTTCCATAATTATGTATTTAAATGGCTTCTCTGTGTCTCTCACAGGCAGACAGCATGGACTGGTTATTGAGAACCAGGAGACATGAGTTTTAGTACTGACTTGGTCACTAATTCATTGTGTGACCTTGGAAAAGACATTTGATCATTCTGGGACCAGTAAAATTGGTAAAATAACACCTATAACTACCTCACAGCATTATTGTAAGGAAAGTGCTTTGCAAACTTTAAAGAACTATATAAATGGAAGGAGAGAAGCAATAGCAATATGGGGAATGACTAGAAGAAGGAGGGTGCTGTCAGTAAATATGGATGGGGCAAAATGTAAATATATCAGCATATATAATCTTACAAAGCTATTGATTTTTTTTCAAATTGTAGTATCTAGTGTGAAAACAGTGAAACTACATTGGAAAATTAATAAATACAGTGATATTTCATTATTCACGAACATTATGTCACTGTATTGCACACAACTGTATGCTTTGAGAAAGCATGTTGAAATTCACCAGAGTTGCTGCTACACATTCACACTTCACCAAGGGACCACATCTCAGATTGGAAGCTGAAAATAGCACTATAGATGATAGGCCACATTTAAACATTTGCTTTTGAATCTCATCTCATCCCCACCCCTCATCCTTTGACCACAGAACACTTCAACAACCAAATAAGAAATCATATTTTTTTTCCAATTCTCCCATGAATATCTCAGTAACCCATTACAGTGTCTAATAATCTTCCTTATCAGTAAGTTCTTCCCTTTATCAAACTCAACACTCCTTCTGGCTAATTGTCAATTTCCTCTCTGTGCTTAAAAGAGAGAAAAAATAGAGGAAATCTTGAACAATAGTAGTGCACTATTCTGGCAAAAACAGCTTTGTTATTACATAAATGCTGTACTTTAAATTTTCCCTTTTTTAAAGAAATTAATTATTCCATATCTGGAAATTTCCACCCACTTCTAAAATCTTTTAAAAATCAATTACAGAATTTCCTCTAGCCATCACAGAATTATCTTATCCATGAACTCATGAGTTAAGACTACATTTCCAGAATTTATCTTATTCCAGCCCATCAGCACTCTATGTACCAAGTTGCATAAGACCACAAAGCAAACTAATTAATATTAGAAATGAATTTTTCTCATCAATAATTAACCAACAGAGAAGTTTCATATATTCCTGTCATCTATGTGAGCAAGCTTAGGTTTTTTAATTTTATTTTATTGATATCTATTGCTTTTACATGACCTTTATTTACCAATATACTCCTCTCTCCTCCCTACTCAGAGAATAATTTCATATCAAAAAAATGAAAAGGAGGGAAAAAAGCAACCCAAGAAAACTATCCAATGTATTATCCAAGTCTGATAGTATATGCAAGGTTACATAACCCATAGAGACATCATCTTTGCAAAGAAAGGAGGCAAATTCTCATATCCCTTCTTCCAGAACAATCTTGGTCATTTTAATTGCATAGTATTCATTTTCCATTTTTTTATTTCCATTTGCATTGGTGTAGCCATCATACATGTTGCTTTCCTTCCTTTGCTTTGCATCAGTTCATATATGTCTTTCCATGTTTCTCTATATTTCTCATTCATTGTGGGTTTTGTGGGTTTGTTTTTTATTTTATGAATGAGTAATATTCCCTATAATCTCTTGGCAATAGGCATCCCCTCCTGTTAGCAGGGAAATTGGAGTTTTGAAGAGTAGTCAGAGTCCAGAAAAGGAGAGAAGAATAGTTAGACACAGAAGTAGAGATAAGGTGGCCAGAACTTTTAAGAAAAGAATGATTGTGTTGAAATCAAGTAACAGAGTCACACCCTACATTGTGAGCCACTGGGTAATTTCTACTAAGAGGCTTTAGATCTATCCCATATCCCTCTCTTCCCTAATTGATAGTTCTAAAAATTAGGTACTCGAGAGGATGAAGCAAAATGAATAAAGGCAATAATAAAATTGTAGAGAGAAGGGAGTTCAGACTAGTCACTTCAGAACCATTAGCCTAATGAGGGACAAAGTAAAGAAGGAACAAATAGGGTATCACTCACAATTTTGAAAATAAAGTTCAGAATAGACTGAAAATGAGGAGATGTAATGAGGAATATCTTTTTTCATAATTAAATCTAAACTGATGTTTAATGGAAAAGAAATGATATTAAGAAATCAATGTGTGTTGTGCTAGATCAAGCTCATTTAGGATGATATGAGGAGGAACAACAAAAAGAAAGAGGAAGAAGAAGAGGTTGGACTATTACAGAATCTAGCAAAACATCTGTAACTTTTGGATGTTATGATACTTCATATAAAAAATGGAAACATTATACAGTGTGGATTAGAGGCAATATACTAGAAGGAAGCCATTGAATAGAATGAAGCTCTAATTTTAGTGTTTGCAACCTGCCTAGAGTTCTCTGGAAAATCACTTTATTCACACTGTCATTGGGTATCCTGAGAATACTTATTATATAACTACTAAATAAGGTTGTCTTTAATTCAGTGGCTGAATTCATCTCAAATCATCTTATTTAAATGGCATTTAAAATACCTGTCCCTAGAGATGAAAGCATTCAAAATTAAGTTATTGTAAAGTGTGTTATAGGTTTTGATAAGCTGCGTCTTTTACTGGTTCCCTTTTTGACGTTAAAGCTATATTTACATTTCTGTAAGGATTTGTCAAAAAGCAAAACCTTTAGTCTTTATTTATTAAAGCCACCCCGGCACCTCAAAAATACTTCTGGAATATAAGGCCATTATCATATTTAAGTATTTAATGGATCCAATTACATTTTCTAAAATATAATAGTTACATACTGTAAACCAGGATATATTATAATGAGCCCTCTGAGGAAATGTTCTTTCTTTCTCCCAACACAAAAATTTACAAAGGAAATTTCTCTATTTCGTCTCATGCTTCTATTCTAGATAACACATTTTAGAAATAATTTTGTAAATTGGAATGTTTCCAGAGTAGAGCACCCAGGTTGATGAAGGGACTTGAAACCATTGGTATGTGGAGATTGGTTAAAGGAACTAAAAATATTTAGCTTAGGAAAAAATAAGCCATAGGGGAGACAACAGTTATTTTGTTTGACCTCAGGGGTGAGAAAGAGTAGAAACTGAATGTCTTTGTTTGATATAAGAAACAACTTTCCTAAAAATTACAACAACCCAATGTGGAAAAATTTGCTGAAAAAGGTAGTGAGCTCCCTATTGCTGCAGGTCTTCTATATACATATATATCATTCAACAAAAATTATTCCTGTTTATGACTTATAACAAGTGAGATTATATAACTTATAGCAAGTAAGATTCTAATTATTATAAATTATTTTCTAATTTAATTTCATAGCTTAAATGCTATGGCTTTTTCATGTGCCCTGGACTGTTGTTATTGTTGTTTTTTAAATTACTAATATCCTTTCCATCATCCTCTCTCTCGAATCTTCAGTATCTCCCTTGGCTTATATCCCTCAAATTGGCTTCCTTCTCTCTGTATCTAAATGTACTCATATCTCCCCATCCTTAAAAAATACCTTACTTGACTTAACCATTCCCTCAAGATATTACTCCTCTCTTTAAAAAAAAAAAGTTGTTTATACTCACTGTTTCTAATTTCCTTCTTCACACTCACTTCTTGGCTCCTTGAGATCTGCCTTCCAACTTCAACATTCACCTGAAATTGCTTTCTTCAAGGTTAAAAGGTTAAAAACTATCTTTAATTGCTACAACCAATGGCCTTTTCTTAATCCTTATTATTTTTATCTAGCATTTTATCTAATATGTCTAACATTTATGTATCATTATAATAATAGCTAAAATTTAGATAGTTCTTTAAGGTTTACAATGTACTTTTTATATAAATTATCTTATTTGATCAGAGTTATTATTCCCATTTTACATATAAGGATACTGAGGTTAAGTGACTTGCCCTAGACGGCTGTAACAGCAAGCACCCTAGCACATAGGGCCAGCTGCTAGCACAGGTTTTTTTATCTGCTTTTATAAAGGAAAGTCAACTTTAAATGGGTTAATGATCTTACTTTAACTAATAGACAGATAAGCACAAAGAAGTGAATATAGAAAATACAAGCAGAGAAATTAGCACAAAGACCAACAGATAGGGCTCCAGCTGTCTGAACACAGCAATATTGCTGTACACATTACATACACCACTGGATCAAGGGAATACAAAAATCTGAGCAATGGGAGTGGGGGAACAGACTCTGAACAAATGACTACTCAAAGTCTTGACCAGGAAATCAAAAGATCCTTCTCATGAGCAAACCCCTAAAGCAAAACACCAACTTCCCAGAATATGTAACAAAGACTTGGCATCTGATTAGCTAAGCACCAAGGAGTTTGAAAATCCTTGTGCCCCAGCACTTAAATAGGAAACTCCTCATAGCCCAGAGCCTGGGCCAGGGCTCTATGTTTCTATTAATGGGCAGGGAAGATTTTCAAATTCCCTTAACATTACAATGACATACAGAACTTAATAAGTATCCAAGGCAAGATTTGTACTCAGATTTTCCTGACTCCAAGTCCAGCACGGTAGTCACTGTACCACCAACCTGCTTCAGTTTGTAAAGTGATAAATAGACAGATTAGACAGACAGATAGATAGATAGATAGATAGATAGATAGATAGATAGATAGATAGATAGATCATTTGATATCATCTCATTGTTGTCCTTTGCAACATTTGACACTGCCAGCCACCTCATTCTAGATAATCTCTCTTCTCTGGGCTCTCTTGGCATTTCTCTCTCTTGGTTTCATCTGTCTGATTACTCCTTTTCAACCTTCTTTGTTAGTTCATCATCAATGCCATGCCTCCTAAAGAGAAATTGTCCCCATTTCTCTCTTCTGAGCCCTCTTAGTTCTCTATGTTCCCTCTCCATGGTCTAGTTAGTTCTCATATATATCCAATATATAACAATATATTGTTATAGATAATGCCTAAATTTTTAGCTCCATCCCTGATCTCTCTCTTGAGCTCTAGTACCATTTCACCAAGAGTCTGTTGGACATTTCCATCTAGATGATTCACAGGCTTCTTTCTGGAGTTCAACTTCTCTGACTCTTCCACTACAAATTCACCTCTCCTCCAAATGTACCTATTTTTATTGAGGGCACAACTATCCTAGTGTCCCAGGTTCTTAATCTCAGTATTATCCCCATCTCATTCCTCTCCCTCAGGCCTCCATATCCATTGAGTTGATATTCTTGTCAATTCTATTTCCACATCATATCACTTATCTATCCCCTTCTCTCTACTTACACAGCCACCCTAATTCAGGCCCTCCTTATCTTTTACCTGGACAAGAGCAAAAAATTCCTAATTCTAGTTTCAAATCTCTCCTTTCTCCAAATCATCCCCCATTCAGCTGCCATTCTTTCTAAAGTACATCTGGTCAGTCATTTACCAGCTCAAGAACCATGCCTGGCTCCCTCTTGCCTCTATTTTAAATGAAAATTCCTCAGTTTAGCATTTGAAGCCCTTCACAGTCTGGCTCCTATCAACATTTCCAGATTAATTTTACATTATTCTTTGTTAACTCTACATTCCAGTCAAAATATCCAACTTGCTGTTACTTGAACTTGCCATTCCATCATATTCCATTGGGCCTTTGGATAGGGAGTCCACTGATGCTTACAATGAACTTCTTCCTCTCCAAAACCTCTTAGCCTTATGTTCCCAGAGCTATGGAAGCCTTTTCTAATCTCCCTAGCTGTCAGTGTTCCCTCCCTTTTCAAAGAATCATGATATTATAATTTATTTATACGTTGGATCCTCCAAGTAGAAAGTAAAGTCTCTGAGGGCAGGGACTGGCATTTATTTTGACATTGATTATTTCCCCAGTATATCATCCAATGCCTTGCATATAATAGGCACTTAATAAATGCTTATTGGATTGGACTAGGTGCCTCTTTGAAATAAGTTGATGAATCCTTAAATAATGTGCAATTTTATATGAATGTGAAATAAATAACAACAGACAAGTATTTTATTACAAATATCACTGAAAGTAAAACACATTTGTATTAATATGAAGCATTGGGAGAACAATTGCCATTTCTCAACTTTATAGTGCTGTTAGAATCAAACTAATATTTTGTTGTTCAGTCACGTCCAATTCTTCATGACCCAATGGAGCACAGTACCCCAATACTATCCATGTGATTTTCTTGCAAAAATACTGGAGTAGTTTGCCATTTCCTTCTCCAGTTGATTAAGGCAAACAGAGGTTAATTTATGTGCCTAGAGTCCCAGGGATATTAAGTGTTTGAAGTCAAATTTGAACTCAGGTCTTCCTGACTCCAGGCCTAGGGTTCTATCCAGTGAACCAAACTAGCTGCCCCTAAGCTAACACTAATTTGCATCAATTCACATTGAATGCCTACTGAACAGATGGGTATTGTGATTTAGGTCTAAAATTTCTATTTGCTACTTTTTGCCATTGCAGGGATTATGAATTTCTTGAATTCTATGCCTTCAAGAAATTTCACTAGAATTTATTCAAATATATTCTTTCTTTTCAGAAACCTTTCCAAAATAACTTATTTAGGAGTAATTCTGTTTCTAATCCACAGAATTCTTTCCCAGTCTGGTAATCCTAGTAACAATTACATAAAATCCTATTTTCTTACAATTTAATCTGCTTGAGCTGTATAGTAGGGGTGTGTGTGTCTGAGAGAGAGAGACAGAGAGACAGAGAAAGAGAGAGAAAGAAAGAAAGAGAGAGAGAGAGAGAAACTGTGTTATCACTGAAGCTATGAGTTTAGCAATGTATTTATCAGTAAATTTTAGAATCTCATTGAAATTTTATTGCACATTTCTATTAACCTCCTGGACAAACTTTACCTGGATGAAGCATCTGAGGCTCAATTTGTCTCAAATATCTTTCTCATAATTCTGTCTCTCTTCTCAATCAGTGCCAATCAATCAATCAATATTTATTAAGTGCCTACTATATACCAGACACTGTACTAAGTTCTAGGGATACAAAAAAGAGTCAAAAGACAGTCCCTGCCCTCAAGAAGCTTATAATATAATAGGGGAGATAGCATGCAAATAAATATCTAGCAAGCAAGTTATATACAAGATAAATGGGAAATAATTAGAAGACAGGAGGCCCTGGAAGTAAGAGGGGATAGGGAAAGCTTCCCATAGAAGTTGGGATTTTATTTGGAATTTGAAGGAAGCTAGGGAGGTCACTTATCAGAGAGGAGGAGGCCATGGGGGATATAGCTGGAGAAAATACCTGGAGACAAGAGATAGAGTGTCTTGTCCATGAAACAGCCAGGAGGCCAGTGTCACTGGATCAAAGAGTACATGTACAGCAGTAAGGTGTAAGAAGACTGGAACAGCAGGAGAGGTCTACATTATGAAGGTCTTTGAATGTCAAATAGTGTATTAGCTGTATTAGCTCCTGGAGGCAATAAGGAAAAATGAAGTTTACTGAATGGTAGTAGGGATGGGGGATCGGGAGTATAATAAAATCTGTACTTTAGGAAAATCACTTTAGTGTCTTTCCTGTCACCCACCATTTTCAAGGTCACATATGGATTTAACTTTACAACTATTTTTGACTCCTTTCTCTCCTTTGTTTCACATACTTAATCAATTCCCATCAATTCTATTTATGAATGTTTCATGACAACCCTAAAGCCTAGAACCAAGAAAAATTGAGTACTACAGAGTGAATGTACATTGTGACTTAGCTCTGAAATCTTTATTTGCTACTTTTTGCCATTGCAAGAGCTACAAGTATAAGGTGGTGAAGTGGAAAGAGCTGTGTGTGAAGTCAAACAGCAATCAAATCCAGATTCTACCACTTACTAGCTGTGTAAATATAGATTAATCCCTTCATCTGTCCAGCACTTATTTTCCTGATCTCATTTACCAATGAGGATATTGGGGTGGGCAACCTGCAATCTCAAGACCATGTGTGACCCTCTAGATCCGTAACTGCAGCCTTTTGACTGAACTCAACTGAATCCAAACTTCACAGAAATAGTTTGTTCTGTGAAGTTTAGATTCAGAGAAAGCGCTGTACTCAAGGACCTAGAGGGCCACATGTGACCTCAAGGCTGCAGGTTCTGTTAAGTTTGGATTCAGTTTGTTCTGTGAAGGTTAGATTCAGTAAAGGGCCACATCTGAGCACCTAGAGGGCCACATGTGACCTTGAGTCTGCAGGTTCCCCGCTGCTGGATAGATACTCTGTCTAACTCATGGAGTCATTGTGAAGATTACATGAAATAATACATGAAAAAGTTTTGCAAATTGCAAAGCATTATGAAAATATAAGATATTATTGGAAACTATTGGGAAGTACTGGAAAAGCGATCTCGAGGCTCCTGTGTAGATCTACATTTTTCCTAAATTCGTTTGCATCCTTTCTCAGATGGACTATAATAATTCTTCCATTTCTTAATGAGGACTTCATGGTGAAGTGTCAGTATTATGTAGTAGCTAGAAGACCTGGCTTCACAACCTCCCTAAAACACTTATTATCTATCTGTGTAAACATTGAGCAAGTCACTTAACTTCCCTATTACCTCTGGGATTGAGAATAATAATAATTAATAATAGCTAATATTTAGAAAGCATTTACCATATGCCAGGCATTGTGCTAAGTTCTTTACAGATGCTATCTCATAGAGGGCAAAGACAAGATGGCAGAGTAAAAGCAAGGACTTGTTTGAGCGCTCCCCCAAACCCCTCCAAATAACTGTAAAAAAAATGATTCTAAACAAATTCTAGAGCAGCAGCACCCACAAAATGACAGAGTAAAATAAATTTCCAACCCAAGAAAACCTGGAAGGTCAATAAGAAAAGTCTGTTGCACCAGTCTGAGAGAGGAGCACAGTACAGCATGGTTTGCACCCACACAGAAAGTCCTGCACAGGTGTCAGGGGATGAATCACTGGCGACTGTGGTGGTTTCCAGATTTCCCAACCCACAAATGCCAAGGACAGCTTAGAAAGTCAGGAGGAAAGGTCTGTGGGACCTGGGTGAGAGAGGAGCATGATGCAACCCCAGCTCCAGGGTGGCAGAGCTGTCAGCCCACAGACAATGCAGGGATTGAGTGACTGATCTGAGGGGGATTTCAGGGATCTCTTCGGTGCTACTGAAGCAAGATTCTCTTGCTTTGCCCCTACTTGGATCTGGGTCACAGTCTTGGGTGGCTGTCCTGGGTTGAGGAGGAGTGCTGACATGCTGGACCTTGTGGCAGTGGTGAAGAGGGAAGGCTCCTCACAGTTCCAGCGCAAAAGAAAGTGCTTGTGGTCACTCACAGACAAGAGGACAGACCAAGAGAGAAGTAAACACCTCTCCCTGATCATGATGGCGGGAGGGGAAATAGGTTATACAGAAACTCTGATCAATGACCAGAATCCCTGCGATACATTCTGGAAGGAATTCAGTAGACCCAAGCAAACTTGGAGTCAGGATTGTAAAAGTTTATTGTTATGATTTACAGCAGGCAAGAGTTCTTAAGGAACCTGTAAACTTAAAGAAGTCATAGGTAGGGCCAAGTAGAAGCAGGTCCTCTGCATGGCTCCCAGCTTCCACCTTCCCCAATTCATGTAAAAGGGGATACTAAACAAACTTTGGAGCTACAGAACCCACAAAATGACACAGAGAAGCTAACCTCGCGCTAAGGACAGCCCGGCAGGCCAGCAGGAATCAGCCAGGACAGGGCTCTGGGAGCCAAGCCCAGCCATGGGAGCCAGAGGTTTTGGCCTCAGGGCAGGCCTGACCAGCCACTGACTGGAGGGACTCCAGATCACCAGCAGCTGTGGTCATTTCCAGATTTATCAACACATAAATGCAAAGGACAAAGTGAGAGGTCAGTGCAGTATGGAATTTGGGACCTGGTAATTGGTAATACCTCGGCTTTTGCCCCTAGGGTGAGAAGCTGCTGAGACGCTGGCACAGCCAGCCAGCTCTACATGGCAGCTTTGGCTCCTGGCCTACAGAGAGTAGGGGGACCAAGCAACCAGTCTGAGAGGTAATCATTCTTGCTTTAACCTGCTTGGATCTGGATTGCAGTCTAGGGTGGAGATTCTGGAGTGTGTGACCAGCTTGTCAGAGCCTGTGGAGGTTTCAGCAAGGGCTCCCAACTAATACCTCCGGCAGCTGAGAAAACCCCAGCATTTGGGATGAAAGCTCTCCTGTCTGGTAGCAGAGTCCTACTGTAACAAAAAGCCCAAAAGTCAAATAATTGAGTGGCAACATGCCCAGGCAAAGGAAACAAAGCAAACAGAAGAACCCAATATTAGATTCCCATT
Organism: Petaurus breviceps papuanus; assembly: GCF_028583685.1. Classification (NCBI taxonomy): domain Eukaryota; kingdom Metazoa; phylum Chordata; class Mammalia; order Diprotodontia; family Petauridae; genus Petaurus; species Petaurus breviceps. The sequence continues at coordinate 77,479,028 of NW_027185655.1, forward strand.
TGGGGGACAAAAAGGATCAAAGCATGGAACAGGAGGAAGACAGTGAAGTCAGAACTCCTGCACCAAAAACATCAAAGGAAAATATGAGCTGGTTACAGGCCATAGAGGACCTTAAGAAGCAAATAAGAGAAGTTGAGAAAAAATTGGGAAGAGAAATGAGAACAATGCAAGAAAATTATGAACTGAGAGTCAACAGCCTGATTGAGGAAAATAATAACTTAAAAAACAGACTAACTCAAATGGCAGAAGAGGCTCAAAAAGGCAATAAGGAGAAGAATGCTTTAAAACCCAGAATTTGCCAGATGGAAAAAAGAATCTCAAAAGCTCAATGAGGAGAATCATTACTTCAGAATTAGATTGGAGCAAATGGAAGCTAACGACTTTATGAGAAACAAGATGCTATTAAACAGATCCAAACAAATGAAAGAATAAAAGGTAATGTGAAATATCTCATTGGAAAAACCACTGACATGGAAAATAGATCTAGGAGAGATAATTTAAAAATTATTGGACTACCTGAAAGCCATGATCAAAGAAAGAAACTAGAAATCATCCTCCAAGCAATTTTCAAGGAAAACTGCCCTGATGTTTTAGAACCAGAGGGCAAAATAGAGCTTGAAAGAATCCACCGATCACCTCCTGAAAAAGATCCCAAAAAGAAAACTCCTAGGAATATTACAGCCAGGTTCTGAAATTCCCAGATCAAGGAGAGAATATTACAAGCATCCAAGAAAAAACAATTTGAATATTATGGAAACACAATCAGGATAACCCAGGAACTGGCAGCTTCTACACTGAGGGATCAAAGGGCTTGGAATATGATATTCCGGAGGTCAAAGGATCTGGGATTAAAACCAAGAATCATCTTCCCAGCAAAACTGACTATCATGTTTCAGGGGAAAATATGGTCACTCAGTGGAATAGAGGACTTTCAAGCATTCTTGCTGAAAAAACCAGAGTTGAATAGAAAATTTGACATTCAGATACAAGAAGCAAGAGAAACATGAGAAGGTAAACAGGGAAAAGAAATCATAAGGAACTTATCAAAGTGGAACTATTAACATTCCTACATGGAAAACCAATAATTGTAACTGATGAAACTTTTCTCAGTATGAAAATACTTGAAGGGAATATATATATATGTATGTATGTATATATATGTATGTATGTCTATATCGGAGGGTATACAGGCATATGAATGCATATGTGAATGTGTGTATATATGCTTACAGGTAGGCATAGATAGAGGACACAGGAACAACTTAATAGGAAGGGATGATACTTAAAAGGTGAAATTAAGAGGTGAGAGGGAAATATAATGAGAGGAGATGGGGAGAGACAGAATGGGTTAAATTATCTCATATAGAAGAGGCAAGGGAAAATGGTTACAATGGAGGGGAAGAATAGGAAGGCAAAAGGGAATGGGTCAACCTTATTCTCATTTAATTTGGCTCGGGGAGGGCATGAAATACACACTAAATAGGGTATCTCACCCTACAGGAGAGTAGGGTGGAAGGGGATAAGAGGGGAGAGGATGGAAGGGAGGGCAGGCTGTGGGGGAGGGAAGTTGGAAGCACCCACTTTTGAAAAGGGATGGATCAAAGGAGAGAATAGAACTAGTGGGAGGTGGAATAGGAAGGAGAGAAATATAGTCAGTCTTTTACCATATATCATCTATGTTAATATTTTACATAAGCTACACATGTACAACGCTATACTGAACTGCTTATAGAGATCCACCATGCCCAAATGGAAAAATCAAAGGGGGTATGAGAGAAGATATGGGAGAGAGCAGATTGGAGGAGGGAATTTACTGTGGGACTGCTATTTTGGGGTGGTAAGTAGGGGAAAAATGGGGAGAAAATGTGTAACTCAAAATCTGGTGGAAATGAATGATATAAATCAGAAGTTAATAAAGCATTTGAAAAATGAAAAAAAAAGAAGTCATAGGTATAGTTTTTAAGGACTCAAGACAGTAAATCAGGTGTCAATTATGCTAAGTGAGTAAGGGTGGGATTAGGGAGGAGTTAAGGAGTGGTCATCGCTTAAAGGAACATGCACTTTTAATATCAGCTTGACAGGTGTATTGCCCATAATTCGATGGGAAATAGCCCAAGGGGGGGGGCTCCCTGGAGGTGTGGTTTTAGGCTTGAAACGTCACTAAGTCAGCTAGCAGTCAGGGCTGACTGACAAGTGCATAGTCTGCCACCCATCAGCGTCATGTTTGACAAGATTGATGTTAGGAACCAAGGCTAAGAGAGACTGATGTGTATAATTGGCTAAGGAGTTAACCTATAGATAGTGCACTGAAGGATTCATAGATGTAGCTGGCCATGATACTAGGGGGAGAAAACATTTGCCTAAGCTAAAATGTTTATAGATGGTTTAGTGAAGGATTCACAGGTATAGCTTGTTATTGTTCCAAGCAGAAATAAACAGTTCATGAATTGTTGCTGGGCAGAGTGCTGGCAGGGGGAAGGGGCAGAGTTAATGCTCTGAGGCTGGCGGGGAGGGAGGGGGGGAATGTAATTTTACAGACTGGTTTTACAAATTTATTTTACAAACTGATGTTACAAATATAGATCCCAAGCACTCCATCAATCATACCACCTTGGAAGAACTGAAAATGTACAGTTCCCTAGAAATATCCCTGAAAACAGCTGCACCAAACCCCTGAAGTATAGGATAGTGTACCCTCCATACTGGAACCAAAGGCCTACCTTAAGAAAGAGCTAAATAGTCAAGTAATTGGCTAGAAAAATGAGCAAACAGTGGGGGGAAATCAGACTATAGACTCTTACTTTGGTGACAAAGAAGATCAAAACATACAACCAAAAGAAGACAACAAAGTCAAAACTCCTACATCCAAAGTTCACAAGAAAAATATGAATTTGTCATAAGCTATGGAAGAGCTCAAAAAGGATTTTGAAAATCAATGAAGAGAAGGCGAGGGAAAATTGAGAAGAGAAATGAGAGTGATGCAAGAAAATCATGAAAAATGAGTCAACAGCTTGCTAAAGGTGACCCAAAAAGACACTAAAGAAAATAACACCTTAAAAAATAGACTAACCCAAAGGGTGGCCAGGTGGCTCAGCAAGTAAAGAGCACTGGCTCCAGTGTTGGGATGACCTGGGGATCAAATCCAGGCTCAGATACTTAGCACCACACCCAGAAATAATTGGCCATGTAACCTTGAGCAAGTTACTTAACCCAGATTGCTCATTAAAAAAAAATAGACTAACCCAAATAGCAAAAGAGATCCAAAAAAGCAATGAGGAGAAGAATGCCTTAAAAAGCAGAATTGGCCAAATGTAAAAGGAGATCCAAATGAAAATAATTCCTTAAAAATTAGAATGGAGCAAATGGAAGCCAATAACTTTATAAAAAAATCAAGAAATTATAAAACAAAACCAAAAGAATGAAAAAATAGAAGACAATGTGAAATATCTCATTGGAAAAACAACTAACCTGGAAAATAGATCCAGGAGAGATAATTTTAAAATTATTGGACTACCTGCAAGCCATGATCAAAAAAAAGAGCCTAGACATCATCTTTCAAGAAATTATCAAGGAAAACTTCCCTGATATTCTAGAACCAGAGGGAAAATAGATATTGAAAGAATCCACCAATCACCTCCTGAAAGAGATCCCAAAAGGAGAACTCCTAGAAATATTGTAGTTGAATTTCAGAGTTCCCAGGTCAAGGAATAAATATTGCAAGCAGCCAGAAATAAATAATTCAAGTATTGTGGAAACACAATCAGGACAACACAAGATTTAGCAGCTTCTACATTAAGATATCAGAGGACTTTGAGTATGATATTCTAGGGGTCAAAGGAGTTAGGATAAAAATGAAGAATCATCTATCCAGCAAAACTTAGTATAATACTAGGGGGTGGGGGTGGGGGTGGGGAATGGATAGTCAATGAAATAGAGAATTTTCAAGCATTCTTGCTAAAAAGACCGGAGCTGAATAGAAAATTTGACTTTCAAATACAAGACTAAAGAGAAGCATGAAAAGTTAAACAGGAAAGATAAATCATAAGGGACTTATTAAAGTTGAACTGTTTACATTTATGCATGGAAAGATGATATGTGTAACTCATCAGAACTTTCTCAGTATTAGGGCAGTTGGAGGGAATATATGTATATATAGACAGGGCACATGGTGAGTTGTATATGAAGATAAAATATCTGAAACAAAAATTAAGGGGTGAGAGAAGAATATTCTGGGAGAAGGAGAAAGAAAGAGGTAGAATGGAATAAATTATCTCACATAAAAGAGGCAAGAAAAAGCTTTTACAGTGGAGGGGAAGAGGGGGGAGTGAGAGGGAATGAGTGAATCTTACTCTCATTGGATTTGGCTTAAGGAGGAAATAACATATATACTCAATTGGGTATGAAAATCTATTTTACCCTACAGGAAAGTAGGGGGGAAGGGGATAAGAGGGGGAATGATAGAAAGGAGGGCAAATGGGATGAGGGGACAATCAGAAGCAAACACTTTTGATGAGGGACAGGGTCAAAGGCGACAATAGAATAAATGGGGAGTGGGATAGGATGGAAGTAAACATAGTTAGTCTTTCACAACATGATTGTTATGGAAGTGTTTTGCATGACTGCACATGTATAACCTATATCAAACTGCTTGCCTTTTCAATGAGATTGGATGGGAAGGGAGGAAGGGAGAGAATATGGAACACAAAGTTCACCAAAAAAATGTTAAAAATTGTTTTTACATGCAACTGGGAAATAAGATATACATGCAATAGTGTATAAAAATCTATCTTCTCTGACAGGAAAATAGAAGGGAATGAGATAAGAGAAGAGGTAGAGGGGTGATAAAAGGGAGGGCAGATTGGGGGAAGGGTTAATCAAAATGCACACAATCTTCAGGTGGGGGGAAGGGAAATATGGGGAGAAAATTTGGAACTCAAAATCTTGTGGAAGTGAATGTAGAAAACTAAAAATAAAGAGAAAAAAATTTTTTTAAATATTATCTCATTTGATCCTCACAACTCTGGGAGATAGGTGCTATTATTATCCTCATTCTATAGATGATGAAACTGAGGCAAACAGAAGCTAAGTGAGTTGCCCAGGGTCACACAGCTAGTAAGTGTCTGAAGCCAGATTTGAATTTAGGATTTCCTTGACTCCTGGTCCAATTCTCTATCAACTATATCTTGCCTAGCTGCCTCAAATATAAACTCCTCTGGCATTTAAAGATTTTCATGACTTGGCCCCACCTGACCTTTCCAGCATGTTATACTTTACTTTCTTCCATTCCTACTATGGTCCAGGCAAACTGATTTTCTTGCTATTTCTCACACATGACACTGTATCTTCTCTCTGTACCTAACCTGCTAGGAAGGTAGGTTGGCACAGCAGGTCGAATACTAGTCCTGGAATCAGGAAGATGTGAGTTCAAGTCAAGCCTCCAACTAGCTGTGAGTCTGGGCAAATCACTTGACATCCATTTGCCTCAGTTTCCTTTTTCAATGGGGATAATATTAGCACCTGCCTTCCAGAGTTGGTAAGAGTTGCTATTTGTAAAAGCACTTAGCACAGTATCTGGTACATTGTTGTAGTTCAGCCATGTCTGACTCTTTTTGAGTTTTTACGGAGTTTTCTTGGCAAAGACACTGGAATGGTTTGCCATTTCTTTCTCCAATTCACTTGAGAAATGAGGAAACTGAGGCAAACAGAGTTAAGTCCCTTGCCCAGATCACACAGCTAGTCAGTGTCTGAGGCTGGATTTGAACTCAGGAAGATCTATTTTCCTGACTCCAGGTCTAGCACTTTATCCACTGCACCACCTAGCTGCCCATGGTCTAGTACATATCTGCAGACAATCATCAGCACTTAACAAATTCGTCCTTCCTTCCTGTGATCTATAACCTGTATCTGGAAGGCACTACTTCCTCACATCTGCCTTTTGAAATTCTTGATTTTCCTTCAAGATTTATCTCAAGTGGTACCTTCTGCATGAGACCTCTTCTGGTCCACCACCAGATGCTAGAGTCTTAACCCCTCTCCCATCTGCTTTGCATATGGTTTGCATATACCTCTAGGTATGTATTAAAATGCAAGCTCTTGAAAGGCAAAGATTGCTTCCCTTTTGTCTTTGAATCACCAGAACCTAGCACTGTGTCTGGCCCACGATAAAAACTTGATACTGTGTTTCACCAATAATAAGACACTGTCTTATTATTTTTTTTGGAAAGAAAAACACCAGAGGGCTTATTTTCAGGAGAGGGCTTATGTTGTCCTGCCTCAGCTCTCCTCCATGGCACTGCTCTCAATGGCACCAGCAAGCAAATCACTGGGGAAGAACAGGATGACATGCTCACTGCTGCAGCTCTGATTGGATGCAGCTCGGAGCACAGCGTGCGTTTCACCGGGAGGGGGGGGGGCGGAGGATGGTGCATACAGAGGGTACCGTAATGTAGCGTGTAGCGCAGGGGATCACCTTCACTACAGTAGCAATCTCAATAGGGCTTATTTTCGGGGGAGGGCTTATTTTAGAGGAATCTTACACAGTAAGGGGAGGGCTTATTTTCGGGATAGGTCTTATTATCGGGGAAACATGGGTAACTGTTTATTGATTGGTTGATTGACTTCATTGAGCCTCAATTTCTACACATGTAAAATGGAGACTGTTATAAACCTCAGGTAAGATAACAGATGTAAAATTATTCTCCAGTCTTGAAGTATCATATAAATGTGAGCCATTATTATGGCTTGTTTATTACTTAAGGCATGACCCAGACTTTGTATGGGTAGTACACAGGAAAAATTATTAGGTTCTCTATTCAGCAGTAATTCTGTGTTGTGGATATTCAAGAAACACTGGTATATAAAATCAGTTTGTGACAAATAATATAAGTGATTCTGCATCCAGAGGAAACAGTTTTCTAGAAAACAGTAAGAGGGCAGGACTAGTTAAAATGTCTTACAGGCTAGGGCTCTATCCCAAGGTTCTAATTTCTTCAAAGATTTATTATGAGTACCTTAATTCTTAACTTTATTCATTCTTAAAAGAAAATTAAAATGAAGAAAATAAATCTCAATACAAATCAAATACAACACAAAACTACCATTTGGGATTCATTACATTCAGGGTTTATTAATGATAATAATTGTTTTGATTTTATATTTTAAAAATCAGAAATAAATTCAATGCTGATTTTTTCCAAATGTACTAAAAATCTCATTATAACTCATTATTTCATAGATTTGAATACCAAATCCAAAATCAAGTACTCTGAGACATAACTAGAAAGAGTGAAACAAGTGTGAGTCTTCTCTGTTTATAGAGTTTCATTGTTTAGGTGTGTGCTAGAGACAGCTGAACCAAAAATAAATTGCTAAATTGTTAGTGTGAGTACTTACACCTTGGAAAAGAGCAAACATAAATCAGGGTTTGATTTATTGTTTTGTCAATTGTCTGGGCTTAAGAAAGTGGCAGTAAAAATGTTAATAATGCATTCATATTACATTTAAAAGTGTATCTGTGTCCATTCCCCTTCTCTCTCCAGAGCTGGTTGGTAAACTTTTGCCAGAACTTTCCTGATTGTATTACAAAAGGGAAAGGTAAAAGGAAGATTTATTTCCCATCTCACCTGAATCAAATACTCCAACAGATCTGGATCTCACTGATATGAATATTCCCTCAAACAAGGCACATCCCATCCTGTACACACCTGACTGTCTTCCATAGCTATGAACTCTTGACCATAAGTTCTTGGCAAGGGATCCTGTCAGATCTGACATCCTACCCACTTTTATTGCTTTATTTTGACATCATGAGTATATCAATAGATATCTATAGATATCGATATCAGTCTTTCACTTTATCATTTTATTTTATACATTATATTTGTTGTTTTATATATTATGGTTTTATATATTATATAAATACATATGTTTTATATATTATCTATGTAGTAGATATATTATTTATTTTATTATTTTATACATTTAAATACATTATTCTAAAAGGAGGGGCACGTTGGCTTCATCACACTGCCAAAGAAGTCCAAGGTGCAAAAAAAGAAGCTTAAGAATGCCTCCTTTAATCACTTACCAGTATAATGCTCCCCATTCTGTTCCTTCTCTCCTCCTCTCTCCCAGCTGAAGAACAGGGTTGTTGGGTCTTTTTTTTTGGAGTGGAGGGGTAGGTGAGAGAAGATCCAGTTATGAAAGAGCAGAAGTGTGCTGTGGTTAATAATGGGAAAGAGACAGCAATGATGATGACAACACTGTCGCTTCCTTGTGCTGGCTACTGAGCCCACTCATCCTAACTGAAGAAAAAAGGTAGCTGAAATAGGTAGATAGGTAGGTAGACAGGTAGGTAGAGAGCTGAGGCCAACACCAAAGTAAACATTAACTGTCAATAAACTCTAATTAACACCAAACCCCAAGTAATACTCCTGTGTTGAACCAAGATTCCAATTTCTAAGACTTCAGACCCTGCTGGATTTATAAATTGAACATTCTGTATCCTTTCTACTCCTTTACCGGAACACTGGAGGGACAGGCATGGAAAAGACCTGAATAAACTCAAACTGTGCATTTATTTAGTCCAAAGTAGTTTCTTGCTATCTAAGGACACTCAAAAGAGGCACTTGGGAGATGTTTTATTATGCATTATTTTCTTGTTATGGCATACTATTTTTTTTTGTTTCTCAAGTTGCTTTCTAAGTAAAAACAACTCTATGCAGTATCCAAGCACATTTGTCCATATCTATGGAGAACTAGTGTCAATAAGACAGAATTCCTGGCCTAGGACCAGTATAGGAAAGAAGCAGAGTTTGCCAATGCATGGGGATTCAAGAACTGGTTTCTGATCGGGTAAATCCTTAGGTTTCTATGCCTTTCAATAATGCAGCCTTATGTAGGGAAGCAGAGAGGAGCAGAAAGTTCCTAGATCTCTGAGAACCCAGGCCTTCTGCTCAGTGGGGTACCTGTGAAAACTATCTTAGTAAGCATGGGACTCCTCAAGACCCTGATACTTTTTTTTGCCAAATAGATCTGAGCACCTGTATCAATCTCATCTGGTGGCACCAGAAATTAGACTTAACACATTAAGCTGTTCCTTTATTTTTCAAAATACTGTGCTCCTATTTCCTTATAACTGTTTTTTCTTCAAGAAAAGATATAAGATTAATGTGCTAAATAAGGATTGTAAGCCATTGGGTTACATTAGGAGCCTAATTCAATCCATTAGTTAAATAAGTCTTGGTTAGTCGAGTCCATAAATAAACATCTCTCAAGGTCCAAATTGATTTCTGCAACATTTAAGGCAAGAGGAAGGAGTATTCTAGGCCCTAGCAAATCCTACTGCAGTGAGGACAGGAAAATAGAAAAGCCCCAGAAGTATCAAGTTTGAAGAAAAACCCCAAGACAGTTCAGCTGAGGCAACTAGTCATATGTAACAAATGTATCTGTCAGGCAAGTATAACCCAGGAACTGCCTGAGTGTTATTTTCTATTATGTGCTGTTGTTTCATGTAATCTTTATGGTGAAATAATAAAAGTTCACATTTGTATAGATTTGTAGCTACAAAATGGTTTCCCTACAACAACCCTATGACAAAGGTAAGGCAAGTATTATTATCACCATTTTGCAGATGAAGAAACTAAGGCACAGAATGGTAAGGCAACTTGCCTATATTTATACTGCAAGTAAGTCTTAGATCCAGGATTTGAACTCCTGGCTTCTGGCTTCAAGTCCAGGTCAAAGGGCAAAATCATTGAAGTAAAGACACACTTCTCACACATCTGTATCCACCATAATTCCTAACAGGGAATTGAGAACCTAGTGTCTGTTCTCAGCCCTCTCCCTGAACTCTCTTAGTTCTCCCATCTACTCTCATGACTTCGGTTACCTCCATGAGGTTAACTCCTAAATCTATATCCAAGCACACTTACTTTTCAGAATCACATTTCTATAAGTCTGAAAGATATCACCACCTGGATGTTCCACCAATATCACAAATTCAACGTGCTCAAAATTAAACTCAGTCTTTTCCTTTAAAAAAAACTGCCTTGGGGCAGCCAGGTAGCACAGCAAGTAAGAGCACTGGCTCCAGTGTCAGGATGACCTGGAGATTTAATCCCAGGCTCAGACACTCAGCACCACACCCAGAAGTAACTGGCCGTGTAACCTTGAGCAAGTTACTTAACCCCGATTGCTTTAAAAAATAAACTGCCTTTTCCCCCTTAAATACTCAAATGGATCTATTTGTTAATCCATCTGGTAGTTCCCTCCAGGAACGGAGATGATGATTCATCTCTACCTGTCTGTCCTCTATAACTCTTGCCCATGTCTTCCCAAGAGTTCACCATAGGAATTCTACCCCCTATAGACTTTATTCACTTTCTCTTGACATTGTGAGTTGAACATGACAAGGGTGGGATTTGTTCTGTGAAGTTTAGATTAGTCAAAGGGCCACACTTGAGGACCTAGAAGGCCACTGGCCTCAAGGTTGCAGGTATCCCACACTTGAAATCATACACCTGTGATCTTTTATTCTCACCATGTCATAGTGCTCGATTGTAAAATATAACCGATTCTCCATGTAGAAGACAGAAGCAAAACATTTATTCGGACACCAGAAAAACAAATCCCAAAACCAGTAAGCTGATGCCATCATAGTAGTAAAGAAGTTAATAAACTATAACAGCACAGAGAGCCACAGCATCCTTTAGCCTTCCCACAAACCAAAATTTATTCACAAGCCTGTCTCCTTCGGATGCATTCTTTCCTCCTTCCAGTCTCTAACAACTCTGACTCCCAACTTCCTGTGGGCTCTGCTCCCCCCTTCAACAAACCCCTCCTACCACGGGTTCCATGTAATTATATTCAGCCTACTAGGGGGCAGGATTTATTTTCAAAGCAGGGAAGATCTTCAAATCCCCATTACCATTAAACCAACCTACCTTCTCCTTCAGTTATCTGATTCTTTGATGATATCCTTTCTTCCTCATCCTTGGAGTTCCTCATCAGACATATGCTGCAGACTGCTCACACTAACCACACTTCTTTCCATTGCCTTCTGTATGTCATCTTCAGTTCTTTGGAGGCAGTCATTTTCCAGGTCTTGCTGCCCTACAATTGTTGTTGTTCAGTTGTTTCAGTCATGTTTGACCCTTCGTGACCTCATATGTGGTTTGGCAGAGATACTGGAGTGGTTTGCTATTTCCTTCTCCAGCTCATTTTACAGAAAGGGAACTGAGGCAAACAGGGTTAAATTACTTGCCCAGGGTCACAGACCTAGTCAGAATCTAAGGCCAGGTTTGAACTTAGGAAAATGAGGCTTCCTGGCACTAAGCCCCGTGCTCTATCCACTGTGCCACCTAGCTGCCCCACTGCTCTGCAGTAAAACTGGCAAAACATCTGTATTGAAAAGATGGGTTTTTGCTGTTTACACAAGTGTGGGGTCAGAAAAAGAGTACAGCAGTTTCCAGAAAGCAATACAGTCTGATCTGCTCCTCTTTTTCAGCTCTGGGCCTAGCTCATCATTCATCTGTATTGTCTGTTCTGGGTGTATAAACTGTCTGATGAACTCTACAGGGTGTCCACTCCAATCATGCTAAAATCTGGGCAACAGACAGTCTTTATCTATTTGGTCTTTTCTATGTGGGTAGATAGGTAACCTCCTTTGAATGATTAGATCTATAAGAGATTCTGAAATGTAAATCAGTAATTCAGTCAACAATCATTTATTAAGTAATCTCCCTAAGTCAGGCCCTCATAAAATTTTTTTTTTTAAGCAATCAGGGTTAAGTAACTTGCTCAAGGTTACACGGCCAGTTGTTTCTGGGTGTGGTGCTGAGTGTCTGAGCCCGGGATTCGATCTCCAGGTCATCCCAACACTGGAGCCAGTGCTCTTACTCGCTGTGCTACCTGGCCGCCCCCCCTCATAAATTTTCTTCTCTGCGTTCAGCCTTTTCTGTCTTCAAACCATCCTTCACAGTGCTACCCAAGTAAAAAATGATAACAATAATAACTTAAACAAGAATTTATTATTAAGTACCCTCTGTGTCAGGCACTGTGCTAAGCTCTTTACAAATATTATCTTTTTGATCCTCACAACAACCCTGAGAGGTGGATATTATTGTTAATAAAGGTTAAGTGACTTGCCCAGAGTCACACAGCTAATAAATGTCTGGAGCCAGATTTGAACTCAGGTCTTGTAATCTCAAGTTCAGGGCTCTGTCTACTTACTGTACCACCTCACTATAATCCTAGTGCTAATATGCCACACTAATAATAATGGCACACAATCAAAATTGTCAGTAGCTACTCATTGCCTAGTAAACAAGTATAAATTCTTAAACCTGGCACTAAATTTAACTTCACAATCCAACTATTTTTTCCAGTCCAAAATGCTATACAAAAACATCAGCTCTTATTATTACTGTTATTATTGAGAGGCAGAAAAGCATTTCAGTAGGCTAGAAGTCAGGGGTTTGAAATTCATCTCTAACTAACTCCACAAGTGGAAGAAGTTTCCATACCAAGAGTCCCTCATGCATATGAAATCATTGATCCTTTGAATATTCATTTATTTTAATATTCCTGTCTTCCCAACTCAAATTTTCAAAAACTATGAAGGTAGCTTATAGTATTTATTTTCTATTTCATTTGACAAACAAGTGGGACACTTGTAAAAGAGCATGGAAAACATCCTTTTCCTGATTAATACTATCATGAATGCCCCAAGGCCCACCTAATCACACCTTGCTTGTACAAATGGAGTCTTTTCTGCTCTTGTCTTCACAGTTATTCATGGAACTGAACATGACAGCCAGTGTTCCCTTGGATATTTCCCTTGTGGAAATGCAACCAAGTGCTTACCTCAGCTACTTCACTGTAATGGTGTAGATGACTGTGGAAATCATGCTGATGAAGAAAATTGTGGTAAGTGAACAGATCATGATCCTATAGAGAGAGTAAGAATCAATAATCTGGAAAAAGAAGGGAGAAAGGAGAAAATTCAGTAGCAGAATGAAAGATTAACATGATTAAAAAAAATTATCATTTTACTTCCCCTTTAGCTCCCCATTACTTCAAACAAAGACTGGAATCCCACATATCAGGGAAGTTGGAGATGGGATTCCTGTTCAGGTACATGTTGGACTGAATTCTGAAATTCTATGAATTCAATATTAATTTGTGGGGTTTTAATATCAGCCCTATGAAAGGACTCTGTGATAAAATCTGACTTTCAGTGGGGAATTAACAGTTAAATCAACTTCTATTATATTTTTCCAACTTATTTCAGTTAGGGATCATCGTGCACATATTAATTAGATTCAATATTATTTTTAAAAATTAATTACCTACTATGTGCAAGGAACTTGTGTTGGATTCTAGGGATGATAAAGACAAAAGTGGCAGGGGGGAGGTCCCTATCCCTCAAGAACTTACATTCTACTGAGGGGATGAAACATGTATGTAGTTAGGTCAATACAAAGTAATTTCAGGAGGGAGAAAGCCCTAATAGCAGGGGGGATCGTGGAGCAGGAATTATCTGTAGCAGCAAGCACCCTAGGGTGGCTGCCAACACAGGTTCCTAGATATGCTTTTCTAAAGGAAAGCAACTCAAAATGGGTTAACAACCTTGCTTTAATCAATCAAACATATCATTTATCTAGTTCAGGGGGGAAAGTCAGCACCCCGAACTTCAGAGTACACAGACAGGTTACAAAGCAGAAGTTACAAGAAGACAGAGAAACATTTCAGCAGACAGGCCTCCAACTGTCTGACCATTACATCCATATCTAGTCACAGTTACCAGAGAGAAGTATCAACATCTGGGTTTTTAAAGCCAGGGGGCTCAACAGCTGCACAGAGTCTTGTCTGGTCAAATCAAACAACACTTCTCAAAGTGAGCCCCAAATCAAAGCCTCACATCAGGGTTTATATAGCCTTCTCCTGGCTCAGAGAATGTAACAACCCTCTTGACCCACTGCCCAATCAAAAAGCATTCCTGAAAACCAAGCCTCCCACCACAGGCTCCAGGTGCACTTAAGCCTATCAAAGGGCCTAGGGGCAGGGAAGATCTTAAATTCCCATCCCCATAAGGGTATCTGAGTTGTGCTAAGGAACTTATTAGGTAGAAATTAGGACATTTATACCTTGGTATACTAGGTCTACTCAATTAAACTTTGGTCCTTCTTAAATCTTCCCTAGAATAGAGGGAAAACAAGAAAGTCCAGTAGAAAAGGTGTTCAGACACATTTAGCTGGTGTAGTGAAGGAGAACAATAGAACAGAGTCCTGAAGAAGCAGGAGAATTGGCACTGAGAACACCCCAGTTGTTTATGCATTGATACTACACATTTAAGATACTGTCAACAAGCCCCTGCACTCAGGTTACCTCCTTTGATCAATAGACTGACCCCATAATTCTGCCACTGGTAGAGAGGAAGCCCCTGAAAGAGAGGTAAGGAAGGCACACCATGGGAAGCATGGCACGGAAGTCGAAAAATTCAGGGGCACTTATACGGAAGTCGAAAAATTCAGGGGCACTTATTCATGTGAGTCTGTAACACTCTAGTAAGAATTTCCTAAGAAGATTGAAGGAGACATGTCTGATAGCTGATCCTAAAATATGCACCCAGTTAAAGTCTTAGTCATTTATAATCCACTAGTCAAGCAGCTTGGTATGTCATCCAAAAACAATACCTCTATGGGGTTTTAGGTTTGTTTTAAACTATGATGTACTCATGTCTCCAAATCACCAATTCTGTCATTAACAGACCCTTCTGAGCTATTTCCTGTTCTTTAAGGAATGTTCATGTCAAGAGACAAGGGAATTCAATTATGGCCCTTAACAAACAATTCAGAAAGATTTCTCACCAGCTAGAGCTTCTAGGAAATGTAGTGTTGTGCTTTTCTTCAAGTTTGTATAATCAGAAACCATGAAAATTAGTTTACATTACTTGAATCCTCTGACCTTAAAGCATACACAAAAGCAAAGGTTTGGGGCAATAAACCACAGTATAATGTATGCCATTCATTGAGAATTTGTCCAGATGATGGGTGCATATATTTAATATAATTTGAAGTAAAATATCTATGTAATATTGCTGTTATTTCATTATATCTGCTTTCTAGAGTAAAAGAAATTTAGTTACCTATCAGAGAAAACAGAATCTCTAATCTGGGTAAATTGTCCCAACGTGGTAACAATGTCTCAACAACAGCAGAAATAGTCTGAACTGTGTGGTTTATGTTGTAGCCTATTTGAATTAGAAAATATTATGGCCTTTTCCTCCTTTAAAATCAAAATGTTCACATATTAAAATACATTAAACATCAACATATTAAAATATCAAATATTATCATAAAATGTAACTTTCCTAAAATAGCTGAAGTTAATATTTAACTAAATTTTAGGATGAAGTTTTAGAGTTGGGTTTCCAGCTATTAGGTTATGATGTATGACCTTTTTGATGCCAGCTGTTAGATTATGAAGTATGACCCTTTGATTGGTAGTCACTACCACATTTGCTTACCATAGTTCATTGGACTTTTAAGTGGAAAGCCACAAGGAAAGTAACATGGTGACTCCTTGTGGCTTAAAACATAGCATAGTAGCAATAGCACTAAATTTGGCATCAAAATTCCCAGGCTCTGGGGCGGCCAGGTGGCTCAGTGAGCAAGAGTATCGGCCCCAGAGTCAGGATGACCTGGGATTGAATCCGGGCTCTGATACTTAGCACCACACCCAGAAATAACTGGTCATGTAGCCTTGAGCAAGTTACTTAACCCCAATTGCTTTAAAAAAAAATTCTCAGGCTCAGATTCTAGCTCTACTTATTACTATGCTTATTACTTAGTAAGATTGGGACATGTCACCTAACATATCTTTGCCTCAGTTTCTTCAAAATAAGGATGACCCCTATTGTCCCTTCCAGTTCTAAACCCCATGGTCCTAACTACTATAAACAATTGTCAATTATTTTTATATAACCAATGATGTGAGTACATTGAGCAACATTTTAAAGAGTAAAAATAAGCAGAAGAGTAGAATGTGAACATTGGGAATTTCAAATGGAATGGACCATTTCTTATGTAATTATAGCAAATTCAGCTCAACTCTCACTGCATCTCATTTGCCATGAGAAATTGTCCAACAACTTGAAAAGCAAATATTAAAAACATCTCATGACAAATCATAGCACAGATTTCCAAAAACTGTGCTGCTGGTAATTCATGGGGAAAAAGCAACAGAAAAGCAAATAAAATCTATATTTGCTAATTGGATAAAAAATTATCTGCTGGGAAGGTTCAGGAGATTGCTAAACATGGGAAATCATTCACAAATTGTGAATACATAAAAAAAGTTTTGTCAATGTATTGGAATACCTTTATAGCAGTTTAAAGACTAAAATAATTCAAATATTAAAAGGTAAGCAATTATCTGTGAAAAAGATTAGAGATCATTTAATTTAATAACCATATATGAAGTATGCTATATAGCATGTGTGTGTATATACACATACATACACACACACACATATATATATGCAACATATTGAGGTACTCGGTTTGGTACTGGGGGTACAAAAACAAAAAGTAAAAGTTCCTGCCCTCAGAGCCCTTACATTCTACTAATATGATCATATTTGCTTATAACCAACCAGCAGGTTAAATCTGCATCATCATATTCTATAGCATGGGATGTGTCATGGGAGCTGGATGAGATTCTGCTTGTTTGCCTCCTAAACAAATATGTTAATGCTAAAGAGCCCCATGAAGAATTAACAACATTGTTACCACTCAACAAAGGGAAAATCTAGCAAGGAAGATTTTTCATCTACTCTTAAAGAATGTTTGAAACCATTAAATTGACATCAGTACATCTCTTTCTATTGCTGCTGATAGGGTTTGAGTATAAAGGAAGTAAATTTTCCTCTCTTAAAAAAATAGCATTCCATTCCCCTTCATAACCTACCAGATGCACTTTATGTGCAAATATTGCTGAAGGAAATAGCAGAGGAATGGTTTTAGTCCCATAGCTTCTCAACAAAATTAAGGTGATCACCCTTGTGCACCATTTTGAGCATTTCTACAGGAAGGTGACAGTCAATATCCCAAGCTTCTCCTGCCTAACAAGTTATGATGGCTCTGCAGAGGTGATGTCTAAATTTTCATTCTGTCTCAAACAAGTAAAGGTGTCAGGAGGCAGGAGAAGGGGGAGAAATGGAAGCTTTGAGTATAGGGAATAACTGAAATTCTTTTTCCTGATGAACATGGCTTCTCATATAAACACACCAAATGATGGAGTGGAAGATAAAGGGCTGATTTTGGAAAGAAGTTCTTTTATTGGAATGAAAGCTCTCTGCATTTAAAGGAAATTGAGAGAGGCACATTAGTGTTTGCAGACCTTGCAGTAATATAAGCTGTGAAATAATCATGGGTAAACTTGAGTTCTTTGCAGAAATAGCCATCAACAGGCAAGGCATATTTGCTGAAAGATTTCAGGAGTTCAGAGAAAAAAATAGCAGCTTTTACCATTCCAATTAAACCCTGGTTAAGGATGATTATGCGCTCAGCTTCAGCCATTTGTTACAAGTGACAGACCACAATTGGAATATGACTAAATAGATTCAAAGTACAAAGTTTTGTGTAATTTAACCTTTAGCAATCTTGTCAATGAGATTAAGAATCAGATCCTTAGAGATATAACATGGGTTCCTCTCTAAAACTCATAGCTTAAAAAAAACACACACACAAGAAAAGATGATAGTTGATGTTGACATTGTCTTCCAAAATCACAGTAATTTCTTTTGTTCTGAAAAGAAAGATTAAGTATCTGCCATACAGAGGTGTGCTAGACCCAGCTCACACCAGCTCCCTCAACAATTATTAAATTTTCAGTGTATAATCATTTACACCTCAGAAATAGGCAAATACCACAGATCAAGGCGCAATTTATTGTTTTATTGATTATTTAGACTTAAGACAGTGATGGAGAAAATTTTTTAAAGGTTAAGAAAAGGATGGCAATAATGTAGGGTTTAACTAAGTGTTTTGCATCCTTACAACACAGACTGTGAGAGCTGTTGTTAAACTTCTATAACACACCCTTATTGCTATGTAACAGGGAGTCAGACTGAAGGGATAAAAGGTCAACTTTGAAATGAGAAAGATTTGGGTCAAGTCCTGCCTCCCATATATACTAGCTATGTATAGCATACTAGCTATGACTCCAAGGGAGAGTAACATAACTCTCAGTGCCCAGGCAACTTTCTGAGTTGAAAGGAACTTTCAGTGAAAGGAATTTCCACACCACGAGTTCAATAAGCTAGTAAAATTGCAGGTTTTGATTTTTTAAATATGTCTAAAGCAGTGTGCTAAGAGCTGGGGATATACAAACAAAAGTAGCACTCTTTGCTTTAAAGGAATTTATAACCTAGTAGGGATGAGATGAGGGTAGCTAGATGGCAGATGGCACAGAGAATAGTGAGCAGAGATTGGAGTCAGGAAAACTCATCTTAATGAGTTCGGACCAGACTTCAGACACTTACTAGCTGGCTGTGCGACCCTGAACAAGTCACTTAACCCTGTTTGCCTCAGTTTCTTCATCTATAAAATGAGTTGGAGAAGGAAATGCCAAACCACTCCAATATCTAAGGAAACCCCAAATCGGGTCAAAAAATGTTGTAAGTGACTGAACAATAACAAAAAAGGGAGTGAGATAATACTAACATCTCAGAGTTTATATGGTACTTTAAGGTTTGCAAAGTGCTTTAGAGATATTATCTCATTTAAGGGACATGATATGATAACTCTGTGAGTTGAGTAAAATTTTGAATCATTTCACCATTTTGCAGATGAGAAAAAAGCTCCCAGAGTTTTAATGAACTTATTATGCAGGTAGTTTTTGAGCATATGTGGCAAAGAATCCTCAATCCAGGCTCAAAGAGTCTGGGTTGGAATCTCAGCTCTTCCACTGTGACCTTGGGCAAGGTCATCTGAACTCTTCAAAACTGTTTACTCATTCATAAAATGAAGGTATTATATCAGGTAATTCCTTCTAACTCTAAATCCTATGATGCCATGAATGCTATTTGAAAAATTATGCATTCAAACTTCTCTTGATTTTGGCTCAATATAGAAGAATTTTCTAATATTAATTTTAATAAGAATCACCTGAGAAGATAAGAGATAAGTCTTGAGTCATGTCTGAAAATGAAAAAGTATCTGCTCATTATTAAGCATATCTCTAAGAAATAAAAATACAGAAGGCACATAGAAATAGCACGTTTTAATTTTAATCAAGATAATAGATCATTATTAAGTATTGAATTAGTAAATAATAAATATACCTTACTGGTCTGTCTACACTTTTTAAAATTTTTCTTGATGCTTTTTGTTTATTTACACCTGTCCTTTTTTGGTCTGTTCCACATATACATTGCACTTTCCTTTATAACAAAGAGTTCAGTTCGGTAAACATTTATTAAATTATGACAATTAGTTAAAACTGACCAATAAAATTATTGCATCTGGCACTGTGTACAAAATTTTGCACCTGTAGCCTCTCACCTCTCTAACAAGAAAAGGGTTTGATCTTCTGTTCTACAAAATAAAAAATGACCATTTTCTATCATCTAGGTTTATCTGTCTTTGAATGTTCTTATAGTGTGTACCTGTGCTGATTTTGATAGCCATTTGATCTATGGTTTCATCATATATTTCATCATCATCTAAGAAGGTAGATTTTAGTCCCTTCGCCATTTTTCTGCTGTGCAATTATCAGTCATATTACTCCTGGAATATTCCAAAGAGGATTCATACAAAATGCCTGCTACTTTCCTCTGGGTTTATTCATTTCTTAAGGAATATCAACACAACATTTGCATTTTCTATCCATTGCCTCCTATTCTTACTATAGGACCAGTCTGCCTCCTTTTCTAGATAGACAGATAGATTTTTATGATGCCTTCTTTACCACTTCTGGTACATAAGGCATTGTTGATAAATGTGCTAAAGCTTACTGATATCCACAATGCATCTTCTCATTGTCCTTTGAATATATGTAACTTTGGTTCTTCTGAAATCACAATGTTCTATCAGTAACTAGGTGGCAAAGTGGGTAGAATAATGAACTTGGAATCAAAAAAACTACACTTCAAATCCTGCCTTCAATATTTACTAGCTGTGTGACTCTGGGAAAATTGCTCTCTCCCCTTCCTCAACTGTAAAATGGAGGTAATAATAGCACCTATATCACTAAGCCATACTTAATTTTTATAGATTAATCAATGTAATAAAATATATACTGGTCCAGATAAGGTTATGTAAAATCCCTCTGGCATCCATTAAAATGTATATCAAATATATAGCAGTTCTTACAAAGAGCATTTTTATATTTGAAAAAGTATTACCACAAAATAATTCTTCCCCCTTTCAAAGTTAAGACCATTTTTACTTGAAAATCTGCTTCTGTAAGACTCAAATACATAAAGATCATTTTTCATTCATGTTTACATAACAAGAATATGAAGAATTCAAAAGTACATAAATTAAAATTGTAAAACTCTTGTATTCAACCATAGAACCACCTTCAGGAGAACAACTGAACTTCCAAATGCATGTCTTTTTGTCAGGAATTAGAATGTGTGTTTTGTCTCTTAGCTCATCCATCAAATTCTGTTCTCTTTCTATATTATGCAGAGACAGTATTAAAGTAAATGCTCTTACACAGGGCATTCAGACATAAAAGTATACAGGCTTTGCCTTTTCCTTCTTTTTGTCAGTTATTTAATGTGCAATATACACTACCAAGGAAAGATTGTGCAAGATGAGTGATTAAAGGATGTCATCAGAGAGACGACCTCTAAGATCCCTTGCACATTTGAATCTCTCATTCTATCATGTTCCAAGGAAAAGTATGCCTGGAAAATGCAGTGAACCAGTGGCATACTGAGAGATAGGCATAACAGGCATTGCTTCACTGGTGTCCATATAGTATCAAGAGATCTGAAGCAACAAGGTGATGCAGTGATCAGAGAGAAGAAATTGGCATCAAAAAGACCAGGGTTTACATCCTTCCTCCAGTACTTACTAGCTGTGTAATTTGGACAAGTCACTTAATCCCTCTCTGAACCTCAGTTTCTTCATCTGTAAAATGGGGATAATAAGCATATGCACCTCACATGATTGTTGTGAGGACATAGTGAGACAATATTATGTTTAGGATGTTCCAAACTTTAAATAATGTTGGCTACTATAAGTATCTTCATCTAGTGAAGACCCTCAGCTCATTTACTTTTTTATGCCTTTATTTTGAGGGGGGGAGCTCATTTAGTGGACCTGCTGTGGAGAACTTAGGAGAAGATAGGGACAAGAATCCCATAGGATGGGCAGACACAGATAAATCATGACCTACATCATTAAATTGTCACTATTGAGATGACAAATTAATCTCGGCATTGAAACAGCTACTGAGGGTCTAAAGAAATTATACATTTGCCAACTCTTCCTGTAGGGTTGACTATTACATAGATGTACATGAAGGATGATTCTTCACATGCTCCTGAAAAAATAATGTAGTAGTTTGATATGCTAGAAAAAAAGGACAAATTAGATCCTTTGATATGCTCATTTTTCTGCTATTCTCAGATCCATGGATCTCCATGGATTTTAATAGTAAGCAATATAAAGTTAGAAAGCATAGTTTTCCTTTCTTTCTACTTCAAATTTGATTTTGATCATAAACTAGAATTCAATGATTACTATCGAAACTAGTATTTTTAAGAGCTAGAGGCAAATTAGAAATCACTGAGTTTATTACAGGGTTTAATTTAACAGCATAATCAAGCTAGAAAAGAGAAAATAGTTCTACAGGTGAATATAGGCACGCTACCATCAAAGTTTCATTACTATCCATATTTCAATACTATAAAAAGTCTATGATTTTTGTCACTGTGGTACTCCCCAGAGTGGTGGATACCACAAGCCCTCTGTGCCTAAGAAGACAGCCTTCATGAGTTGCCATGGTCAAAAAAATCATCCTCTATTGGTCAACTTTCTGGGGACATCTCTGCAAACTCAAGTAGGCTGGTCATAGTGACAGGTATACATTTTGTTAAAAAGCCAATAAGTAAAGGCTTTCCAGTTGGATAGGTGATATCAGAGTTTATGCGATCCAATTTTAGAATTCCAGGTCTCTCCCATGCTATTCTGGGATGCCAGAACTAAGATATAATGGTGCAAGGTTACCTATATGAAAAATAAAATTTTCAATTGTTTCTGAGGTCTTTTTCTAAATATGACTTCCACTGGCTCTTTAAAGCTAAAAAGTTTGCTAAGAAACAGGATCTAGAATTTAATCTATTTCTCTTCACATAAAGATAAAAACAGATGGGTAAAAACAGATGATGCCAATCACGGGTAATTAAGCAAAAAACAGAGAATCTCAGACTTGGGAAGGACTTCAGAGACCATCTAGCTGTACCCATGCCTGAAAAATAATCCTTTAAATAATAACTAAAAATCAGAGAGACTAACTATAGTATAAGAAGAATAAGAACAAAAATGTCCAGTGATTCACAGGAGACAAAATCTAAAGTACCAATAAAACAATAAACATTTATTAAGTGTCTTCTATGTGCTAGGCATTGTGTTAAGTGTCAGGGATATAAAAAGAGGCAAAAGAGAGTCCCTACCCTCAAAAAACTTGCAATATAATGGGTGAAACAACATGCAAATATATACAAATCAAGCTGAAGGACAAATAGGAAATAATTAACAGAAAGAAGGCACTATAATTAAGAAGGGCTGAGAAAGACTTCTTGTACAAAGTGGGATTTTAGTTGGAACTTAAAGGAAGCCAGGGAGGTCAGTAGTCAAAGTGGGGGAGGAAGAGTATTCCAGGCATTGGGGAGAGCCATAAAGAATGCTCAGAACTGGGGCAGCTAGGTGACACAGTGTATAGAGCACTGGCCCTGGAGTCAGGAGGACCTGAGTTCAAATCTGACCTCAGATACTTAACACATACTAGCTGTGTGACCTTGGGCAAGTCACTTAACCCAAACTACCCTCCTTTCCCCCCTCTGAAAAGCAAAAAAAAAAAAAAAGCAACAACAAAAAAGAATGCTCAGAACCAAGAGATGGGGTGTCTTATTTATGGAAGAGCCAGGAGACCAGTATCACTGGGTCAAAGAGTTTATGTTAGGAAATAAAATGTAAGAAGACTGGAAATGTAGGAGGAGGCTAGGTTATAAAGGACTTTGGATGATAAACAGAGCATTCTGTATTTGTTCCTGGAGGCAATAGAGAGTCATTGAAGTTTCTTGGCAGGGAAGGGGGGGGTGGAAGACAGAAGGGAAGACACAGTTCTATACATTAGGAAAATAACTGTTGTGGCTAGAGAATGGATTGGAGTGAGGAGAGACTTGAGGCAGGCAGACCCACCAGCAGGCTATTGTAATAGTCTAGATAAGGAGGCAATGAGGGTTTGCACTAGAGTGGTGGCAGTGTCAAAAGAGATGAGGATGAATTTGAGACATGTTACATTCCACAGGCTTTAGCAACAGATTGGACAAAACTCATGACCTCCAATATCTATGTGCAAATGTAAAATAGTTAAAGAGAACCAGAGATCTTTATAACAGAAGGTACATTTGACCTTATACATATCACTGAGATTTAGTGGGATGATATTGGAACATGTTTCTGAAAGGGTCTTTTTTGTCTTCATCAATAGGAACAAATAGGTAAAAAGATGGGGGGGGGGTGAGTACATTGTTATACTAAGAAAGTGTATTCACATGAGGAAATTCAAAAGAAAGAGAAATAGAGGAGAATAGTACAAGAAGATAGAAGGGAAAAGTGAAAGTATCCTAAAGACTTTTCACTGCTAAAGGACAGGGCAGATATTAAGAACAAATAATACTTATTGGTTGCTTCTCCAAAGCTACTAATGTCTCCTTATCTTTATAAATGGGTGGCATGACTAAGCACTGAGTTTTATTCATGTGTTTTAATTTTGTGCCTCTAAAGTGGCCTTCTATTTTATTTAATAAAGCATTAAAGTACTAGCAATCATCATATTACCCAAAACTAGTAATTGATATTTTCTTTAAAGAAGAAATACAAGAGAAGAGGTTGATGATATAAACAGGAAAGACTGACATGTTTCAACTTTTATATAAAATTTTAGAGTTTGCAAAGCACCTTCCTCACAGGAAGGAAGGAAGAAGGGAGGGAAGGAAGGGAGGATACCTAACTACCTGTAATAACAAGCACCCTAGCACACCCAGGATGGTCTGCTAGCACATGTACTTTGATCGGGTAGGCAACTTTTAAAGAGGTCAACAATCCTACTTTTAATTACATTCACTAGTTCAGGGGAAAGGTCAGCACATTGAATGTGGGGAAAATACAAGCAGAGAAACTAGCACAAAGACCAACAAACAGGGCTCCAGCTATCAGAGCATAACAAAATTGTTATACGCTCTACATACATCACTGGATTGAGGGAGCACAGACATCAAAGCAATCAGGGGGCTCTGAACATATAGCTACTCAGAATCTCAACCAGGAAATCAAAAGATCCTTCTCATGAACATATCTCCAAAGCAAAATACCAACCTCCCAGAATATATAACAAAGATTCAGCCCCAGATTGGCTCAGAGCCAGAAGGCACAAAACCTACTTGACTCAGCACAGCTGTGAATTATCAGGGTTCAAAGGAGATTAATCCTTCAGATGTTTACAATTTAGCCTGAGCCTGGGAAACTGAACTCCTGTAACAAGAAGGAAAAAAAAAACAACCAAAAATCCCAACTTGCTTGTGCTCACACTACCATAAATCGTTTTGACTCCTCAGAGAAAAACAAAGCCTTAAGGCTTCTCCTCTAAAACACTGTCTCCTGTGTATATGTTAAAATCATATAAAATTTCTTCATGGATATAATTACAGATATAGTTTTGTTTGGGTGATCCTTTGAATATTAGTATCAAGTGAGGCAAAACACATGTTCACTAAGAGATTTAATGATGATGTTACTTGTTTTTCAAATGGAAGACATAGTCCTTTATGAACAGAAAAATTCTCCATTAATTCCTATTTGCAGTTAATATTATGCTAGATCCACATGAAGCACTTCACGACCTCTTCAGTGAGATCCATGGCCACTCAAAATAGATTAGACAAACAATACACTAGGAAGAACCATGTAGATGAAAAACACTATGTTGTCCAGATTCCAGTGTACATTTGGACAAGTGGCACATTGGCTTAGTCTATCATTACATACCTCCTGGTCAGGCAGACAAATAATGAACTGGAATCCAAAACTGAATAGGAGAGGGAAAGAGGACTTGGTTCATAGAATTAACAAAATACAAAGTGATGAGATGTAGCAGAAAGAGAACTGGAGCTGAATTCAGCTAACCTGGATTCTGCTCTGGCTCCTACCTTTGCCATTTAATGTGTCTAGGGTTCTAGAAAAGTGACTTTATTTCTCTGAGCCTTAATTTTTTCAAGTTAAACTGTTAAATGGAGGTTGGTCTAGATTATTTCTAAGGGCCCTTCTAGCACCCCAGCTCTATTTAAAGGGAACCTTGAGACCTTGGTGGGGAGTGATTTCTGGTTCTTCATAAGATAGGTACCCTACACATTCATGCAAGTCACAAAAGGTAATCAGACTGTTAAAAAGAAATTTGTTTGTTATCTAGAGTAATAGGATATATCTTGTGCAAGGTCCAAACAAAAGATAGGTTTACTGTTGATGTGTTTTACATAATTAATACCTTACTAAGCTTACAAAGCCTCTTCAGATACATCTGATAGTGTGAAAAAGACTAGTCTAACCATCCATACTGGAAAAGCAAAATGGATACAAAACATATACTGTCCAATTGTGACATATAACTGAATAGGGGTCCTATCAAATCTTTCTATTAATCTGTATCTTGAAGAGATGGGCTTTTATTATGTTATCCAACCCCTGCACAAACTCAGATGTTTCTCATTCCAGAAATACTGGCCACACAGTTGTCCATATATGAAGCTCTTTCATAATATTAAGAAGATTGAGATAAGCCCTAAATGCTAGCAAAATGATAGCATAAAGTTACATCAATCAAATTAATTTTGAAAATAGTTTATATATGAGATCATATCCATTTGGACACCCTATTGTTTGGATTCTTCTCTAACATCTATTTTGCCTTTTTCATTCCAATGCTCCCAATTTATCAACCATTGTTTCTAGATCTTATAGGCAGTAGGCACTTAAGAAATTGCCTGATATAATCTATATTGAATTGCTTCCTGTTTCAGGAAGGGGGGAGGTGAGGGAGGGAGAGAAAACAATTGGAACTCAAAATTTTAGACAATTGAATGTTAAAAATTGCCTTTATATGTCACTAGGGAAAGAATAAAACATTTTTTAAATAAATTTGAATCATAATAAATAGCAAACATTTATATAGTTGCTACTGTATGGCAGACACTGCGTTAAGTGCTTCACAAATATTATCTCATTTAATCCTCACAAAATTAATTGAACGCTGGAAACCAAACTTGCTTTTGGCTTTGAGATCTATTTGGTATCTTGTAAAAATTGGCTTTGTGTTTTCAAATAATACACCACCACTTGCTTCTGGTAATTCACAGCCAGGACTATTACCATTACAGACTGTCATGATCAAAGCAAAGTTTTCTGTCCAGGTGACCTCTGGATCATCATCCACATCCCCTCATCATCCACAGTGGCCTCCAGGCCACAGGCCTACAGTCAGGGTAGGGCCCCTGGGAATAGTACAGCTGCAGAAAATAATGAACTTGGCAGTGAAAAAAGATTGGTCTAGGCATTTGTACCAGAAAACACAATAAATTTAAAATGTTCATGGCCCAGACTTACATACAGATGGATGGTAAAATGGGTCAAATGAGTCCATTAATGAGTTAGTTTTAAAGACGTGCTGCAGATGGACTATATGCTAAACCCAGAATCGAGGATGAGAAGAATGGACAATATCATTTGACTGATACTGCAGTCCTTTGAAACACGGGTAAACTCTAGTTGAAAAACCTGAAGAATAATTTAAAATATCTTTGATAAAAATTATATCGCCTGAGTCTCAAAAAGAAGGAAGATAACAGAGATCATTTAGTCTAATTCCACTTGTTTTCTGAGTAACAAAACTGATATCCAGGAATGCTGACTTTTCCAATGTCACATAACTTGTTGGGGGGACAGGAGGGACAAGAATCCAGCTTGTCTTTCTCCCTCTTCAGTGTCCCTGCCACCACACTTGCTTAAGGGAAGGTAGGGAGGACAGGCTGTTTCAATTTCTTCCCTCTCTTCTCCTCTCCCCCCTTTTTCCCTTTCATCATTCTCAACCCTCCAAAACTCCTGATTTACAAATTGTGGAAGTTTAGGGAGAATTTTTTTAATCTTAATGAAAACACTATTCTTTAACATCCTTTCTCTTGGCATCTGAAAAAAAATTGCCATTTTCAGCAGTTTTAAGTTTGGATACAGTCTTACATACCTATTAGATGAGCTGCTGCTGGTTTTGATGCTATTTCATCATAGGAAGAGGTAGTTGTTTTCATTTTGACCTCACCATCATCATCATCATCTTCATAGCTAACATTGAGATAGCACTTACTATGGGCCAGGCACTGTGCTAAGCTCTTTACAAATATCTCATTTGGTCCTCACAACAACCCTGAGAGGTAGGTGCTATTGTTATCTCCATTTTACAGATGAGGAAACTGAGGCAGATTTTATGTGACTTGCCCAGGGTCACACAGTAAATGTCTAAGGTCAGATTTACTCAGGCCTTCCTGTCTCCAGTTTGCTGTATCCACTGTGCCACCTCAGCATCCCAGTTCAGATAATAGCAATAGCACATGAAGACCAGAGCCAAGCTAATCCTGCTAATCAATCAGTAGCAACATCATCAATCTCGCCCAAAAGTTATTGCCTTCCCCCTCCACACAAGAGCATGTCAATTTAGTAGCTGCCACCAGCTGGCCACCAAAATGCTAGGTTCTTCTTCACTCTATAGTGAGACTGGATCTTTCCAAAATGGGTCTCAACTTTGGATGCAGATGATAAAATGATGAAGTGCATCTATTTCTGTGTGTCCCTTGTTAGCTTAATTTCTTTTGCAGCTGTGTTTTTTCCACATTATATTATCTGGATAATATATGCTACCCATGCTGTTTGATTTAAATATATTTAAATTCTGAACACTGCTAATTAAATTAAGCTGAAAGTTTGATTCTCTTCAGAATCAAATGTAAACATTTTTAAATAAGCAGCTTTAAAATAAATAATTTTGCCAATACAGCATAGAAAAGCAAACTTACACATCAGTTTAGAGTAATTATATACAACTTAATAGCGCAAACTCAAATCAAAAGCCTACACTGTCAGTGTTATTTTGAAAAATGGAGACTCTAGCAGGTTTTCTAAACAGGAGCTCTTAAGCTTAACTTGTAAAAATTCCCTGTGACTCCTTAAAGCTATTTTAACATCTACATAAATAAAAATTATTAAAGTTTTAAAAAATTAATTCAATGCCCATCAATTGAGGAATGGCTGAGCAAGTTGTAGGTGTAATGGAATACTATTGTATTATAAGAAATGATGAACAGGATGATTTGAGAAAAACCTGGAAAGACTGATGCAAAGTGAAATGAACAGAACAAGGAAAACTTTGTACATAGTAACAGCAACATTGTGTAATGATCAACTATCTCTTCTCAGCAATACAATGATCTAAGACAGTTTCAAATGGAAAATGCTATCCATATCCAGAGAAAAAACTGATGGAGTCTTATTGCAGATCAAAACATACTATTTTAACTTTCTTTTTTTGTGATTGTTTCCTTTTGTTCTGTTTCTTCTTTCACAACATGATTAATGTGGAAATATGTTTAACATGATTACACATGTATAACCTATATCGGATTGCTTATTGTCTTGAGGATGGGGTAGAGGAGGGAGAAAAAATTAGAACTCAAAATCTTATTAAAAATCAATGTTGAAAACTTTCTTTACATGTCATTGAAAAAATCAAATGTTAATATAAATTTAATTCAATAAAAACTATCAAATAAAGACGTCAAGCTTCTAAAACACAATTTTTCAAAGAAGGAAAGAAAAAGGAACATTACAAAAGACAAATAAACTGAATATGCATTTAATCATACTGTTATGTAATATTTAGAAAGGACAGTTAGTCTGAATCTGTTAAAAATGACTCTCAGGAAAATTTTTAATCATTCATCTTGTGTGGGTACTGAGCTCTGTGAAATTTTCCATTTAAAAAAAAGGAAAACCTTTATATGTGTGTATATGTATATATGTACACATATATGTATACATATATGTGTATAAGGGGGTATTGAGCTCTGCGAAATTTTCCATTTAAAAAAGGAAAATTTTTATATGTGTGTATATAGATATATGTATATATGCACACATGCACATACATATATATATATGTAGATGTGTATCACCTCTGGGTCAATCCTCAGACTATAAGGTGGTGCTCTGAATAGGCACCGTCTCCTTGCTCAGGAGTTCCCTCTGTCAATGAAACCCAAGTCTAGTCCCTATCCTCTTTGAATTACGAAGTCTATAATCCATTTTCTTAAGTCACATGAAATTATTCAGGCTTCCATGACTATAATAGCTCTGTTACCTATAGCTGAGCATTATTTTGTCCAGTGGGTAGGATGTATACATATATATGTATGTACAGGAATAATGTGTGTGTATATATATATATATTATGCATATATAATATGTACACATACATATTATATAACACATATATAATATGCATATATACATATTATATATACATATGAAAAATCAGACTATGAGCATCTCAAGGTATTAGGTATTCCCTGTGGAGACATACATGTAACTGCGAAAGAAGGAACTCTCAAAAAGTTATAAGAGTAATTTTCTTTCTAAAGGGCCATAGCTTTTAACAAACCAGTGACTAAATGTCCCTGACTTCCAGCAAGGGATTTTCACACCCCACAAAAGTTCTAGGGAACCTCTGATGATAAGCTGGCTCAAGACAGTGAGGTCCTAGGGCTTGAGATTAAAAAGGAGTAGCATCCTATACTAAGATTCTACCTAGACAGCCCAGGCCTTATGCTATCACACAAAGCTGGTAGGAAAGAGAACTGGAACAGAGGAGAAAGCCATCAACTCTCCACCTTTTTCTAGCTCACCTCAGAACTGCTTGGTCTGACTGCATAAAAGCAATATTAATTGGAGTCTTATGTGAACTGCTTAAAATGTATGTTTACTAATATGTGTTTTCAGATTAACTTTGTTGTCAGTGTTATTTAATTTCAACACAAAGTCCCTTCAGACTTTAGCTTTAGCCCTCTTAGCTTATGTTGCCTGGACATCTGCTCATAAGTGAAAAATTAGAAGAAGTTTTGATCCTGATCTAGTCCTGGTAGTTAAATGGACCCTGGGAAATTATGACCTTCAAGTCCTACTTAGAGTAGTTCTATGCAATTAATCAATAAATAAATATTTATCAAGCATCTACTATATGCCTTGCAGTGTGCTAAGCGCTAGGGATACAAAAGGAAGCAAGGAAGTATCCTCAAAGCTATCTTACCCACTGAACAAAATAATGCTCAGCTATAAGTAACAGAGCTATTATGGTTATGGAAATCTGAATAATTCCATGTGACTTAAGGAAATGGATCATAGACTTCTTAATTCAAAGAGCATAGGGACTAGACTTGGGTTTTATTGACAGAGGGAGCTCCTGAGCAAGGAGGCTGTGCCTATTCAGAGCACCACTTTACGTTCTGAGGATTGACCCAGAGGTGAAGTCTCACCCCATGATCACACGACCCTGAGTATGTGTCTGAGGCAGAATTTAATCTAACTCTTCTTGGCCTCAGAGCCAACTGTCTCCCCACCATACCATCTTGCCTTTTGTGTTTTGTTTATATGTGTGCATCTGCATACTGTCTTGTCCTTTAGAATGAATGAATGAATGAACCCCTTGAGGGTCATCACCTTTTGGGTTTGGTTTAATTTCCTAGGAAAGTACCTGGTATATAGTGGGCATTTAATGAATGCTTGCTGGTTGATAACGCTTATTTAAAAAAAAAAAGGTCATGATAGAGTTTATTTATTGAGAGCCTTCTAATTTTTCACCCATCCTGATTTCAGCATCCTGAATTTTTATTAAATACAGTTTCTTATAAAACTATCAGAGTTCTGGTGCTTTCAGAGTCACAAGCAGAACTTGATCATCCTCCAATTAGACTATCCATTGAAGTGGAAGTGTCCTTTCCTTTAAAAAATGACAAACAAAACTTTAACAGGAAAAGAATCTAAAAATTTCATCATTGCATTATACTTTTTATCAGTTAAGAATACAAAAGCTGCTATATCCCCCAAAAAATAATCACTATGATACTAATCAATTACTTTCTCTAAATTTGAACTATCTTCAAATTTCAGAAAGGTTTTTGACAGTAGATAGAGTGCCATACTTGGAGTCAGAAAGATTTGAGTTCAGATCCTACCTCAGACATTTACTATGTGTGACCTTAGGCAAGTCACTTAACCTCTCTCTCAGACTGTTTAATCATCTGTAAAATGGAGAGAATAGCATTTCTGTCCCAGGGTTGTTGTGAGGATTGAATGGGATAATCTATGTAAAAATACATTGTAAACTTTAAAGCTCTATATAAATTCTAGTTATTATTGTTATTGTCATTTGAAAAAGAAATTAGTCTTTTTCTGCTTGATCCCAGGGAACAGAACTAGTAACAACGGGTAGAAAGGCAGAGTATGCTTAATGTCAAAAAAAAAAAAAAGATTGATTCCTAATAATTAAATCTGTCCAAAAATGGGAAGTTCTACCTTCAGGAACTTGTTGGTTTCCCTGTCATTGGAGGATTCTTTTTCCCCACAAATTAGATGACCTTTTAAGTTCTTTCCAATTCAAAGGTTTTATGACATACACACTCAGATCATCACCAAGTCCATTCTTGCGACCTTCTCAGCTTTGTGACCCACATGACCACTTGTGGTCCAATGGCAAGCCTTTCCAAAACCCCAAGTCAACTGTGATGAGACATCACAGCAGGACTTTAACAGAGAAATTATAAAGAAAGGAAAAATAAAGCTCACATGGTTCATAAACAGGATATATTGATATGCAATCGTATACTGTTTTTTTAACTCAGTTATTTTAGCTTTCTATTTGCCATTCTCAAAATTATCATAAAAATAATGAAGTTCTGTGCACAACTTACATCACAAGGTAGTCCTATTTGGAATCTTCTTAGCTCACATCCCAGTGGTAATTTATGACCAAAGTTTGCTTTATTATTCAGTTGTTTCCTTTTCCCTCAAAAAGAGCCCATAGACAACGTTATACTCTTTGACTAAATTTCCTGATATCATGAACAACTCTGTCTGAAAATGCTGACAAATAAGGTGGTTTATTTGTCCATGAGCCAACTA
The DNA here is from genome assembly GCF_028583685.1 of Petaurus breviceps papuanus. Taxonomy (NCBI): domain Eukaryota; kingdom Metazoa; phylum Chordata; class Mammalia; order Diprotodontia; family Petauridae; genus Petaurus; species Petaurus breviceps. The sequence continues at coordinate 77,511,544 of NW_027185655.1, forward strand.
ATGCAATTAACTTTCCAATGGATACCAGAGAATTGGTTGGCTGGATTGTCCTGTCTATGTAGGCTGTATTTTAAGGACTCCTCTAATGGCCATAGGCACCTCTTTTTTGTAAGGGCCATCACTCTAGGGAAAAGATGTTCCTAATTATGTTTTTAACATCCCTAATAAAATCAAGAAAACTTGATAATTAGTGCAAAAAAAAAAAGAAGTCAGAAGAGAACAGCAAAGTAAGATAATGTTATTACTTCATTAATGTTAAATAATGTAAATATATACATTTTTCCTCCCCCAATGAACTATAAATAGCTTAAAATTAGTGGTCTTAGTTATGATTTAATTTTTCATTTAGTTTATTTGAATGTTTTTGTTCATAGCTTTTTTGTTCATATTAATTAACATAAAAGTAAAGGGGATTGTGGTGTAATGAAAAGAGTGCTGAATTTGGTATTAGAAGATTAAATTCAGGGTTTGAGTCCTGGGTCTCCTACTATTTTAGCCTGTATGAACCTGAACAAGCTACTTCTCCTGTCTGGGTCTTGGTTTCCTTATTTGTAAAATGAGGGGATCAAGCTAGACTGGGGTTCTTTCTGTATGTCAGTCAACAAACATTTATTAAGTGCCTATTATGTACCACACACTGTGCCTTAGCACTGAAGGTACAAAAAAAGGCAAAAAAATAATCCCTACCCTCAAGGACCTTATAACCTAATACAAGAGATAACAGTAAACAAATCTGTACAAATTCTAAACAAGAATACACAAGAAATAATTAACAGGGGATGGCCAGGTGGCACAGTGAGTAAGAGTGCCGGCCCAGAGTCAGGAGACCCAGGATTGGTTCCGGCCTGAGATAATTAGCACCCACACAAAATAACTGGCCATGTAACCTTGAGCAAGTTATTTAACCCCAATTGCTTTAAAAAAATAAAATTTAAAAAGAAATAATTAACAGAGGGAATACACTAGAATTAAGAAGCATTGGAAAAGACTTCCTCTAAAAGGTGGGATTTTAGTTGGAACTTGAAGGAAGCCAAAAGGCAGAGATGAAAAGGGAGAGCATTCCAGGCATAGGGGATAACCAGAGAAAGTTCCTGGAACCCATAGATGGAGTGTCTTGTTCATGAAACAGCCAGGAGGTTGGTATTATTGGGTCAAAGAGTATATTGGGAGGGGGAGGAGGATATTTAATGTGTAAGAAAGGTGAGAGGATATGGGGAACCTAGGATATGAAGGACTTTAATCACCAAACAGAGAATTTTGTCTTTGATCCTGTAGGTGATAGAGAGCTAGCCACTGTAGTTGTTCTTTTTTAGTACCAGGTGACTTGGTAGGACCTGCACCTTAGGAAAATCACTTTGGCAGCTAAATAGAGGACTAATTAGAGGATGGGGAGACTTGAGAAAGGCACACCAAACAGCATGTTGAAGTGGACAGGATCAAGTTGATGAAGGCCCACACCAGGGTGCAGACAGTATCAGAGGAGAGAGGTGGCATATTTGGGAGATTTGGAAATAGTGGAAATTAACAGGCCCTGACAGTAGATTGGATGTGGGGAGGTGGGAATGAGAGCTATGAGGAGTGGAGGATGATGCCTAAGGTTATGAGATTGAGGGACTGGGAGGATGGTGATGCTCTCCAAAAAGTAATAGGGAAGCTTGGAAAGGGGGAGGGCTTAAGGGGTAATTTTTTTGATAGACTAAGATGTCTACTGAATGTCCAAATCAAGATGTCTGAAAGGGGAGTCAAGATGGTGGAGTAGAAATAGGACCTCTTCACAGCTCCAGCTTCCACCTCCTCCGATTCATGTAAAGGTGACTCTGAACAAACTCTGGAGCTACAGAACCCCCAAAATGACACAGAGAAGCTAGCTTCCCACTGAGGACAGCCTGGCAGGCTGGTAGGAAGCAGCCAGCACAGTGCTCTGGAAGTCAAGCCCAGCCCCTCATGAGCCAGAGATTTTAGCCTCAGGGCAGGCTTGACCAGCCACTGGCTGGAGGGACTTCAGATCACCAGCAGCTGTGGTAGTTTCCAGAATTATCAACACATAACATGTTAAGGACAAAGTGATAGGTCAGTGCAGTGTGGACTTCGTGAACCAGGAGTTGAGGAGTGTGGTCCAGCCTTTATCCCCTGCAGGGAGAAACCACTAAGGTGCCATGGCTGTGCAGCCACCACCATGTAGTGGCTTCACCTTCTGGCTTGCAGATAGTAGGGGGATCAAGCAACCAACCAGTCTAAGGGGTAATCGCTCTTGCCTTTTGCCCCCGCTGAGGCGTAGCAGCTGTGCAGCCACTGCCATGTGGCAGCTTCAGCTCCTGGTCTGCAGTTTGTAAGGGGACAAAGTGACCAGTCTGAGGGGTAATCGCTCTTGCTTTAACCTGCTTGGATCTGGATTGTGGTCTAAGGTGGAGGTCCTAGGGTTCGTGGCCAGTTTGCCAGAGCATGTGGAGACTTCAGAGAGGGCACCCAACTAATAGCTATGGCAGCTGAGAAAACCCCAGCAATTGGGACAAAGCTCCCCGCTCTGGTAGCAGAGTCCTACTGTGGCTAAAAGCTCAAAAGTCAAGTGATTGAGTGGAAACATGAGCAGGCAAAGGAAGTAAAGCAAACAGAACAATCCAACATTAGATTCCTATTTTGGGGACAAAAAGGATCGAAGCATGGAACAGGAGGAAGACAGCAAAGTCAGAACTCCTGCACCAAAAGGTTCCAAGAAAAATATGAGTTAGTTACAGGCCATAGAGGACCTTAAGAAGGATTTTGAAAACCAAATAAGAGAAGTGGAGGAAAAATTGGGAAAAGAAATGAGAACAATGCAAGAAAATTATGAAATGAGAGTCAACAACCTGACTGAATAAAATAACACCTAAAAAAATAAACTAGCTCAAATGGTAAAAGAGGCTCAAAAGCGCAATGAGGAGAAGAATGCCTTAAAAACCCCAATTTGCCAGATGGAAAAAGAATCTGAAAAGCTCACTGAAGAGAATCATTCCTTTAGAATTAGATTGGAGCAAATGGAAGCTGGTGACTTTATGAGAAATCAAGATACTATTAAACAGATATATATGTATGAATGAATGTATGCATGTGTGTACATACATATATACATTATACACACACACACACGTGCGCGCACACACACACTTGTTCACATGCTTAAACTCTTGGGCCTCTTGGCTAAGATCAGTTTTCTTGTTATAGCTGGCATGAAGCCAGGTGTGGAGTTGTGATTTCATTTGTGTGAGGGACTGATCTTCCCAGGAAAGCTGCTGGTAGGGAAACTCCCACCAAAATTACAGATCAACAGTTCCTCTGTAGAGAGCTGTCTCAGGTACTGAGCAATTAAGTGATTCACCCAAGGTCACACAGCTCATGTATGTCAAAGGCACAAAGTGAACAGAAGACTCCTAACTCCAAGGCTAACACTCTCCGTAATACTAAACCGCCTCTCACCCTCAACTAAACCAAATAAGTTCCAAATGAACAGAGTTCTTCCTAATGAGATTTTCCTACATGTTCAGGAATGGTAATTAAGAAGGCTGAAATGCCTTGTTTGCAAAAGCTAAGCTAAATATAGTGCCTTCTTAAGAGCCCGGGAAGGGAATATGCAGATGATAGCCAGCTATTCTTAAATTCACTGTCTGTTGAAATTTACAAACAACAAGACCACAAGAGAGCAAGAGCCAGAGAGGGAGAAGGGGAGGAGGAAGTGGTAGGGGAGGTGGAAAGGGAGGGGGAGGGGAGGGCAAGGGGGAGGGCGGGAACGCAGGATCTCTATTCCTACCTACCCTCCACCACCCGGCACTGCAGGGTTCTGAGGGGTCACATTGCCCTGCAGTGACTGGGATATGCCAGTACCATTAGCCTGGGCTAAGGAAAAGTGGGAATATCAGATTCTAAATTAAAAAAAAAAAAGATTTCTCTCCTGGCCACCCTAACCTAAGCAGAAGGCAGCAGTAGCAACTCTTGTAGTGCTGAGAGTTTCAAGCCCATCTCTTTACCATAGTCCTGTCCTTACCAATAAGTGGGTCTATGTCTATAAGAATGTGTCTATTCCTCATCACACAATTGATGCAAATCAATATTCTTTGCTTAAATTTTTTTACAATTTGCTACGTAAGTGAAATTATTTTGACGAATTGTTTTGTAGTGGATAATATAATGATTTCATTACCATTACTTCTGTGAGGAAAAAAAATTCATAAGTTTACAAGCTAAAATGGAAGTATAGTTTATTGCTGGTGGCTACTAATTAAAATTGTCCTTTTGTATAAATAAGTCATTTTTACTGGAGAAAGATCAATGATTTTAAAAAAAAATGAAACAATCAAAAGGGCAAAGAATAAAAACCCAATGTCTTGATGTTTGAAGTTCTTTGATGGTTCTGTGATTTCTCTAAGGTCAGGATACCAAATGTTTCAAATTGTAATCCCTTCACATTCTCCCATCCTATGTGAAACTTGTCCATGTTTCAATAATAATACCTAATAATAGCCAGCATTTACATAGCACTTTGAAGTTTGCAAGCCCTTTACAAATATTCTCTCATTTTATCCTCATAACACCCCTATGAGATAGGATGTTATCATTCTCATTTTATAGTTGAGGAAAGTGAGGCAGAGGTTATATGATTTTTCCCAGGTCACACAGCAAATAAGTATCTGAGGTCAAATTTGAACTCCGGTCTGCCTGACTGTAGGTCTAACATTCTAGCCATTGGGCTGCCTACCTACTTGCCTCTATTTTCCTATAAATCCTTTATGAGTCAAATCCCCAAAATTCTAGAGATCTTCCTTTTATTCTTTCAGTATATCAAAAAACCAACATACCTCTTAGGCATCAGTAGTCTCTCTTCTTCTCTATGTGATTGATCCACCTCTATTTTTTGGTCAAACATGTCATTGATATTATCTTTGACACCACTTCTTGTACACCAGTCATCATCCCAAAACTTGAAGCTTAATCATCATGTGTCTTCCTATTGACATTGGGTTTATTTGTCATTTTAAGTCTTCCAAGGTCATAGTTTTGAAGGATGCAGGTGGCATCATCAGAAGAGTATTATTGACAAAGATATGTAGTTTTAAGTAGCATGGAATGATTGAAAGCACTGCTTAATTTCCCCACTGCAATCCAGTCAAGTCTCTTCCTATCATCAGAATAATAAGTAGAATTTTTTTCACGGGGCGGGGGGGGGGGGAGGTTGATCTAGCTCCTAGTACTAACCATAGAAGGAGTTGAATAGGAAGACCCAGTGGAGTCCAAGAGGTGGTAGGCCCAGAATTAACTGTGGCATGTGGTGGGTGCAAACCAATAGAAAATCATGAGGCACTTGAATGACTGTCACAGTGGGAAGGAAACTCATCACCCTGGAAAGGAAGCACACTCCTATATATCAGCACTCTGGAACAACACTTTATTTGCCTCATCCAAGTTACAGCTCTGTCTACTATTTAATTCTGGTTCCAGTTCCTTGTCTGTCTGTAGCAACTATCCAAGATGTACCTATGGATTCTAAATTTAAAAAAAAAAAGATTTCTCTTCTGGCCACCCTAACCTAAGCAGAAGGTTTATGATAGTCTAATGATGGTCTATAAATGTGCATTTTGAGAATCTATTATGATTTTCCATTAGGCATGATTAGATTGATTTCTTTCTTATTTCTGTGGTTGCCATAGAGGAGAATCTTAAGCATTATGGGCTTCAAGGCAATGAATATGTATGAGCAGAAAACCTCACCTTCAGTTGGGAATCTTTTTGTGTGACCTCTTCCATGATTCTGGAGAATACTTTGGCCAACATATATATCTATGTTAAAAACTTACTTGAGATCAATACTCTATAGATTAATAAACAGTAATCTCTGTAGTCACCTCTGTCAAGAATTTGTATGATTTTGATATAAACATAGGAGATACCTGTGAGGAAGAGCTATTTGGCTACAGTTTGTCTTATCAAGTCAAATACTTCAGTCCTTACTTTGATGGATCTGTGTTCCAATAGTGCAGATTAGAACTCATCCAGGATTTTTTGTTCATGTTCTTTATGTAAATCCTCTACTTGGGGTCCACCCAGAAGGCTGAGGGATTTCCCAACATTTTATTGGTATCAATGGAGCTGTTCATCAAGTACCCCTCACTCTCATCCCAAGGCTGTTCAACCTTCTTCTCTGGCAACAGAGGTGCCAAACTCATGGCCTGCAAGCCACATGTGCAGAACAACACTCCTAAGTGCAGCCTAAAACAGATTAAAATGTACTTACTGTTCGATTTCAATGTTACTGTATTAATTTTTAAAATGCATAAATATGTGGCTTTCTAAGTCAATGTGTGGCCCACAAGGATCTTTATATATGGTTTAGTGACTCCCATTTACATTTGACTTTGACAACATTGTTTACAACACTTCTCTTATATCCCACTCCTGCCTACCTTGCATCTCTTGATTCCTCAGAGACTATTGTATATCATGATTTATGGCTATAAAACCTCACTGGAAAAAAAATTTCATAGTTAAAAAGATGACCCTTTGCTTCAGAAAGAAGTATAGAGTATTAAAATCATCACACAAATTCCCATAGGCAATCCAGTCCACTTTCTTCTTCCTGTGTATTTCTTGACCTTACTCATTATCAGTCCACATTTAGATAATAAATACAGCAGGTCCTTATATTCTCCAAACCTGTCCATCCAGTTATATGATCATAAACATGTGGTCCACTATATTCTATGAAAGACTGCCTTTCCCATGTCATATTTTCATAAAGGGTATTTTCAGTGTATGTGTAGCCCCTTATCAGCAAGAGGACTGATGGGAAGCATAGTGGGATGGAGGACTTTGGAATTTCTCAAATAGGAGGGGCCCCAAGGTGCAAACATGCACTAGCACCAGCAGCCAAATGATTGTTTGTGAAGGAACTGACTACTCTAAACTGAATATAATTAGCAGTCAGACCCTTGTCTGGCTCACTGACCCATTTAAGGAGTATTCTGCCAGGGCAAAATTTGTATTTTCCTTGAATGTTGTCACACTGGGACTTGGTGAATTTATCCATTCTCCATTCCCCAACTCTGCTTCACCAATGTCTGCCCCAGTTTCCTGTTCTCTTTAAACCTTAATGTACCTCTACACTTGTATAATGAGTTTTGTCTCCAGATAAAGATAAGATGATTTTATTACATTCTGAGTATTTGTGATAAATGACTGTACTATGCTATGGGGAAGGATAAAAGGAAACCTATGGATCAGTAGCCCTAGACTTAAGCATAAACCTATATTAAAGCTTTGCTACTCTCTCTGGAGACACAAAGAGAGGCTTCACATGCACAGATATTTTCTAATATTTTATAGAGCAGAGAAAGCAGTCATATAGGGTCATCAATTGATGGTTCTTCTCAGTCACATAATTTTGGTTAAAGTATCCCTCCTGAATGTAGCAGCAAGCACCCCAGTGTTCCCCAGGGTGGCTGCCAACACAGGTTCTTAGATCTGCTTTGCTAAAGGAAAGCAACTCAAAACTGATTAACAAGCTTACTTTAATCAGTCAAATATATATCGTTTACCTAGTTCAGGGGGAAAAGGTCAGCACCCCGAACTTCAGAGTATACAGACAGAATTATCAAGACAGAGAAACAGATCAAGTAGACAGGTTGCCAAACTGTCCAACCATTACATCCATACCAAATCAAAAGCTTCCCAGAGTCTCATCTGATCAAATCACAGAACACTTCTCAAAGTGAGTCCCAAAGCAAAGCCTCCCATCAGGTATTATATAGCCTTCTCCTGGGTCAGAGAATGTAACAACCCTCTTGACCCACTGCCCAATCACACAGCATCAAGGTGTGGGCACTCCTGAAAACCAAGTCTCCTGACACAGGCTCCACGTGACCACATTCAGCCTATTAGGAGGCAGAATATATTTTCAAATCGAGGAAGGTTTCTCAGAGTCTCTTAAGCCTATCAAAGGGCCTAGAGGCAGGGAAGATCTTTAAATTTGCATTTCCATTACACTGGATAGATCTTTTCCATATTTCTGAAATCTAGTTTTTCTCTTTACACCATCAGAATCATAGCTTTAGAACTAGAAGAGACAGCAGAAGCTGTCTAGCCCAACACCCATATTTTGCAGTTTAGAAAATTTGGGCCCAGGGAAGTTGAGTGATCTCTTCAAAGTCATACAGGTAGCAGACAGCAAGATTCAAAATCAGAGCTCTCCAGTCTGATAGGTGATTCAGCACTCTTTCCACTTGAGCATCAGTCCCTGGACATCTTGAAAATTGGGTAATCTCCTATATGGATTTCTTCCATATGTATTTGGTAAGGTCCAGAGATGTTTCCTGAATTCTTGCTAAATGTCATTACCTCTAAATGTCATTATCTCTATGCACATTAGGCATAGAGATGGTACAGACCAAATGACAGTGAAACCAACACAATTGAAATAAACATCCCATGTTTTGCATGACTAAACATGCATAACCAATGTCAAATTGCTTGCCTTCTCAATGAGGGGATTGGGAAGGGAAGGAGAAAATTTAGAACTCAAAATTTTGGGGAAAAAAATGTTAAAATTGTTTTTACATATAATTGGGTAAAGATAAAATATTGAAAAGGAAAAAAAGAAAAGACAAAGAAATAAACATCATAAAAATGCCCATAGAATCTCATCATTTTACAGTTGAAAGGGAGCTAAGAAATGATTCTAGTATGACCTGTTGATATAACAGGTATTTAAAGTGAGATATAAAGAGGTTAACTGGGATTTATTTAACCAAAGTACCAGCAGGAAAGTACCATTTTTTTAATTAAAAAAAAAGAAACCCATACTCATCCTGTCCCTTAAACCAGTGCTTTTTCTAAGATTCTACTTGTCTGAATATACTGTTATGCTGTTTTTACTTTTATAATGGGTCTTATCTCCAGATACAGATCAAGTGATTTTATTAGACCTTTAACCAACCCATGATAGTCTGGTAAGAGGTACTATAAAAGATGAAAATAAATATTCATTTATTTCTCAGTATGGTACTTATAAATTTTTCACTACTGGTTTCATTAAAAGTAAAGTCATTTTAAAAATTCAAAGCAGAAAATCAATAATAAAAACAGAAAATTAATTAAGCAGTTAGTATCTGCCATGCAGGGTGCTAAGCAGTAGGGATACAAAAAAATGCAAAGATGAAAAAATATTACCTGCCATCCAGGAGCTCACATACTAACAGAGGAGATAATGTTTAAAAAAAAATACATACATGAACAATATGGAGTATATTCCTTAGAGAAGTCTCAAGTGACTGGGGATGCTAGGAAGACCTTTGGCTGAAAGTGGCATTTTAAAGGTCTTGAAAGAAACCTGCCTACAAAAAAAAAATTTAACATTCAAATATTAGGTATTTGCTATACTGTTAAAAAATTCAAAACAGTTATTACTAGTTTATATCTCTTAGTCCTTGTGTCCTCATCTGTAAAATGGGAAAAATAATACTTATAGCACCTACCTACTATGTATTAGAAAGCTCCGTAGCACACCCAGGATGTCCTGCTAGCACAGATTCTTTGATCTGCTTTTCTAAAGGAAAGACAGCTTTAAAAGGTGTCAACAGTCGTACTTTAATTAAATATATATAAGTCATTCACTTTCAAGGGAAAGATCAACACCCTGAACATGGAGAAAATATAAGCAGAAAAGTAAAGAAGGTAAAAGTCATTCACTAGTTCAGAGGAACAGTCAGCACCCTGAATGTGGAGAAAATAAAAGCAGAGTAACATAGAGAAAATAGTACAGGGCTCCAACTATCTGAACAAAGTAATACAACCACCTACATATCAGACCAGGAAAGCACCACCATCTGAGTATTTGGGAGCCTATTAACAAAGAGCTACTCAGAGTCCTGTCCAGGGAATCAAAAGGTCCTTCTCATGAGTGAGCTCCCAAAGCAAAATCTCATCTCAGAATATATATATATATATATATATATACTTTCAGCTAATAGGCTCAGAGTTAGAAGGCATCACAACCCTTGTGACTCTGTACTTAATTACCTTAGTACCAAAAGGTGTGAAAGCCTTCCTCTAAGTAAGCCTGCCTGTAAGCAAGCCTCCCCCTAGGCAAACTCCTACTTCGGCTAGCTCCTCCCCCAATGGGGTCTATATGACTCAGAATGTATCACAGCTGTGGTTGAAATACCTTTAGACCTGGGAACAGGCTCCTGTTCCAAGGTGAAAAGGGGACACATGTGGTCACATAGGCCTATTAACGGACAGGGAAGATCTTCCTATTCCATTAACATTACACCTACCTACCTTATACCTAAGGTCCAGGAATTAAGAACCAGCAGAGACACAAGCAGAATTAAATGTGCTTTACCCCTAAATAAAAGTACTATTTAGACCTACTTTTTCAGGTAATGAATTAATCCTAAAAAAATATGAATCCTTTATTTTTTAACCTAAAAGGAGAGTTCATGATGCACAGAATATTTTCTAATATTTTATAGAGCAGAGAAAGCAGTCATATAGGGACATCAATTGATGGTTCTTCTCAGTCACATAATTTTGGTTAAAGTATCCCTCCTGGATGTAGCAGCAAGCACCCCAGTGTATTACTATTTGGGGGGAATTCCCAGGATGCATGTTCCCTATTTTCCTTACTATATGTGATTAAAGGTAAAATATACTAGTGATGAATAGATGTTTAAAAAAAAAACTTTAGTTTTTTGGGTTTGGGTTGTTTTTTTTTTAGAAATTCTTCAGTTTGGGTTGGAACAGGCACTTCAGAAGTTTTACAGAACAAATCCTTTAATTAAGGGGATTTGTTCTGTGAAATTTGGATTCAATCAGAGGGCCAGGCTTGAGGACATAGAGGGTCACATGTAGTCTCAAGGCAGAAGATTCCCCACCCCTGACCTAGAACAATACTGGGCACAATAAATGTTTGAACTGAATTAAATTGTGGGACCATATATTTGAAGCTGGAAAAGACCTTAGAACCCATCTCACCTAAATCCCAGAATTTACAGGTGAGTCAAGAGGCACATGATTTTCCCAAAATCATGTAAGTATTAAACATTAAAGATGAGATTTTAAAACTGGGCCTCTGACTCCAGAGTCATTGTTTTCAATACTACCAAGCAATTGGGAAATCAGGAAAGCTGAGATTAGGAGTCTGAGGATGACTGCCTCAGGTGCCCAGACACAGGGACAATCAGTAGCAGGGATGAGGAACCCAGCCAGAGAGAAAACAGAAAGCAGCAATTGGAATTCAGACACAGATTTTGGTCCCGGAAAGATCAGGACCAGCAGCAAGAATTACCTTCATACTAAGTTGCTGAGGACTTTATAAAAGCAAAGGATCCTTATAACCTTCCCACCCACTGCTAACACTAGTCAGGTTGGCAGGTTGGCAGGCTTGAGTCCAAAGACAGAGACAAAAATATATGCCTGCCTACAGTCATGGGAGTAAGAAGGAAAAAACAGGAGACCTACTTGAAGGCTGAAGGAAAGAACTGTTAGCCTGGAGAAGAGAAGGCTTAAGAGGGGGGCATTTTAGCTGTCTTTGGGTATTCCTAGAATTGGCATCTGGAAGAAAAATTAGATTTTTTTTTTCTGCTTGATCTAAGGGGAGGGGAATCAGAAACAATGAATGAAAAACTTCTTCCATCAGGAAGAACCAAAAGTCACCAAATACTTAACTAAAGATGAAAGTCAATATGGTCTTTTGTTGTTCACTTGTTTCAGTCATATCCAACTCTTTGTGACCCCATTTGGGGTTCTCTTGGCAAAGAAACTGGAGTGGTTTGCCATTTCCTTCCCCAGCTCATTTTACAGATAAGGAAACTGAGGCAAACAGAGTTAAGTGACTTGCCCAGGGTCAATAAGTGCCAGCTAATAAGTGTCTGAAACACACGAGATTCAGCAGTCAATGACTATAGTAGTCTATTGCTTGATAAACCCAAAGACCCAAATTTTGGGGATAAGAACTTACTCTTTGACAAAAACTGCTGGGAAAACTGGAATATAGTTTGGCAGAAACTGGGCATAGATCATTATCTAATACCATATACCAAAATCAAGTCTAAATGGGTGCATGATCTAGGTATAAAGGTTGATACTGTAAGCAATCTTGGAAAACAAGGAGTAGTTTACCTGTCAGATTTGTGGAGAGGGAAAGACTTTATGACTGAACAAGAATTAGAGAGCATTATAAAATGCAAAATGGATAATTTTGATTACATTAAATTGAAAAGCTTCTGTACAAACAAAGCCAATGTAACCAAGATTAAGAGGGAGGTGGGAAACTGGGAAAGAATTTTTACAACTTATGTCTCTGATAGAGGACTAATTTCTAAAATATACAGAGAATTGAGTCAAATCTATAAGAATACAAGTCATTCCCCAATTGATAAATGGTCGAAGGATATGAACATGCAGTTTTCAGAGAAATAAATTAAAGATATCTATAAGCACATGAAGAAATGTCCTAAATCACTATTGATTAGAGAAATGCAAATCAAAACAACTCTGAGATACCAAATCTCACCAGTAAGATTAGCAAAGATGACAAAACAGGAAAATGACAAATGCTGGAGAGGATGTGGGCAAATTGGAACACTAAAGCATTGCTGGTGGAGTTGTGAACTGATCCAACCTTTCTGGAGAGCAATCTGTAATTATGCCCAAAGGGCTATAAATAGTTTCATACCCTTTGACCCAGCAATACCACTTCTAGGGTTATATCCCAAAGAGATCGTAGAAGTGAGAGAAAGACCCATGTGTACAAAAATATTTATAGCAGCTCTTTTTGTGGTAGCAAAGAATTGGAAATCAAGGGAGTGCCCATCAATTGGGGAATGGCTGAACAAGTTGTGGCATATGTATGTTATGGAATACTATTGTGCTATAAGAAATGAGGAGAAGATGGTCTTCATATTTACCTGGAGAGGCTTATACGAACTGATGCTGAGTGAGAAGAGTAGAACCAGGAGAAATTTGTACACAATTACAGACGCAACGTATGTGTCATGACCGACTTTGATAGACTGGACTCTTCTCAGCAATGCAGTGATATAAGTCAATCCCAAAAGACTCATGATGGAGATAGATATCTACATCCAGAGAAAGAACTAGAAAGAACTGAGTTTCAATCCAGATTGAAGCAAACTACCTGCCCTTTTTCTTTTTCTTTTTTGGTTTTGTTTCCTCTTTACCATTTTTCATTCCATCTGATACAATCCGTCTTTATGACCTGACTGATGTCTAATGTGAAAGTATTTGCAGATCCTATACTTGACTGTATGCCTCCATTGGGACAGAATTTGAAACTCGTGGAATTATGGAATTGAATCTTGTAAACTAAGAGTAAACAAACAAATTAATTTAAAAAAATTTTAAAATATAAGTGTCTGAGACTGGATTTGAACTCTGATCTTCCTGACCCCAGGTCCAGGATTTTATCCATTGTGCCCTTCAACTACCCACTATAGCTCATATTCTATTTATTATATAATCTTATACTTAAACAAAATTATCATTATATTAACAATAATTAATACTACTCCCAAGAAACTGTACTTTAATTAAAAGTCTTTAAAGCATTGCAATGGTTAATTAAATGCTAAATTTTCCGTTAATAATAAATATAAATATATAGTAAAAATACATGAAATATTTGTATTTAAAGAAATTGTACTTTGCTCTACTCTACTGAGCTATTGTCTTGATACAATATTTGTTATTAAATATCACATAGTAATTAACCTTAGAAGTCAAGGGTATAACTGGAACCAGCTCAAACCAACTTACGAGCACTCGCTGTTAACTTTTCAGTGTGAGTATTTACAGCTTGGAAAATGGCAATTGCTTCAAATCCAGATTTCATTTATTGTGATGTGGCTTATCTTGACTTTAGAAAGTGATGGGTAAAATGTCAATAATGCAGATTAAAGTTAAAAGTGGGTCAAATGTCTTCAGAGAGCCGGTTTTAAACATTTACCAGTTCACCCAAGAGAAGTATTGAAAAATTTACTAAATACAAGTCTCATCATATTGAAGATAATGCAAAACAGCTCATACAAAAACACAAAAAATAATTATTTTAAGAAAATGAACCTAAAGTTTATTCTTAAAAGAGCTTACTTTATAACAAAGGGATCTCATCTCTAATACTCCAGAATTTCATTAAATCAAAGCTAAAAGTGTACACACACACATTATTCTGATACTTTGATGGATCTGGAATCCCATTAGTTTCAGTATATTCTCCACCAACAAAGAATGCAACCCAACCACAAATTCTCAATATATGCAATTCACGTCCATATTCTCTCCTAAATCTTCTATAGAGGTCTGCTCTGCATGCTAGAGGCCATTCTGCAAGTCTTTTAATATATTGCACACAATATAATCACAGCTGGACTCACTATCATTGTCACCATTTATTGGAAAAAAATTGAAACAATCTGAAATAATTGCCATAAATGGGGGCCAAAAGAGCCCAGAACAAGCCAGCAAGCACAGATCACTGCAAAGCGTGAGCTATCTACCTTCTCTTATTCCTTCTACATAATTGACCCAACTCCTTTGCCGAATCACACATATATTCATAATCATGTCTGATATCATGCACTGAATGTAAATCATCATTGGTAATCTTGCTACAGCCTACTTATCCCTACTAGAAAGCAATAAGCACAACACCTTCATGCCTCACTTAATAATACAACTGTTGCAGAGATCTGCAAGAATCTGTCAATTCCCTTCTCATTTTCTTTTTTTTTTACTAATCAAGAATTTTTATTTTTATTTGCTGTGACTTTTATTTTTATTTATTTTTAAGTTTTAAATTAATTAATCAATTATTTTAGTTTCAACTTTCATTTCCACAAGATTTTGAGTTACAAATTTTCTCCCCATCTTTCCCCTACTCTTCACCCCACCATGACAAGCATATTTAATACTCCTTCCCCCAACCTGCCCTCTTTTATAGAGGCCCTAATCCCCTCCCCTCTTACTTTCTCGTAGGGCAAGATGGATTTCTATATCCCATTGTCTGTACATCTTATTTCCTGGTTGCATGCAAAAAAAAAATTTTTGACATTTTTTTTAAACATTTGATTTTAAAACTTTGAATTCCAGATTCTTTGCCTTCTTCCCTAGTCACCCACTCTTACTGTAAAGATAAGCAATTCAATATAGGTTATACATGGGTAGTTATGCAAAACATTTCCATAGGGGATATATTGTGAAAGAATGGCTATATTTCCTTCCATCCTATCCTCCCCCTCACCTCTTCTATTTTCTACTTTGACCCTGTCCCTTTTCAAAAGTGTGTGCTTCTAACTACCCTTCCCCCCAGCCTGCCCTCCCTTCAATCATCCCCCTCTTATCCCCTTCCCCCCTACTTTCCTATAGGGTAAGATACCCAATTTAGTGTGCATGCTATTCCCTCCTTAAACCATAATTTTACCATTGTTAAAAAAGATTAGACAGCAAAATTTAAATTATCCTGAAGTTTAAAAAGAACTAACTTTAAATCTTCCTCACACAAACACCTTTAATGACAATGTTATTAGATTAAATTAAAATTTATTTGTGTACCTGTGGCTCAGTTATTTAGTATTCATTGAGCACCCCCTGCATGTCAAACTTTGCTCTTTGTTGGGTGAGTTATTAATGAGAAGTGTAAGATATATTGTAGGCAAAAGCAACAGGAATTTGGAACTAGAATACCTGGGATCAGATCTTCAGTTTGGTACTTAATACTTGTAAGTAACCTTCAGTAAATCACTTAATTTCTCTGGACCTCAGTTTTCTCATCTGTATGAAGGATATAAATGCCCACGTAAGGCATGTATGTATACATAGGTGAAGTGGATGTGACTTTCTTATTTCCCAATTACATGTAAAATAGTATTAATAATAGTATACATGCATATATATATATATATTTGAGTATTTGATTTTAAAACTTTGAATTCCAGATTCATTCCCTTCCTCCCTTGTCACCCACCCTCACTGGGAAGATAAGCAGTTCAGTATAGGTGGTACATGTGTGGCTAATGCAAAACAATAACATAGTAGATATATTGTAAAAGACTGACTATATTTCCCTCGCTCCTATCCCACCTCCCACTTGTTCTATTCTTTACTTTGTCCTCGTCCCTTTTCTAAAGTGGGTGCTTCCAACTTCCCTCCCCCACAGCCTGCCCTCCTTTCCATCATCCCCGTCTCTCACCCACTTACCCCCCTACTCTCCTAGAGGGTGAGATATCCTATTTAGTGTGTATTTTGTTCCCTCCTCAAGCCAAATTCAATGGTAAGAACCCATTCCCTTTTGTCTTCCTATTATTCCCCTCCATTGTAACCATTTTCCCTTGCCTCTTCTATATGAGATAGTTTACCCCATTCTGTCTCTCCCCATCTCCTCTCATTATATTCCTCACTCACCTCTTAATTTCACCTTTTAAGTATTGTCCCTTCCTGTTAAATTGGTCCTGTGCCCTCTATCTATGTATACTTGTAAACATCTATACACATATTCACATATGTATTCATATGCCCATATACCCTCATATATAGACATATGTGTGTGTATTTCTATTCCCTTCAACTACTGAGAAAAGTTTCATAAGTTACAATTATTGTTTTTCCATGTAGGAATGCTAATAGTTCAACTTTGAAAAGTTCCTTATGATTTCTTTTCCCTCTTTACCTGCTCATGCTTCTCTTGCTTCTTGTATCTGAATGTCAAATTTTCTATTCAACTCTGGTTTTTTCAGCAGGAATGCCTGAAAGTCCTCTATTCCACTGAATGACCATATTTTCCCCTGAAACATGATACTCAGTTTTGCTGGGTAGGGGACTCTTGGTTTTAATCCCAGATCCTTTGGCCTCTGGAATATCATATTCCAAGCTCTTCGATCCCTCAGTGTAGAAACTGCCAGATCCTGGGTTATCCTGATTGTGTTTCCACAATATTCAAATTGTTTCTTCCTGGCTGCTTGTAATATTCTCTCCTTAATCTGGGAACTCCGGAACCTGGCTATAATATTCCTAGGAGTTTTCTTTTTGGGATCTTTTTTAGGAGGTGATCAGTGGATTCTTTCAAACTCTATTTTGCCCTCTGGTTCTAAAACGTCAGGGCAGTTTTCTTTGAGAACTTCCTGGAGGATGATTTCTAGGTTCTTACTTTGATCATGGCTTTCAGGTAGTCCAATAATTTTTAAATTATCTCTCCTGGATCTGTTTTCCAGGTCAGTGGTTTTTCCCATGAGATATTTCACATTGCCTTCTATTCTTTCATTTGTTTGGATCTGTATCTTGATCTAACAGCATCTTGATTTCTCATAAAGTCATTAGCTTCCATTTGCTCCAATCTAATTCTGAAGCAATGATTTTCCTCACTGAGCTTTTGAGATTCTTTTTCCATCTGGCAAATTTGGCTTTTTAAGCATTCTTCTCCTCATTGCCTTTTTGAGCCTTTTCTGCCATTTGAGTTAGTCTGTTTTTTAAGTTATTTTCCTCAGTCAGGCTGTTGACTCTCGTTTCATAATTTTCTTGCATCATTCTCATTTCTCTTCCCAATTTTTCCTCCACTTCTCTTATCTGCTTCTTAAGGTCCTCTATGGCCTGTAACCAGCTCGTATTTTCCTTTGAAGCTTTTGGTGCAAAAGTTCTAACTTTACTGTCTTCCTCCTGTTCCATGCTTTGCTCCTTTTTGTCCCCAAAATAGGAGTGTAATGTTGGAATCTTCTGTATGCTTTGTTTCCTTTGCCTGGTCATGTTGCCCCTCAGTCACGTGACCCCTGGGCTTTTTGCCACAGTAGGACTCTGCCACCAGACAGGGGAGCTTTAGTCCCAAATGCTGGGGTTTTCTCAGCTGCCAGAGGTATTAGATGGGTGCCCTCTCTGAGGTCTCCACACAGTCTGGCAAGAAGGACACACCCCAGGACCTCCACCCTAGACTGCAATCCAGATCCAAGAAGGTTAAAGCAAGAGCAATTACCCCTCAGACTGGTGCTTGGTCCCCCTACATTCTGCAGGCCAGGAGCTGAAGCTGCCACGTGGCGCTGGCTGGCTGTGCCTGCATCTCAGCAGCTTTTCACCCTGGGGGGAAAAGCCATGCATTCCCACTTACTGGGTCCCAAAGTCCAGACTGCACTGACCTCTCACTTTGTCCTTTGCATCTATGTGTTGATAACTCTGGAAACGGCCACAGCTGCTGCTCCCGCTGGCAGCTGGTCAGGCCTGCCCTGGGTCTAAAGCCTCGTTGTGGGGCTGGGCTCAGCTGCCAGAGTGCTGCGTTGGCCGATTCCTGCTGGCCTACTGGGCTGTCCTCAGCAGGAGGTTAGCTTCTCTGTGTCATTTTATGGGTTCTGCAGCTCCCAAGTTTGTTTAGAGTCCCCTTTTTACATGGATTGAGGAAGGTGGAAGCCGGAGCAGTGGGGAGGTCCTGCTTCTACTCCGCCATCTTCTCCCCTCTCATTTTCATCAAGGATATTCTCACTATGCACAGAGACCATTCTCATAAAAATTGTATCGAGATGATAAAGTGGACACATGAGCAGATAGCTCTGTCTTTTTAAGTCATTTTTTTGGTAGTGATACTAGCTGTGATTATTTTGAAAGCTTCACTTCCTTAGGACATTTTGATAACTGATTACATTTTAAATTACACAATTTTAATTTTAATTTAATTTAATACACAAATTTCCTTTGTATGTACTTATTTTCATACATTCTCTCTGACTTCATCTTCTTTAGTGCCATTTCCACTTCCTTATATAGTTAATTAAGTACTGAGGTTGTCTAATGTGTTGATTCTACTGTCCTCTATCAAGAAAATAGAACAATATAGAAATTATGGCAGATGTATCCTATTTCATATTTGCTATCTGTCCAGATTAATCTATAATGCTCTTGGACTGATCTAATTTGGTTAGATTTCACAATAAGCTTTTTGCCAGTTCACCTTCCCTTCCACAGTCACTCACTATTTTGTCAAGTGGTAGTGCTCATCATCTTCCATCCTTCTCCTCTATAATATTTTTTCAAATGAGCTTATACTTTAAGCTGGGGTGGGGAACCTGTGGCCTTCTAGGTCCTTGGGTGCAACCTTTTGACTGAGTCCAAGTTTCACAGACTAAATCCTTTTAGTGAGAGAATTTCTTCTGTGAAGTTTGGATTCAGTCAAAAGGTTGCACTTGAGGACCTAGAGGGTCACATGTGGATCCTCAAGGCCACAGGTTCCCCACCCCTTCTAAACTGATGCTGCCCTTGGTTGCCTGGTATGGTTCTCCAATTGAAAAGGGGGATGAAGTTCTAGCTAACTTGTTCTGGGCTCTTTTGGTCTTGTTTTTATGGCAATCATTTCAAATTGTTTTCTAATCAATGGTGATATCTAGGGTAAATGTCTTTATTATGTCTACTTATTTTTCCAAGTTAGATAATTGGCTTAAATAGGTCATAATGGAGTAGTTGTAATGGCCCTCATTGTCTTCTTCTTTTAATTCTTGTATTGTATTAATTCTGACCCTTATTTCTAACCAGTTCTAATGAGCTCTGCTGACACACAGCTGATTCTGAAATGATTCCCACATCAGTAACTAGTTTTTCTATTAACAGAAAGTATCTATTCAAATATACTAAATTTCAGTTTTTTACGTGTTGTTTTTTGGTCCTTACCTTGTCCAGTGCTTTCCACTTCTGTTCTGAAGGAAAATCTTCGTGATTCACAGATATTAGTTTTCTGAGTGAGGCTTATAGAAGCCTCATTTTTCATTTCTTAATGAAGAACCATTTTTCTCACTCTTCTCCCTTGTGCCAGAATTCACACTAAGTATACATTGAGATAGTTCAGTAAGGAGACAGCATCAGATCTTCCATAGAATGTTTCTACTTCTTTGAAAGGAAAAGCAATACTAAATATACTATTTTTTATCTTGTGCCACAAATAATTGTCACATTAGCTATAGCACTCTTTGTGGTGTTTCTCTTCTAAGCTCTTCTGGAGTCTTCAAGTTAGGATTTCATAATGTCTGATGAAATTATCTTTGATTTGCCTCTTCAAGGAAATACACCAGCTAGTCTTCCATTTCACAACTTCATTATGTTCACAGGGTCATAGATTTAAAACTACAAGATATCTCAGAGGCCATTGAGTTCATCCAACCTCTGGATTTCATCTTTCATTAAAAATAGTTAACATTTATATGGTGCTTTTAAGGTTTGCATAGTGCATTATATTTACTATCTCATTTGCTGCTCACAACTATGTGAAATGATGCTACTTTATCCCCACTTAGGTTAATTCACTTGTCCTGAATCATAAAGCTATTAAATTTCTGAAATAGGTTTTGAATTTATCTTCCTGACTCAAGTACTCAGTTTATCCAATGTAAAACCTAGCTGCCCCAAATTATAAGTAAAATATGTGCTTCACCTCTTTGCTCTCAAGACATTTTTTACATGTAGACTATAAATAGTTAAATGAATGTTTTATATATGGTCTAAATCTATGTAATTCTTCACACATGATGATCAAAGAATTCATCACCAAATAGCCAACCTGTAGGGGAAGAGGTCTCCATACTTACCAAGCTTGGCTTGGTAGAACTTGTGAGAGCTTTCGCTCCACTATATCCATGGTTACTTCCATGTCTCAATGGAAAATCTGAGGAGAATTTTGGGGAATTACAATTACCTCTATGAAATTAATACTTTGAACTTGATTTTAAAGTTTTGAAAAAGTTTCAATATTCTTTTAATGAAGTCATAATGTTCAGAGCATAAATACACTCCAAAGAAAAGCAAGCCAAGTTTGATTTCTATGTCTATGTCAGCACAATCTGTTGAGTCACCTGAGTGAAGAAAATTACCAGAAATGTGTATAAATACAAAGTAGTTATTTACATGTTTGTGTGTGTGTGTGTGTGTGTGTGTAAAGAGAAATTCAAGAGCAAAGGTACTAATATTTGGGAGATCAAGAAAGGTTTTAGACACAAAATTATGCCTGAACTGAATGTAATAGAGGGACTTTATGAGACAGAGGTAAGTAAAGGGAGCATTCTAGGCATGCAATGAGGGTAAAGGCCTGGAAGTGGGAGATAAGAGTCTTGTGAATGAGCCATAAAGAGAAGTCAGTTTGGCTGGATCACAGCATGCCAGAGATGAAGTAAAATTGAATGAGATTGGAAAAATAGATTAGGACCAGGTTGTAAAGGGCTTTGAAAACTAAACATAGGATTTTCTATTTTATTTTAGAAGCCCAGGCAGTTGGAAGAGTTGAGGAGTTAGCACTCACTCCTCTATCCTGACTGGCTGCATCTTGCCTCCTTTCTCATCTTTTCATCTTCCTATAGACATGGAGTAAGGGGACAGAGCAGTGGTGTTCTGAGGCTATAGCAACTGCCCTGGTCATTCTGCCTCTGGCACAGCTCAAACTAAAATTGAAAAGGAAAATAAATGCTAAATATCAGTATTTCCTTTCAATCTGGAAGCAGTTTAATGTAGTGGATAATTGTTGGGCTTGGAGTCCAGAAGTTCTGAGTTCAAATTTTCATTCTTCTACTTACTGACTTGTATGCCCATAATCACTTAATTTCATTAAGCCTGAAGGTAACTTTCCTAGATGGGCTCTTGGTTCACACACATTGTATTATTCAATCCTAGCAAAAACCCTGTTGGGTAAGTAAGGGGAGGAGTGATAGAGGGTATATAAATCCAAAAACCTATAAATAAGAAATCTACTATGATGCAACTTTTAAACATATTCTTTACTTTTCAAAAAAAATCTCATTTCTTATAGTGTTTACTCTTTTACATTCACCAGTTCAATTACCATCTCTTCCAAAGTCAGTGTCCTTGATTCACCCCTTGTATAGGAAGGAACACACTTTCGCTAGTTGCAAAGGGGAGAAAACTTCCTTCCTGAATTCTCTCATTGCACTAGAGAAATAGTGGGAAATATAAGCATAATTATGTATTACCACCATGTAAAGAGAAGCCATGATCCCTAGGCCTTCATGCTGTCAACAGTCAAGTAGGTCTCTTCTCTGAAAATTAGCATATGCTACTAATTCATGTTTATTAATAGACTTGTTCCTCAAATTAGATTATGAGCTTCTTGAAAGCAAGAACCATGTCTTGGACTTTTTTGTGTTCTTCCTGCCTATTTCCTGGCCTTAGAGTTCATGGAAGATGCTTAATAAATGTTTAAAGAGGAAGGGAGGAGTAGAGATTGGTACAGTATTTTTATACTTTTTTAGCTTTTTAGCACTGGATTTGGAAAAAGAGTGCCTGGGTTTAAATAACAAATCTTTTCCCTATTATATGTGTGATGCCTTGAGCAAGTCTCTTCATAGATCACAGTTTCCTTACCTGTAAAATGCAGAGGGGAGAGAGGAGAAGGGATTGGACTAAATTATCTCCTAGGTCCCACTTAACTCCAAATAATATGATCCTAAGAAGTAGAGGAATGTAAAGCTTCCTTTAAATCACACCCTTACACACAAATTACCTTCCTTCACACTTGTTAAATTTGTGGAGGGCATCCTTCCTTTATGGAGATGAGCACATTCAGTTTTCTCAACCATAGAACATAAAAATAGACACACCAGATCAAAAATGCCCTTTTCCTCTTGTCTCTGGAAGAAGCACGTCTGACTCTCTTTGGACTTCTTTCTCTCTACATATGGTAAGAGGGCACTGATTGGGCAGTTTCTTCGATGGAGAGAAGAGCTTTTCTTTATCCTCCCCCTCATGTTGTCATATACAATCACTATATGCCAGACGAAGCAAAGTATAACCTAACTACCACCTACAATCACTTTCTTATTATAGAAAAGATCAAGAGAAGGGAACATATGAACATGCCATAAATGTGCTCTCTCTTGCCTCAACCAATAACCCAATGAAACCAATGCACCACTCCCCCCATGCAGTATAATCATTTTAAGGCTGTTTTAACCAAAGCACTATGCCTTGCAAATATGTTGTACAAATCTTCAATTTGTGATGAAGAATTGATGTTGTTAGAGTGTAATGCATTTTTAAAAGTATTCTCACATCTATTGTTATGTTAGATTCTCACAATTCTGGGAACTAGATAGGGCAATATTATGATTCACCCTTAGATGAAAAAAACTGAAGTAGAGAAAGATAAAGTGACTTCTTTCTAATGAACAGAAGCTTTAAATCAGAGTCAATTTATAAGAGTTGCTAAAGTCACATAACATGTTCTTTCCTTCAGGACTTTCTACATCATAACTATAACCTGATGGTTCTATATTGAAAATACTGAGCTGAACTCTCAAATTTAGATTTTACATAGCCTAGGGCTCCTATAAATGGCCAACTAAAATCTACATCCAGGTTCAATGAATTCTTTGGGTCTTCATGTTTTTAAATGCATAATTCAAAAACTCATTTTTACTAGACAAAACCAGATCACAAAAGATCAAAGAAAATGCATGAAGCAGAATGTTGGGTTTTAATAGAATAATCAAATTAAAATCAACTTAATAAGACTACTGATTTACATTATTCTTGTTAGCTGATTATATTTAGGTGAGTCCTTACATAGTACATAGTACTGTTCTGAGAAGTTTTCAGAATTTTTATATAGGATCACCTTTCAATCATCTCAAATAAATACTCCTTTCTACTATTTTTATGTTAATCTGTGGTTTTCTTTTTTTTATTCAATTATATTTTATTTTGTTTCAAATTCTCTCCCTCTCCAATCAATTGAGAAGGCAAGAAAAATAAAATACATTGCAAATATGTTCATATATGTAGAACAAATTTCCATATTAGACATATTCCAAGGTGAGAAAAAAGCAAGAAAAATAAATATGCTAGGAAAAAGAGAAATATGCTACATCCTAGGAGTCCATCAGTTTTCTATCTGGAGGTATATAGCATGTTTTATCATAAATCCTTTGGAATTGTGATTAGTCATCGTGTTGATCACAGTTATTTACTTTCAGGATTGATTATCTTGACAATATTGTTGTTACTATGTAAATTGTTCTCCTGGTTCTGCTCACTTTAATTTGCATCAGTTCATACAAGTCTTCCCAGACTTTTCTGAAGTCATCCATTTCTTACAGAACAATTTCATTTTTATATACCATAACTTTTTCAGCCATTCTCCAACTGATGGGCTCCTTCTCAGTTTCCAATTCTTTGTCACCCCAAAAAAGAGCTGCTATAAATATTTTTGGACACACAAGACCTTCTCCTCTTTATTTGATTTTTTTGGAGGATAGACCTAGTAGCAGTATCACTGGGTTAGAGGGTAGGTATAGTTGAATAGCCATTAGGGCATGGTTCCAAATTATTCTCCAGAAGGGTTGCACTTGTTTCACAGCTCCACCAGTAGTACTTTAGTGCACCTATTTTTCCCACATCCCCATTTCCTTACTGTATACTCTTTTTGGAAGAAATTAAAAGGTCACCTAAAGCATCATTCTAATGCTAAAAATAGTTTGACTTCTTCCAGTAAGAGCATAAGAAAACATCTGTTTTCCCAGACATAGCTGGACATTCCTGAAGGTTTTTTTTTTGAACTTTTTATCTGATTTCTTTTTAGGAGACAACAATGGATGGTCTCAGCAGTTTGATAAATATTTTGCAAATAATTATAAAATGATTTCCCCGTATCCTTTTGAGACAGAGTCCTCTGAATGCTGTAAGTAGTCATAGGAATCATTATCAAATTCATCATTATTAAATATCACAGAGTCAAATATGCTTCTTTGGTGAACTTAAGTGTAATGAAAAGCTATTTTGTAAAATATGAGATGTGATTTCTAAAAAATTGATGAAATGCAATTTGTTATTTGAAATTTCTCTTCCAAAGAATTATAAGAGAAATTGTAGGAGAATAAAACGTAATTCTTCATGTCTTTCACTCTAATAGTGATTAATCATATATGAGAGGTCATGACAGAAGATTTTGTAAAATGGAAATAATGTCTGTCAGGGATGGACAATGATTTTTGGCATGTACCCCACTATAACTTGAATGCTCTACGAACTCTGACATAAATAAAATCTAGAAATGGGGATAATATGTGGATTTTAATGCTTGTCCAAGCAAGAAATATTCTATAAAACTGTTATCTTTTAAGTTATGACAGCATCGTTAATCACAACACAACAATGTGTAGAAATATATATTACAAAATTATTGGATTTAGATGTCAGACCTTTAGATCTAAGTATTTCTAATGTTTTCTATAACGAAGATGAGTTGGAAACAAAATAACTTACTTTTTACAATCTTCATATTTTATAACTAATAAAAATGGGTAACATCTATACCTAAAAGGTAAAAGTTTGCACTCAGCATTTTGATTAATAACATTATTGGGTATAATATTATCTTCTACTATCGCTTAAAGATCTAGCTTAAATTTTTTAATCTAGCACTTTTAGTGTTCACTTTGAAATGAATAAAAAAACAAATTTTAAAGGGGTTACTATTTTTTTTAATAATATGTGGCCATAATTATCCCAATAACTCACAGAGAAATTATAACATTAAGCTAATTAAGCATCAGGGTGGGCATAAAGTTAAAGGAGAAAATTGGGGAGATTTCAGTCCAAGTTATTTAAGTTGGATTATATATTTATATTTAAGTTATTTAATGGGCTAGAAGTATTTAGAAACAAATAACAGATGTTACCTAGAAGCTAACATGAAACATTGATATAATAATTGGGCAGACTATACTAGTTCCAAAAGTATACTCCTTTTCATTTTTTTACTTTATTATTGGTGTCTTTTTGTTGAATGAGAGTTTCATATCTAAATTGAAATGAAGCATGAATGGGGAAACATAATGGAAAGTGTCATATGAAGACTTTAGGTAAAACTTAAATTAAGGTTCCTAATATACTGCATTTGAGGCCATATTTTCATATAAGTATACTTCACATTAAATATGTGAGTCTTGTTTTTGTCCATTTAGGAGCTAGATGAGAGGAAATTCCCCAATATTTACTTCAATATTGCAAGTGTCACTGGTATGCATAGTCCTTTCACTGATGCAGATTGCAACTCCTCTATGACTCAGCCAACAATGTTGGAAAGTTGCTGTGGTAAAAAATAAATCACCCTAAAGTCAACCTAGTATTAAGCCTCTCCTACTTCACTAGATGTTCTTGCATGACAAATAGCTGGCCATCACCAGGTAGACGCTTTCCAGCTTGATAGGAAGACCTATCTTTTGGCAGAACTTGAAAAAAACAAGTGTGATATCTATGCCACTGTGTGATATCAAAATAGGACATTAATAGGGGAGAACATTTCATTAAACACTTTAAAACTGATTTACATCTATACTCTGATCTCTAGAACTCTATCTGTATTAACAATCTGCACAGTGCTTCCCAGAAAGCATAGTTCTCTAGATATGTATCTTTAATTTCAATGTCCTAACATAGAGGCTATGACTTGGAATGGCCTGACCAACCTATCAAGCTTAAAGGATGAGGCCTCTGTCCTGCCCTTGAAGACACCTGACTGAAGAGAAGGAGCAAGTCATTGAGAGTACTGAGGTCAGCTCCTAAACAGGGTATGAAGTAGTAGACTAGTCAACTTAACCTTCTTCCAAGAAATTCTCCTAAGAGAGTCCCAGATCTCCAATAGCCATAATTCAGTCCAACTTCCTCAATGCTATGATTCATCCTTAACGGGCAGATAGTCACCTCTAGCAAGGTACCCTTATGAAGAAGATAGCATCAATCACCTCAAATATGATGAAAATGGGGATACAAAGAAAGCCTTATCCTTTAACCTTAATGGGTTTACCAAGATACTCTTGTTCATATACTCTATGTTCTCATTGTATCAGATTTGACTTTTAACTACCATCCTTTAAAAGGATGCTTACACTATTTCTATGTTTCCAAGGAAGATGCTGGATTTGAAGTCAAAGAAAATCAGGGCTTTGTCAGTTATTACCTGTGTGGCCTTGAGCAAGTCTCTTGACCTCACTGGGCCTCAGTTTCCTCATCTGTAAGATGGAGAAACAGATGATCTTTAAGGTCCCTCCCAGATCTGAGTCCATGATCCTTTGTTCTAGGTAAAATTAAGGAATTAATAATTCCTCATAAGAATATGAGCACTTATTCACAAAAGCCAAAAGATAATGACTTCATTTTATCCCATTGCTAATATAAAGGAACTGGATTAAGATGTCCTAATATGAGGAGCTATGACAAGTTCCTATAGAGGATATCTACAGGACCTTGCTTACTGTATCCCCAAATATGGTAGATCTTTAAAGTTCTAGCATGAACACAAACTCTATCTCCTTTACTTCCTCTTGAAGAATGGAAAATTCTCTTTGTAGCACCTTTTTCACTCTCATTCATAGGGACATAAATAAGAGCACCAATAAGTGATCCCCACACAGGGATATACTGGCAAATGTTTAACAACCAGGTCTAGATTGATGGAAAGATAGAAAATATTCAAGTCACACTTTTAAATTTAACCTACATTTTTAACTTTCCTACATTACTTTCCAAAGGCTAGACTATCAACAAAACAATAAATCAAGCCCCAATTTTTTTTCCAAATCCTGAGGTCACAATGAAAATTTAACAATTGGCTCTCCCAAACCAATATGAGTGACCTCCAGCACACCACTGCCCCTGTCTCTTAGTTGTGGCTAAAGTAACAACCACATGTGCTGCCTACCAATGGTTAGAAACACATTTTCTTTAAAGTCTGGTTTTCCCTGTTTTCCTTGATTTTCAACTAATTATACAAAACCTGAAATTTAGTAATTTGGTAGGAAATGGAGGCCCCTGAAGTCCTAAACTAAAATTTACTTGGCCAATAATCAGTAAATATAAGAATCTGTGGCTGTGAAGATTCCTATTTCCTCAATTACAATGGTGCCTCACCTACTTTGAAGCTCTTGAAAAGATGTGGACTTTGCTATTTGGATTTTCGTTTTGGACTGAACTTGTGATTTCATTGATATAGGACACCCCTTTAGCCAGTGCAGATCACCAACTACTCTACAATTTATAGTCTCAGAAAGTGGCCTCAAGCACTGACAGAGTGATTAAGTCACTTTCCCAGGGTAACACAACCAGTATGAGTCAGAGCCAGGACTTGAACCCAGATCCTCCTAACTCAGAGACCAGCTCTTTGTCCTCTACCACCAAAGCCTTTAACCTAGGGACCTCCATTTCCAGTGATCCATGAACATAGATGGAAAAAAAATTACACCTTTGATTTCACTGAGCTCTAACTGAAATTTATCTTTTCCTTCAATTATCTTAAATCATTATTCTGAGAAGGAATCCTTAGGCATCAGCAGTCTTCCAAAGGAATACAGGACAGAAAAAGGAACCATCTTGCCTCTCATGTGGCAGATGTTATTACCCCAAAATGAGGGTTGTTGGGTTTGGGGGGAGGATTTGGAAGGGAGGAGGAAGTTTATTTTGTTTTGTTACGAATGTGAAAAACAAAGTACAGTAGGATCTCTTTATAAAACTCCTCATTATTACAGAATGCAGTACACTATGGGTTAAGCTACACCTCTATAGTTTATAACTAAGGCGGGCATTTAGCCTTTCTCTAATGCCATATTTTAGAGGGCTTCCACTGCCTCTATTATTTCTCAAGTGTAATTTGTCTGGAATGCAAACTGGGATTTCATTTTGCTTCATTTGGACTTCCACAGCCAGAAGCCTCAAACAATTTCATTGACAGGCTCTTGGCATCTGTGCCTTACTCTAGGAAGGGTGCTGTCAGCATCACGGCTGTAGACCCAAAACTTTGCCTGAGATGCTATCCACTCAATGTCCCAGAAAGAGTTATGAGAGCTGGCTGACCAATAACTCCAAAAGGAACAAGAAGACAGGCAGAGAAGGCCCTGATGCTACTTTTCCAACGCTCAAAGTGTGGACCTTGACCAACAGAGAATCAAACACACTTGGTACCGCAGTCATCTCATGATGTCACAAAGGAATGAAAATTCTACTAAACCTGTTAATTTGAAATGTTTAGCTGTATGACTCATCGATTCTGTTATTAAGATCATTAATGCTCTGTGGTACAGTGGGACAAGCACTGACTAGAGTCAGAGAACCTACATTCAAAATCCTGCCTTGAATTAGATATGAAATTGGGCAAATCAATTAACCTCCCTGGGGCCTAGTATCCTCATCAGTAAGATGGCAAGGGTTAGGACGCGGGGGGGCAGTATAAACTGAATGGCCTCTGAGGCATCTTGTCTCTAGAACTAAGAAACTGCCACGTACACACTTTTCCTGCAAGCCTCAAATACAGCTTCAGAAAGGGTTGAAGAAGGTCCTTTAAGGCTTCATTCTCTCCCAGGGATAGAATCTGGTTAAACCTAAGGATGCCTTCTCATAATAATGTTTATAAATAATTGAAGGAAATGCTAAGAGGTTAGTGAAAATAAGGGTACATTTTTCTCATCCAAATTCATAGATCCCCGAAAATCTATTCCCAGATTTAAAACCTCTTCTTTATCCCCAGCCAGCAAAACTGAAGGCAGAAATCCCTTCCTTTCACTGCTTTCTCCTCTTCCCCATCCTTCCCCATACATGACCCACAGGTATGAGAATCAAGAAAGGCTTCTACAATAGAGAATTAGGCATTTCTCTGCCTCTAGAGAAGTGACAGAGAGGCTACTCTTTGGCTCAAAAATTTTGTCAGAGAAATTCTCCATAAGCAAATGGCTTCTTCAAGTGGTGCAGATGATAGATTATCAAATTATCTGAAAAATTCCTGAACTCTCCTAAAAAAAATCTGCAGCAAAGCTATGGTATAACTTGTTTAATGAATTTTACTTTTTTTCTATTTTCCTCACTAGTTCATAAAAATTATGTAGTCTATTAAAGGCAATGGCTATGCTGCTACTCATAATACTTTCTTCTTGAATAGCTTTAGCGTTAATATGGACCTCAAAGTGCATCACAGAGGAACAAGCCAGCTTTAGAAATAGCTATTTCCCTAGGTCACAGGACAGCAAGTTCTAAAGAATGCTGATTTCATTCATTTTGCTGGGAGTAAAGGAGGGTAGGTTGGTTAAAACAAATGTGGGCTGATAATTTAATGTACATATTTATAAGGCTGCATTAAGCCACACCATTTCAGTTCATAGATGGGTGAATTATTCTTAATATCTAACATCCAGAGAAAAGTAAATCAAATGTGAATCTGGGAACCTTAATTTAAAGCCTTACCTAACTGTCCCTAGCATGGGATATGCTGTGGTACTAAGTAATTTTCTCCTAGCTTCTCTCTTCCTCTTTCTATCTTCCTGTTCATCCCTCACCCTCTGCTATCCCTCTCCCCCTCCTCTTTATTCAGTGGTTGATTCTGTGCCAGTGAAATGTCTATGCCAAGGTCTAGAGCTTGACTGTGATGAAGCCAACTTACGTGCTGTCCCATCTGTATCTTCAAATGTGACTATGATGTAAGTAGAGCAGAAATGTCCTCATCTGTCAGCCATTAATTGCACCCGAGAGACTACATCACAACTAGAGCTTCATAATTAATAATGACACCCTATCTTTAATATCACCTGACCTTCAGTTGATAGAGAATATACTTTGTATGATTATAAATTGATTATTTTACTATTGAAGTTAACACTAAAGAGAACAAAAGAATCTATATCTCAACACCTAAGGTGGTTTGCTGATCTACTCCTAATGCTGAATCAGACTAAGCTCCATCTGCTTAAGATGGAAATGCTGACAACATAATGCTAAACATCTGGTTAAAAACTGTGGAAATTGCCTCTCAGCAAAGAGCTATTGGACTAAAGGTGTAGGAGGTGGCTAACATTTTCTTTCTTTTCTTAAAATTTTATTTGTTCAATGAACAAAAATCAATTTTCTCTCCCTCCCACCTTCCCCCACTGGAAAACATAAAAATCCTTATAAATACAAAAACAAAAATCCTTGCACAGTCAAGCAAAACAAATTTCTGCATTATATTGTACCATAAGAAATTACAAAAGGGACATTTTGAGAGAAACTTGAGAAGCCTCTTATGAAATGATGCAAAGTGACATAAGCAGAACCAAGAGAACAATTTATATAATAACAAAATTGAAAAGACAGATACCTTTGAAAGATTCAAGAACTCTCATCAACACAGTGACCAACCATGATTCCAATGGACCAATGCTGAAGACTGCTTCACACCTTCTGACAGAGAGATGATGGATTGATTCACAGACCAAAATGAGACATATATCTTTTGGACATGGAAATGTGGAGATTTCGTGTGTTTGCATGTAAGGCTCACATTTCCATAACCAGCCAATGCATAGATTTGATTTTGCTTGACTATAATAACTTGTTACAATATAATATTCTTTTTTTTAAAAAAAATTAAGTTATAGAAAGCTGGGGGTTTTCCTTATTTTAACTAAGTTACTTTCAGATGTTTACTGAAATTCTAATTTTTAATCCAGCTGTTTTCATGTAATATAAACTCAGTCTTTGAAAGTAAAAAGTTCAGATGTCAACAAGCACAGATCAATCCATGTATATTGCAGACACTCCTAAGATAACAGAGTAGGAAATGGCCTTAGAGGGTATCAAGTCCAACCCTCTCATTTTATAGATTAGGAAACAGAAGCCTAGATCAGTTAAATGACTTGCCCATGGTCACACAGCTAATTACTGTTTAAGGTGGGATCTGAACCCAGCTTTTTCTAATTCTGTCTAGTAACCTATCCACTATGCCATGTTGTTTCAATAAATGCCTGTTGAAATTAATTTCTATTCTCCATAAGAAAGTAGGTTTACATGGGGTAGGGTGTAGGGAGGGAACACAGCAGGAAGGAGCTAAGGAAGGCCATGCAAGCAATAATTCTACCATCTTCCTAGCTAGTCACCCAGTGCTTTTCAAGAGAAATGTTATTCTGTGAATCAGGTATCAAATATTTCTAAGCCACCAACACTCTGTACAGCTGGTGATGGCCTGGGAAAATAAAAATAAGGGAATATAATAGACCTAGGATCTAAGGAAGGTTCTTTTCTCTCTGAACTCACTAAGGTATTAGATGTCACTTTCCCAAGCTCAGAAGGAAAAATTGAGCCTCTTCCATACTCTTCTCACTGAGCAAAACAAAGACAAACAGAAAGAACAAAAGAAAGAGAATGAGAGAAATAGAGAGAGAGAGCACTACATACTATTTTAACCTTAGTATTTGTGTGGATTTCATTGAAATTTAAAAGAAAACATTATTAATGAGATAAGGTTTTGAGAGGCAAGTTATTACATACCTTCTCTCTATCCCCATTTCCAGCTTCCTTTTGTTCCTTAAGGGCAGGAACTGTTTATATATATATATTTGTATCCCTAACATTTAGCACAATGACTGACACATAGTAGGAGTTTTGTGCATTTACTGACTATTAAAAACCCAAATTAAAGGATTCTGGTACAACATGATGCTATATATAAAGCAAGCATTAGTCTTTGTGATCTTTCACCTCTGCAATATCTTGAGAGCACAGAATGGCATTCAATACCTGCAATATCCTGTCAGGATATTTTGTTTAGTCATCATCTACTTTACCCCCACAAAAGAACTAAAAATGGTTTTCGAGGGGAACCTCTTTAATCCTCCCAGTAAGTCAGTGAAATGAGGAATTGGGTCACAGCAAGGTGAATTACTTGACCAGCATGTCAGTAGAAGAACCAGGAATTAGTGAGATTTGATCTGAAGACACCCTAGTAAAACCATTTTTTTCACTATGGTGAACAACACAACCAAATATTGTTCCTCCCAACCTTGACTGTGACAGGAGCTGGAGCTGGGGATTCTGATACCTCTAATAGAATTCCCAATAGTTTCAGGATACCCATGTAAAAATTAGAGTTGTGATTTGTGAACAAAGGAATTGATTAAGCTCAGGTTGGATGATTTTAATTTTGAAGTAAATAGAATTCTCTTGTATTTCCTTTTTTGTGTTTTAGTGGGTGAAGGTGAAGTAAGATAATTAGGGGGATTTAAAAGACAAGTGGGGCACAATGCCACCATGCAACAGTAGGCTTCCTGACTGACTGAAAGTGAACCTAGGATTAGAAAAATCAATGAGCTCAGTCAAGAAAGCCAAGATAGTGTAATACAAAATTTAGATGTAGAGTTTTCTGAGAGGAATACACTTCATTTTCATCTGAAGTTATGTAAGAAGGGGTCCTGGAGGTAAGTAGCCATGTTCTATTCTTGGGGGTTTAGAAACTTTAGTAGAGAACAAAGTAAGGTCACCTCATCTGAGACCAGGTAGGTTTCTTTTACATGCATTTCTAACCTTCTTTCATTTCTGAATGTGTCTCTTCTCATTTCTCTTACTACAAAAAAAATCTACAAAATGAACTCATGACCTAGAATGTTGTTAGTTAGAGCACAGAAGGGAAAGCGAAAAGTGAGTCCTAGGAGGAAAGGGGGAAACCTGGAGGCAGTTGCAACAACAAAGGAAAATAGGCTGGTAATTAGATCTCAGGTGCAATAGAGATGAATTCAAAGTTCAGCATAAAAGTCAGAGAAGTCCAGGAGGCTTAGTATCCCAAGCAAGATCACAGAATTATCATAAAAAGTGTAAGGGAAAAGAGTCTTATGGGAAAAAATTCCCTGGACAAACCAGTTCCAAGAGGAGCTGACTATGTCCTCAAGAGGTCCCAAGATTCATCCAAAGCTAAATTCTGGTATCTTTTACAAGCCTAACTGCTCAAGTATCCAATATTAAACCTTTATGGGGGCTATGAGACCTTTCCACCAGTCCTAGATATGCTTTCAGACATCTAGACTTGGCCCAAACAACCCATAGGACCATTGATATATACATGGGCTTCTCTGGTTTACCACAGTTCAAAATTAAGATCTCAAAGTCTAGTATTCCAAGAAGGGTGGCAGCACCAACTCGAGGCATGCCAAAGCTATGTAGATCTGAGAAAACACCAAAAAGGACTGTAACTGTCTTTAGTGAGGGGCCTTTGAAGTTCCGGATCAGTCCAAGAAAAATCAACAGCTTTTCATATGAGAGCTTAAAGTAATGAGAATAGGGTATTCCTGCCATCATACATGACTTGGATTCTTTAAACTAAAAAACCTCACTTTAAAAAAATGAAATGCCAAATGTTTAAGGAATATTTGCTTTTGCACAAAACATTGTTGGAGTCATAATTACTTGTTGAATGTTCAAAGGCACACCCTTTGAGACCAAGCAAAATAAGCCTAATATTGTACTCAAAGCACTTATATTCTTCCTAAGTCTTCTCTTTTCCAGTCTGAACATCCCTCTTTCCTACAAGTGACTCATGTAAAACATTATCTCAAGCTCCCCTCCCCCCAATAACCTGGTCACCTTTCTCTGGGTATGCTACAGTTTGCTGATAGCCTTCCTAAAATGTGGCTCCCAGAACTGAATACTATATTCCAGATAACGTCTACTGGAGTAGAATTATTAAGGATGGGACAGAATGCAGAAGGCAAAGAAGAAAAGATAATAGTGAAAATATCTAAGATTCCTGGTATGGAGAATAAAACAAGCAAATAGCAAAGAGAGAGTAAATCAAGGGGTATGTTGGGAAGAGAGAGAGTAGAACAATTGTGGAGAGTAGTAAGAACTAATAAAACTAGTATGACCTAGTAGTTCAGAATCCTGGAATGTCTTGAAGGCCAGGCAATCATCAAAGAATGCTAGAATTGGAGAGTTGGAAGGGACATTAGACATCTAGTCTAATGCATAAAAGAAAGTAATCTCCACTACAACCAGGGGTCTGCTGGAGCCAACTCATACTGGCTCTTGAGAGACAATTTTTAAATCTACTTCAGTGGGACCATTTATGCCTCAGGAATCATCAAATGCTATAAATCAGGGCTTGGTTTATTGATTTGTTGGTTGTCTACCAGTGGTGTCAAACTCAAATAGAAATGGGGGACACTAAACCTTACGCAAAGATCCCTGTGCATTCATATTGACTTAAGAAATCATAAGCTAACATTATTTATGCCCTATTGTATTTGTATTTATTTTGTTAAATATTTCCCAATTATATTTTGATCTGGTTCAGTGTTGCCAGGCATCAATCACAGCCTGCAGGGCACATGTTTGACATCTCTGGTTCTAGACTTAAAGAAAGTCATGAAGAAAATGCAGATTAAACTTAAAAGTGTGGAGTGCATGTGGGTTGGTTGGTCAGTTGGTTTGTTTTAAGAGAACTGGTTGTTAAACATTCACCAGCATACCCCTAACTACAACATACCCAATAAGTGATCATCCAGCCTCTGCTTGAAGACTTCCACTTTTAGACAACTCTAATTGTTAGGATTTTTTTTCCTGACATCCAGCCTAGACTAGCCTCTTTGCAACTTCCATCCATTGATCCTGGCTCTGCCCACTGGAGCCAAACAAAATAAATTGCCATTCCTGAGTCTTCTCCAGACTAAAAATTCCCAGTTTCTTCAGTTCCTCATACTCAAGGCCCTCCACCATACTGGCTACCCTTCTCTGGATGCTATCTAGTTTATCAATGTGCTTCTTAAACTGAAGAACTAATCACATTACTCCAGATAAAGTCTGACAAGGGCAAAGTACAATCATATCATTTCCATATTCCTGGAACTTTTGCCCCTCCTAACGTCATCCAAGTTTACATCAGCTTTTTTGGCTGCCACATCAAAATATTGCCTTATGTTGAACCTCTAGTCCACTAAAACCCTCAGATCCTTTTCAGAACAATTGTTGTTTCTCCATGCTTCCTCCATCTTTTATTTATGGAGTTGATTTGGCCCAATATGCTAGCATATCAAGATCCTTCTGGATCCTGACTTTGTCATTCCCTGTATTGGGTATCCCTCCCAACTTTGTATCATGCCTTCTATATCTTTATCCTAGTCTTTGAAAAAATTATTAAATAGTGCTGGGCCAAGTACAAATCCCTGTGGAGATCTCCTGACATATGGACATTGAACCATTAACAACTATTCTTTGAGTCCAGCCATCCAACCATATAATTATACATGATCATTGAATCTATATTTCTGGACCTTATCCAGAAGAACAGTATGAGCTTCTTTATCAAAAAGCTTTGCTAACATCTAGATAAACTATATTCATAGTCCTCACTCCCAACTCCCTACGCACATACTAGTAATCCTGTCAAACAAGGAAATGAGGTTAATCTATCATTCTTTGTAATTACTGAATATTCACTCGTTTTTACTTTCCAGATAGTCTTAATGATACTTTCTGGAATTTTCTCCAGGATTTGAAGTGAAACTCATTCACCTATAATTTGCAGGCTTTGTTCTCAACCTTTTTTTTCCCCCAAATCAGAACAGCATCTGCTCTTCTCCAACCTTGTGGCACCTCTCTCATTTTCCATAATCTCTTAAATATCATGGCTGTGGTTCAGCAATCACAGCTGCCAGTTCTTTCAGGAACCAAGGATATAGTTCATCTGGGCCCAGTGACTTGAATTCAAAGGCCACTAAGTCCTCTCTTACTATTATCATACTTATTTTGGGTATCAATTCCTTGTTAGTCATTTTGTTTTGTCATTTACAGTGTAAAAGTCATTCTCCTTTGCAGAGAAAACAACCAAAATATGAATTGAGCAACTTTACCTTCTTTTTTTTGGAAGCTATCATCCTCAGGCAAATCTAAATTTTTTAAATCTTTGTTTTACTGCCAGAATAACTACAAAAGTACTTTCTGTTTTCCTTACCTTCTTTCAAAAGTCTCAGCTTATTCAGGGCATCAACATTACTGACACAATTTTTATAGGACCACTCCACACTTATATTCATCTTGGCTGCCTGGCCTTGCTTCTGTCTTCTGTACATTTCTTTTTTAAAATATAGATTCATTGGTGAGTTCCCTGTACATACACATATATCTCTTTAGACAAGTCCTATTTTTCCCTTTAATTGGAATTGTTTCCTTTTATGTGTTCAAAATTTATTTCTTGAGCATCAACTGTCCCTACTGAGTGACTTCTCCTGAAATAATTCACTCTGTAGAACCTTAACTAGTTTTCCTCTAAAATCATTAAAAATCTGCTTTCCCAAAAACTAAGGGGCAATGTCAGACTATACCTATTTCTCTTTTATTTCCCTATCATAAACCCTAGGATGGAGTAATCACTTTTCCCCAAAGTTCCCAACATTTCACCCCAGGAATCACTTCCTCCTAGTTAGCAAAAATAGGTTTTCCTTTTGTTCCTTCCTCTACCTTTTCAAAGATGAAATTATCACTATAGCAAATGAAAAACATATTACCTATTCTGCTTTTGCTAGAGCGAGAACTCTAGCAGATGACTGAATAATTGAAGTCCTTCATCACTACTATCTGTCAGTCTTGTGATCTATTTCCCAAACTCTTCATCTATTTTTTTTCTATCCAAGTGATCTGTAATATAAGCCAGGGACACTTCTATTTCTCCTTCCTTTGACCTTCAGCCAAATATTCTTTCTTATGCTTCTCCACCCCAACCCCTGACTTATTCCTGGATTTCCTCAGGTGAGTATACTTTCTTCCCATGGAATACTACCCCATTCCACTCCTTTTTACCTGTTCTGTTTCTTTTCAATAAGGTCTATCCATTCAGTGCCATGGTCTAATCAATAGCTATGCAGTCAAATTTTATATTTGATTTTAAATTGTTGTATTTTTCAGTCCCTCAAGTGAATCCTTAAATTCAGTCTTTAAATGTTGTGTTAAACCCTGGATATAGGAGGTGATAAAAACCATCTTTTATTTAATTTTCAAACTCTTTCCTTAATTTGGGATGGGACTATTACAGGTTAATAACTTGATATGAAGACAGATAGTTTGAAAGTGAAAGAAACTAAAAACATTAAACAAGGCTCCAACTGAAAGTGGTGCTAAAATGTTTTTCATAAATACACTTTGGCATAAATGAACAAGTATAAGTCCATTCCTGGCATTATTTATTCATTGTTCCAAATTGCTAACCACTAACTCCTTTTAAGTAGAATAAACAGTGGGCTTTAAGGTGCTGGGAGTGAGTGACTGACATTGGGCTTTAATGAGAAGAGCATTTATTTGAGAACCAGCTTCAAATCCTGGTTCTGTCACAAGTTAGGTAACTTTGAGAAATCCATATAGCTGCCAAGTATAAAGATGTACTAGAGAGTAGTACTGTGGTTTTTCAAACTCCCAAATTGGGACAATAACTTTGTCTCTCTACAAAGATATTGTGATAACACGATCATAAGTTCATAGCCATATAATTTGAATTTTATTTAATTCTGAACTTAAGAAATAAAACAAGTATGTCCATACATATTCAAATAGAAAAAATGCGCACTTTGAGTGACTAAGTCATTTTGACTATTTTGACCCAAAATCACTTCAAAGAACATATGAAGATACTATCTACATCCAGAGAAAGAACTGATATATAGAATTGTATTACTTATATTTACATATTTATGCCTAATGGTAGCCATCTCAGGGAGGGGGTGGGCCTGTAGAGGGGAGGAAAGAAAAAAATTACATGATAACTTTATTATATATTTAAAAGGAATAGCAAGTTGTACATGATAGATTTGAAGTTTCATGTAAAATCTTTTTTTCTATTCTACTATGTTATGGAAATGCTTGTTTTATTTCTTAAGTTCAGAATAAAATAAATTTTTTAAAAGAAAAAAAGAATCTATATGTTCTAAAATATCCATAGCCACATAGTTTGAAGAGATCAAGTCCAACCACCTCCTTTTACAGAGAAGGAAATAAAGGACAAGAGAGGTTAAGTGACTTGCCCAATATCACACAAGCACCAAAATTTGAGCCAATATTTTGAAGGGTTTCCAAAAGAAAAATATTTTAAAAACTTATGCCTGGGATATAAGGTGTGATTTATACAAAAAAAATATATTCTGTGAATACAACAATCAGGCCAAAATACATGCAATATTTACTTAAATAAAGCAACAGATTTCTTGTGGCTATGACTGACTTACATACAAGCAAAGCAAACTCCAACATGAATTTACATAGCATACACATTTTATGAATGTATGAGGCAGAATTGCATGATATGGGTCACATAAGAAGGTATAAAAGGATCTTGGGAGAGAGGTGTCATTAGCTAAGATAAATTTTATGACACAACTGCTCTGTTTAGTTGTGTGAAAGGTAAGATTAGCATCTCTAGAGGATTTCTAATTCAGCAATTTTTAACAATCATTGAAAGCACTAACCAACCCATGGCTAAAATATAGAACAGTTCTACCTAAACATAGCTGGTCCATTTCACAGGAGCTGTCTCAAGTGATTATAAGAAAGAGTATTTTCTGGGGTTTATATCACATAATGTGGCTATCCAGAAAAGCTACAATATCATATATCAGGGGTGGAGAATCTGTAGCCTTGAGGTCACATGTAGCCCTCTAGTATAGATTCAGTCAAAGGGACACACTTGAGGACCTACAGGACCACATGTGCCCTCAAGGCTGCAGGTTCTCCACCTCTGTAATAGATGAATAACAGAACCAGAAGGGACTTTAGAAATCATCTGAGAAGGCATTTTATTTTACAGTTAAGGACACTGAGGCCAACAGAGATTAGTAACAAGTAATTAGTGGCTGAATTGAGGAAATAAATCCCTCCTGACTTATTCAAGTCTTCTTTATACCACACCCCAATGACTCTGTAAGAGATGAAAGCTTTGGGTTATATCTAATGCAGTCAATTATGTAGATAGTTTTTGGACAAGTTGTAGACTACTAGGAAATATTCCTATACAATATCTCAGAATCTGAGCATAGTTTATTCAGCTATCCTGATAACAATATCCCTAACAATTATTTTCAAAATGAAGATAGATTAGTGAAATGAATTATTTTGAGATATACAAAATGGACACTTGGAATGCATTTTAAATGAACTTTTCATTTAATTACATTAAAATTTACAACAGAGCTGGGAAGCCAGTCTGATGGGAGGGAGAACACTATGTTTACAATTAGAGGACCTGAATTTAAGTACTGATTCTGATGCTTTTTAGCTTCTCCAAGTTTCAGTTTTATCATCCATGAAATAGGAGTGAAAACATATATACTAACTCATGTTATTATGGAAAAAAAGTGCTTTTTGAACCAAAAAGTTCTTCTATAAACTATCTCTCTCTTCTCTAATCATGTTCCCCAGGTGGGGAAATGAGAAACAATTGA
Organism: Petaurus breviceps papuanus; assembly: GCF_028583685.1. Taxonomy (NCBI): domain Eukaryota; kingdom Metazoa; phylum Chordata; class Mammalia; order Diprotodontia; family Petauridae; genus Petaurus; species Petaurus breviceps. The sequence continues at coordinate 77,551,761 of NW_027185655.1, forward strand.
TGAATATTGATGAATATGAATTGATGAAAATGAATATTAGATGTCAAAATTAAATGAATACAAAATATTAGGATGTTACACATGCTAATATTAACAGAATGTTAGAATGGTTATGTTGTGTTCTATGTCATTTGACCTTAAATTAAGTTTGTTTGGCTTTTTAAATCCATTTGCCTATAAGAAGAGCTATTTCAGGGGTGGCTAGGTGTTGCAGTGAGTAAAGCACCGGCCCTGGAGTCAGGAGGACCAGAGTTTGGTTCCACCCTCAGACACTTAACACCCACACAAAACCTAGCCATGTAACCTTGGGCAAGTTACTTAACCCCAACTGCCCTCCAAAAAGTGAAGAAGAAGAAGAAGAAGAAGAAGAAGAAGAAGAAGAAGAAGAAGA